>NW_011948416.1:1002891-1135391 GCF_000503995.2 Ceratosolen solmsi marchali | reverse complement strand
TTATTTACAAAAAGAATTTTTTTAATAAAATTATTTTTTTCCAGTAGCTTCTATTATTATAAATCTAGAATGCGCAATCGAATCTAGTTTATAGAATGTGTTGCAAACTATGAAATTATGTTTAATTTAATTTCATTATTTAACAACGGTATAGAACTTTAGATTTAAAAGGCAATATTCCAAATATATAATTCAACAATGAATCTCTGTATAAATTGGAAATGCTAAAAAAATTTTATATATTATTTTTAAACATACCATATAAAGGTAATCTATACACTTAAATATAATTTTAATTATAAACATATTAAAAAAAAATTTTAAATTTGATTTTGCATTATTTTAAATATTCAAAATAATAATTTATACAATCAAAAGAAGTATTCTACCCATTTTTACTGTCATAAAATTCAACTGTCTATTAAATTAAAAATTGTTAAATCAGGAACTCAAATGAATTTATAGTAATTTAATATCAATATAAAAGTATATCTATAAATTAAAGTACAATAGTATATAAAAACTATAGTTATTATAAACAATATGAATCAGAGATATAAAGTAAGATAAAAAGAGATGAAAAAAGGTCATTTTTGTTATTTAATGATTACAGCTATATTTAATGTATTTATAATACTTTTGGTATTATAAAAATTATACTGACATATAATTAGTTTATCAAATTATTTAATAAATGTATATAAAGAATTTTATAATTTTCTTTGCGATGCTTGAATTTTTACCGTTTTTATTTATGTAAATCATAAATTACGATAACTATTCATTACAATCATAATTTTTATTAATTCAATTAAACATTAAACATTAAAAGTTGATCAATATTTAATTATTTATGATAGTACTCAGAGAAAGAGAAATTGAGAGAGAGGTTCTGTAGACATGAGATTTACATGCTTGTCGTCAGTTATTCCCTCTATGTCAGCGTCCACTGAGTAAACATTTCTCGGCGTTTGTCATCAGGCTATTTGAGATACTAACTACAATAACGAAAACTAAGAAGATTTAAACAGAATACAGCTGTTTGGTTGCTCACCTGTTTCCCTTGTTTTACTCCACTCATTATACTCTCTACCTGTTTATCTGTTTTGTTCACTTATCCATCTTATATATAATGGAACATCCTTTGTTCGTCTCATGGTTCAAGTAATGCACTACTGCTACCTTTCCACTAAAAAGTACTCGTTTCCCTTAATTGCTCTATCGCGTTGCAAATATAACCAAGAACTTCACGAAATACTACACAATGGCTTTTACATACATTTATATATCTAGATTGTTGATTTGTTCTTTACTGTCTCTCTCTCTCTCTCTCTCTCTCTCTCTCTATCTATCTCTCTCTCTCTCTATCTCTCCCTATTTGTATCTTTGTATATCAATCTATATATACATATGTATATTTATTTCAATATATCTGTCTTTTGATTGACCGGGTTGAAATATCTATACTAAATTCGAAGAAGTGATTTCACAGAGAATATCGAGCCGTCTCTTTGAATATTACATTTCTGCTGGTTTGGGAGCTTTTGAGAACAAGTTGCAATAGCTCCGTTATGCCTCGCCTTCCCATATTTGTCTTGAATTTGCATGTATTCTGTAATTAGAAAGTGCACTCAAGCACACTCATTGCTTCTAATCTGTTAACAAGTCAAGAATGAAAGAGAGAAAAAGAGAGAGAAAGAGAGAGAGAGAGAGAGAGAGAGAAGTTATTCAAAGTAAAAGGTTTCAAGTAAAATATAATAGAAAAATTAAAATAAAGATAAAAAAAATTATATACGGGGAAATTAAAAGGAAATTAAAATGGAAACATTAAATAAATAAAAAAAATGCAGAAATCAAAAAAAGTTTGATTGTTTTTATACATAAAATGAAGTTAAAGTATTTTTATATATACAAAAAATTATAGAGATAAGAATTATATTTTTTAATTTATGACAAAAAGAAAATTATAATAGATAAATTCTACTTTATACTTTAAAATAAATTATTTTCATAAATATTACTTACATTTATCTTTGCAAATAAACATCTTTTACGCAAAAACTAGTACAGGTATAAAGTTAATATTAATAAGTCTCTTTAAGAAGAATAGTTTTATAGGACGTGGTTACTGGATATAAATCGTTTATCTCTTTTAACAACCAAATACTTCTAACAAAAGTAAAAATAATATAAGTAAGAATATCTTTGTAATAAAAATAATTATTATTAATTATTGTAAAGCTAATTTTGATTTTAACTCATAATAATTATAATTATAATCAGCGCATTTTAAAAATACTATAACTTTAATAGGTTATTTTTCATAACAAGTTCGACACATTTTCCATTTGCAACATTTTATTATAGATTCTGTGAAGAAAACAACGCATTGAGAAACGAAATATATGTAAAGCTCTGTGTTTGTCTGATATTGTATCATATTTTATTTCGAAACATTTGTATCTACATTCAGTTTTTGAATCGATTCAAAAAATTTTTCATATATATTCAGGGTCAGAGACCTGTCAGTGTCTCCATTTCTTTATTACCTTGCCAACGTTATTTATCTTATTCTATAGAAATCCTTGTTTTACTTTCTTTTTATAATTTTATACGTAACATTAAATAATTAATATTATGTACATATGACGTATATTACTTTAAATTTTATATTTTAAAAGTTTTCGATATACACAGATATATATATATATATATATATATATATATATGTATGTATTGGCAATAAGAAATGATTTGTATTTCTACGTTGGAAAATGTATTAGCGCGTGTTTTATTTTGTCAGTAGTACATTCGATTTCATCAATAGGTGTATTGTATTGTTGAATAAAATATTATAGCGGAAAGATTAAAATCATTTAATAAAATTTATTATAATTGTAATATATAGTTATAATTTCATGTTTAATTGTAATAATAATTTTGTATAAATTTATAATCAATATTTTTATTTACTAATACACAAATAATACATATTAATTAAGAAATATTAATAGGTTTATTTGAACTATAATTAAATAGTTTAATTATTATAAAATAACTTGTTGGAGGTCCTATAGCATCCTTACTGTTGATAGTTAAATTGCATTTACATTTATTATTTAGTAAACAGATTACAGTGTGTATAATGCTGAATTTAGAATTGAAACGTAAAATATTTACGTTTAATTTAAATGTAATTTAATTTAAAATTTAAATGTAAAATAATTGAAATACAAAAAATAATGTAAAAGTGTAATTTAGTATAAAATAATATTTAAAAAATTATCGATAAAACAACAATTATAATCGAAGTCTATGCGTTATAAAAATTTCTATTGATAAGAGGATGTTTCATAAAATAAGTATAGTAATTAATTTGAACTATTGGATTCACAAATTATTAATACATATATTTCTGTTTATCAATATGTACAATGCTTTTGGAATACTTTTTCTTAATTTTGTTTGTTATCTTATTCTTTTCCCTCTTCTTTCTCCCCTTTATCTAATTTTGTTTGTTATATTATCATCACCTATATTTATTTGTCTTTACTTTCTTCCATTCTTCATTCTTATAAATTTAAGAAGACAAATGAGCATTGCGTAATCATCTGTTAATTATCGAAAGAGACAAAGAGATAATGAGAGAGTGAATGAATATATGGGAATATCTCCACTTTGCAATTTTATTATAGACGTCGAAGATATTTTTATTGGATGTCACCCACGTCCTTTAAGAGAGTGCACTCAATCCTTTAGGTAGTCAGCTTGACTGCTTGTGTGCCGAAAGACAAAGCAATTGAAAGTTTGACTTGCATTTTTATTTCTTCAATTTTGACCCCGTATCTGCCTATTAATATTTAATTATTTAAACTAGTTACATATATATATATATATATATATATATATTGATTAATTTGAGGAGAACTAACGAGTGAATAAAATAATATTTTGAAAATAAATGTAAAGTTATGGGAATTGGATATTAGAGTACGCGAGGGAAGTAATCATATAATGTATAATATATGAATAGAAAATACAGGAGCGGCGTTTCAATGTGTATTAATGAAATTCAAACAATATGAAGGCTAAGCGAAAGAAATTGCATATGAATGATAATATAAAATTATGTATCATAAAACGGTATGGAATGAATGAGTGTAATTAAAAAAAAATAGTACAACGTGGGAGGATTTTATATTACTTTTCATGTAATATACAGTGTAGTAAAGTGTAATAAAGTAAATATTCAGAATCAATAATCAAGTGTAAAACAAATACATATAATCGCTGTTTACGAAGTCTATTATAATTTAGTTTGTAGCTGCTCAATGAACTCTTATGAAGTTTATTGAGATCGTTGTATGTTTGCCGTGAAAACAGCAAAGACATCGTGACACAGAATCTAGGTAACTCCAAGTTTGGCTCTCAGCAGCTCGTTAGTAACTTATTGAGGCATCGATAAAACCTCATCAGCTCACGGGATTCCTCCATAATTCAACAGAACTTTGTCATTCATCATACAGTCGTAGAAATCGCGACTGCTTATTAACAAACGATCCACGAGTACGTCAGTAGACAACTAAAGCAAGAGAAATTTCAAGTTCGTGTTTCTATCGCAACACGGGTGCATAACGACTAATTGAGCGTAATTATGAGCTGTGTACTGTCTGATAATTTGAATGTGTGTAGGTATGCTTGTTAGTACTTTGTCGTTGGACAGTGACGGTATTAACGAGTAACTCTCTCCTCAACTCTCGTCATATATGGACCGGAGCATCTTATCACTCCCGATAATCGTAATGGTTAATGATGCGATCGAAGAGCGCATGCGTGATAGGTCACCAGACTAATCTAATGTCCATGCGATTCTCTGAATGACTCATCGGCTTGGTGGTGGCGTAAGGGACGACAAGGGATGAGGCTGAATTCGTATTCTAATTAAAGGCGATCAATCGACAAATTATGCGCTTGAAGATATGCTGCGTATGTGAAAGTGGGGACGGAGTACGGAAGAGGTTTAACACTGGAAGTGTATGCATTTGTTCCGATAAGACGTCATCCGATAGAACATTTGAACACTATCTAGATAGCTCATTAATAATGATCGATATTTATATTAATTTGATTCGCGTATTTTTTTAATTTATAGAATACATGCCTGTATAAAAATTATAAAACTAGATAAAATTGTAAACAATTTATATAAGGTATAACAAAAAATACAAAATATAATTCAGATGTTGCCAAAAGAAATAATTTTTTGTATCGCTAAAATATTTTTTATATTATCTTAAATGAATAATTATCTTAATATAATATTATTTTGCATAAGATTTTATTCATTTTAATGTTGTTAATAATAAATCTTAATATCATTCTTATTTTGTTATTCATATAAGTGCACATATATTAATATTTTATACATTAGCTCATTAAAATAATTTTTACTAATAATTATTAGAATGATCTATGAGTTTACGGTATTAATCTAATTTTATTATTATGTAATATCAAATGATGTAATATACAATAAGATATACATCAAATTTATGCTATTTACTACACTCATACAATGCACAGAATTAAATTTTATATATAAGACATATATAATATGAATGAATTAAAAACTTTATTTCGCATGAATCATGATAATATTTATAACAATCATGTAATTGATATATAGATAGTTTTTATCTCCATTAGCGATAAAGTCATGATTAATGTTTATAAGAATATTTTTGTATTCTTAATTTATACTGATAAAAGCAAAAGTTATTATTAGTGTAAGTTTATTAATTTATTGAATTAATCCAGTGTAATTCATTTTGAAAAATGTCATTGAAATTTCAGCAGTAAAACAATGTTTTAATTAATGCTTGTAAATGATTAAAATTTTTATAAAGAAATGTTTATAAAGAAATGCAATTTTCATTTAAATTTTATAAAATATAATACTTTTCATATTTATCCGATTCAAAATTATATTAACTAAACTTCTTAAATTAATCTGTATATAACTCAGAGTGCTAGTCAGTTATTACATATTCTAATACAAATTAAAATTTCAGATTTATCTCTTATCAATTTCATATAAAATCTTAATCCGATTTTCCAATTTTCCGGTTTTCCGATTTAAATACATTTTCGGAAGAATTTTCAATCCCAAATCAATGACACCGATAATTTTTTTCAATGCACTCAGCTGGAAGATGCACAGTTACACACATATATAAAGATCTTCTCCATTTTAGTTTTGGTATGTATTCTATTGCCAGACAAAAGGACAAGAAAGACTCGACATTGTTGAGTTGGGTTTCATGGATCGCGCTTGTGCAGCTTGTGCAAAAATGCAATAGGTGTAGGGTGCCAGTAGATCGGATTTCATAGTCCAAAGAGAAACAGGTAAATACAAAGGAAAAACGATGATTTTTCTGCTTGTGGTCGCACGTGGTTCGTGGATTCATGATGCAAGTGAACTCTACGTTTCTCATTCTCATTCTTGATAAGATTTATGAGATTTTCGCGAAAAATATCAGATATTCTGTGAATGTTTTTTCAGTTCAAGGATTTAGCTTTATGTGAACTAATCTCTAGTAAATGATCTAGTAAATACTATGAATTGACATATACGATTTTTTTGTGAAATTCCTTAATTATGGTGTATTATCATTATAAAAGAACTATACCAATTTTTCTTAATTAAACATATTAGATAAACTATTAGAAAACCTTTAAATATTAATTTTTTTTATTGATTTAATACTTTAAGAATAAGTCAAGTATAAATAAGTGAATTGTTAAACATAATGTCATATATATATAAATAAAATTTAATTTTTATATTTTAATATCATAAACAGTAAGATAATATCATTAATACAGTGTAGTAATATTTATTATCTAAAAAAATTGTGTATTTCATTATTGAAATATTTCAAAAGTTTAAAACTTCCGGTAATTTAATAAAATTAAAAAATAATATCCAATCAATTTATCCTACAATTAATTACAAATAATCTGCTCTGTATATAAAAACATAAAGTTCTTTTATAATATTTCCGAATACAGTAGCAAAAAATTGTAATTTTAATTGATTTTTATAGTGAAATATACATTTTTATTTAATATATAACGGTTCGGATAAATAATATATTCTTGAAACTTTCAGTAATCTAAATAATTCTTTAATGTATTTAAAAACTATGTTTTTTATTTCGATATTTTTATTTTATGAACAAATTTTAATTTTTTTGAAATTTAAATAATTGTATGTGCATACATACTCACACAAATAATATTAATGTGTAATAACATTAAATTATAGGAAATTACAATTAAATAAATATATTTAATGTGTAATGCTTTATTTCATGTCACAGTTTTACTGAACATCAATTTTATTTCATGATGATTGTTTTACCGCTATCTGTCTGTCTCTCTCTCTCTCTCTCTCTCTCTCTCTCTCTCTCTCTCTCTCTCTTTATTCCTCATATTCTCTGTAATTTGGCGCACTCGCCATAAAATCAATTGAAATGGTACTTCTCGTAATAAGATCCAATTGTATAAAATGCAAATTTGTAAGGTGAAATATGAATTATATACATTGGTTTATTCAAATAATTCTACTCTAATAATTATAATTATTCAATCAAGTCAATAATATTATTATATAAATTATAAAATGAAACCTACTTTTCATACATTTATACAATAATAAAAAGTTAATGTGATTAAATCAAATGAGCATAAAGAGAATCACTTTTTAAGTATTCCACGCTACATCAATCTAAAATCTCTTTACGATTTAATATATTCGCGTATGAGTATAACCTATATAACTATGGTGAATTTTATACTTTAGTACAATGGATATTTATGTTCGATAAAACAAAATATACATAGAAAATAACAGTATAAAATTACGCATTTAAAAGGTTTTTCTCGAAACTCAACATTTTTTTTTTAATTAAAAAAAATATCCTAAATACTTTATTATTTTGACCATATATATTCAAATAATTGTAAACAACTAATATTTTTTCATCTATTATTGGATTCTGTAATTGTAAAATAATAAATAATATAAATTATAATCATTATTAGATAATAGATCTTTTTTATATAATTTGCATAAAATTATAAATGAATATCTTAATTTTATATATCAATATACATTTTACAAATAAACGAATTGATCATTTAAAAATTAAATAGTATTTGAGTATATTTATTTAAAATATATTTAAAATAATATTGGAAGATAAGATAATTTAATGCTTATGTAAAATAGAATATTAAATATAATTAATTAGAAATATCATTTAATATTAGGTCCTAAATTACTTACTATATCTATCATTCTTATATTTTTACGTAAATTAACTTCAGCACTTTTTGATGTATCTTTAATACATGTATTTTAAATAATAAATTGATTATACTATTTTTTATATTAACTTTCTTAATAATATATTCTAATATTAATTTTTTATTAAATACGTACATTTCCTTATATTTAAAACTAATATCGTATAATATAGTCATATATAATATAGTATAATATAGTATCATATAATATCGTATAATATTAATGTGAATAAGGTAGAATAAATGTATTTGATATAAATTTTATAAGCAAATATTAAACAATGTAAAACGAAGGTTAATTTTATTAAGTTTAAATAACACAAATATACTTTTATTTAATAATTCTTATTTTCAGTACATGAAAATTCGAATTTAATAATTAAATCTGAAATTTGATACTGAAAATGGTTAATGTACAATTTTTGTTAAATAAATTGATAAAGCCTACATCAAAAATCTTTCAGTGACTCAATTTTTCACATATAGGATCATGTTTTAAGTGAGAACAACCGGGTATATGAAGACCTATATGAACTGTATAAAAATAAAAAGTATGTGAGAGAGTGAACGGATGGTAGGGCTGCTATCCAAGACATGTATCATTGAATTCGCTCGCATTGCTGCCGCATCAGAAAACTAATACATGAACGATTGTGGCGTGAAGTAACCGCTGTTATTATCAACACGAAATCATCGAATTTTTAAAGTACCTCACTTGAATTCTTGGATGAATTCGTAGAAATTTTATCTTTATCGTTACATTTTGTTAGCTGCTTGAGCATGCTGAAGGATTTTCAAAAATCCAGATCTGAAGAAATATTCTTAAAAAATTAATTTTTTTACCATTAAAAGGAATTTAAAGGAATGAAAAGTATAAGTTATATTAATGTTATATTTAATCTGTGCGAAGAAAATTCTACTTATTCAATAACTTAAGTTTCAGGGAAAAAATATGGAAATTAGAAAATTAAAAAGAAATTTTTAAATGTCATAAGTATCCGTTTAAACATTGAATAGAATTAATTTATTTTATCAAATAGGCTTAAATAAAAATTAATATGCTATTTAAAATGCTAAATGTGTATTCAATAAAATGTTATTTAGCCCCTTATTTATAAAATTTTTTTTGTAATACATGCCATAAAACTAACGTTGATATTATTAATATTTTTCATTGATTATATATGGATTTTAATATGGAAAAGTATGTGATAAAATTGCTGCTATTATTTCTAAAAGAGTTGCCGAATTATTAATTACAATATTTAGTAGAAATAATACTATGAATAGTAAAATAATAATGATGTCATTATTTGTTTAAAACCTTATTATAATAGCAACAATAGATTAGCCAAATATTGAAATTAAAATTGACTGTATACTGAATAGGGAAAACTGATAAAAAGAAAATGTTAAATATATGAACAATTGGAATGCAATGTATATTTCATTTGAGCAGAAAATTTTGTAGGAATCACATTCTACGGAGCAACAAAATGTAATTATTGAGATAGAAAATAAAAGTAAGCATGTACGAGCATGAAAATTTCAAGTATAGGACATTAATATCTGAAATATTCCATCTTATTTACACTTAAAAAGCATTCCCATCCTTCGAATTTTCAATGCTTAAATATACATAAGGTCATTTATGCTTGCGAATATCACGAATGTGTCTCAGTTTTCTCGACATCCAAAACGGCGTGTCTTGTATCATTTGGGAATTGCAGCTACCGTACTCGTGCGCTTATGAAAGATGAATTATTTTAAAGAATTTGTAGCTGTGAATAAAACAACCCAAGAAAGAAAAACCGAGAGTATGTAGGTTAGATTATTTAGTAAATTAGTGAGTAAAAGAAGGATACGAGCTTTGTATTCTTAATATAGAGGATATTCATGTATCTTTTATGGGACTCACAGGAAATTCAAGAGTAGAGAATATTTGCCACGGGGAAATGTTATCGAAAAGAAAGCGTTGCAGTCGGTTCCAGCTTATTTCGTTTCTTCTTCGTTCTTTGTCATAGTCTTTAAGAGACTTGTTGATCTTTTTCCCGGATTTGATAGATATCCTTGATGAGATTTAAACTCTTATTTATATACACACAGATTTAAGGGAAATTTGTGGTACATTTAGCGGTTATAATATTATTTTGACTGCTTCACATAGATAATAATATTAGATAATATTATCTCGACAGTATTAACTAGATAGTATTATTATACTATATATTAAATTACAATAAATATTATGTTAATTGTTTAACTACTACCGATTAAAAATACTTGAAGAGCTATATTATTCATCTCACATTTTAACAAATAATAGTATATTTAATAACGTTATTGCATATTATTAGTTTAAAAAAATAAGTTTTAGATTCAATATTATATATAAAATTATGATATTTTTTAAGGAATTTTCACAAACTTTTTTTTATCGTTACAAGTGAATAGCTTATATAAAAGACATAATAGTTAAATTGATGTATATAAAATACACCTGACGAATGATGAAAAAACGGATGAAAAAATTGAAAATAACAGATTTTTAGCATTTTCTATTTATTATAATTCTACTACTTTATTTGAATTAAATATGTACAAACTATTAATAAAAATTATAATAAATATAATTTATTATTAAACTTATATTAATTTGTATTAAATTAAAATTTGTATTAAAAAGTATCATAAAATCAAATATTAAAATGAAATCTTTAAATTTTGTGCAGAAAAATTATTCAGATAATACAATTATGTAAATTAAATTATAAATAATTTATTTAATAATAGAAAAATTTAAATATTTTCTTGTAATATATTATCGTATAATTCACTATATAGAAATTTATTAGAAATAATATATATTATTAAATAATATTATTAATATTATGAAATAATAATATTTAAAAGTTATGTGAAATTATTTATCAGTTTAGGTCAGGAATTTTAGAGATAATCAGCAATCAATCTGAACTTACATCTTTAACATTTTTGTTTAATTTTTTATTATTAAAAAATATTAATAAGTTTTAAACCTTAATTAATTATAAAGTATATAATTTAAAAGATCATTAAAAGTAAAATTATTTTATTATTTCTTATTTTCAATTAAAAAAAAAACTTATTTGTTTTGATATTTATAAATTTTACTATATAAAATACATTTCAAGAATTTTAATTGCAATACATATCAATAATATAAGTTGAATATACATAGTTATATGAATTTTGATATATCACCAAAAATTGTGAATAGTTAAAAAATTAAATTAACTTTATTAAAGAGCTCTTCTATACGATAACTCTTGTTAGCATAAATAATGCCATTGTAGAAAAATTGTAGTAAATTTATTTAAAGTTATTTTTAAAACAATAAAATATTTAACTAACACTTATGTAAAAGTCATGCCTCGCAGATATTATCATAAATTCTTA
Organism: Ceratosolen solmsi marchali; assembly: GCF_000503995.2. Classification (NCBI taxonomy): domain Eukaryota; kingdom Metazoa; phylum Arthropoda; class Insecta; order Hymenoptera; family Agaonidae; genus Ceratosolen; species Ceratosolen solmsi. Next base: position 1,123,583 of record NW_011948416.1, on the reverse strand, counting down.
CACACCTGTACACTAATATGTAACAAATATTACTATTTATCTTGAAATTCACAATATTATAGGCAGGTAACAATTTTATCTACGACAGAGTTCATTTCATTTTTCTGAGAGATTTTAAATAAAACATACAATTAATGTTTTATTAAGAATCAATAACTGCTAAATTGAAATTAATAGTAAAATAAATATAATATTAAAGAATTTAATTATGTGTTGAATTATCTAACTAATTTAAAATTAAATAATAATTAAAGGAATATCAACGGTATCAAAACAAAAATTATTAAAGTCTTGAAAAATAAAAATTATTTATTTTGAACAAAGAACGAGATAGGATTTTCATTGAAAAAATTAGTGATGAATTTTTTGTTTTATAAAATTTATTAATCGTATATACAACTAATTAAGATAATATTTTCTTTTTTGTAAATTATTAGATGTATAGAAAGCATGTTTATAGAGACAAAAATTGGCATTGAAAAATTAAATATTAGAATTAATGTTTGGTACAATATAATAAAGATGTGAATGAATATAAAAAGTATATAATTAAATATAGAGAGACGTTTTTTTTTTAATCACTTCATTACCCACTATAAGGGTAATTATATTACATAGATGAAGATGAGATTCATCGTAACTAGAGTAGAAAATAAAAGACTAGTTTTGCTGGATTTGACTAGAAAAATTGGAAAATAAAATTCTTTTGAGTTGATCAAAAGGAACATAAGAAAAAATAGGAAGTAGAAAGAAAAGGAAGCAGACTTCACTGTTTAGTTAGCTTACTGTTTTTAGTTTTAATCAATTAATTATTTTTTGATGTCTCAGTATCTGCTCTAGTATTGTATTCGTTAATAATATCATATAGTTGATAATAGTTGATAAAAATATGTTTTACATAATTTAATATTAAGCTGAATAACAGACAAAAACAAAAATTAATAAAAGTAGAAGGTGTTTGATCTATAACATGTTTTCTATTTACACTTTTTTGAAATGAAAAAAAATTTTATTTATATAACATATAAAGTAACTTATAATTAATTGCAACTTTTTGAAAATATTGTCCACATAATTTAAACTGACAAGAATATTCCTATTTACAAATTATCAATCTTGATATGATGTTAAAATTGCAAATCATTTACAATATATTTGTATACACTCTTCTGTTAAAATTCGATGTTCATCACTTGAACTAGTTACAATACATTGACATTACCTTAAATATACATATTTTGCATTAATATTCGGCCTATATACAGGTATCGATACCGAATTTTTTTATTAATTTCATTGCGTAATTACCGGAGATGCTCATCTTACGTTGACAAAAGGTATCGCAGTAGCGCTATTTCAGACACGGGTATCAGTCGCTGTATGCGGCTTTTCCCGGGCCTCGATTCGCTTGCATACACTCGGGAAATCCGTAATCACGGGTGAAACATCGCTGTCGCGAGGTACGCGATGCACCATTTGGCCCTGGGCCAGCTATGGAATCGAAACGGTATCGCGTGACCTCGCAGAAAGCAGAGCTCGTTAAGTTAATTATCGTAATTATGCGCGTTAGAGATAAAGCATCATGCGACCGCTGCCGTTCTCAATGAACTTTTAGTGCACTTGGAAGCAAAGGAGCCCAACATCCATTCAGTTGAAATTTGGTCGTTCAATCGTTTAAGAACCGTCACTTCAGCTTCGTCATAAAAGGTATAGAACTTTTTGACAATTACAGATTCGACGGTTTGCATATGATTTTGTAAATTTTAATAAAATTATATTATTGATTTAGTATGTGTATTGTTATATAGATATTATAGAATATCTCAAGTCGTTAATAAAGTTAAAATATTTATTTATCAATGCTATTTATAATTATTAAAATAATTATGATATTCTCGAATAATATTTAAGTCTTGTACAAGCTATTTTACGTAAATCTATGGTGTAAAATCAAAGTAGTGTAAAAGATGTATTAAAACAAGATTTTATTTATTTATGAATATATAGAGTATAAATTAAGATGAAATATTAATTTCAAAAATTATACTTAATGTACTTTATCTTATAAAGATACGAAATCATTGATCACTTTAGGACTTATCTAGTGTCAAAGAAGCTTTATGTATAAAAAATTCTTAAATATGTATTTATCAATTTATGTGGTAAATATAAATAACTATTGATGTTACTGAGCAATTATTATCCTTCTTTCTCTTTCCCATTTTCATTAATTCAGTTACATAATATGATGTATTTTTATATTAGACACGTAGAGCAGTAATTATTATTGATTGTACGTCTTGGGGAGATGTATATTTCTATGAATGTACCATAGTTTTTGAATGTTAATATTTTTCTATATTCTATGTTTTAAATATATTATTATTTTCAATTTATTTTAATATGCATAACTAATTTTAAGTTTCTAAATGTAATTTGAAATAACTTGAACTAAATATAACTTGAATATAAAATTTGTTTATTTAAGAATTATACAAAAGAAATGTAAAATAAATTGACTTAATACTCGCAATAATTATTTTCATCTTTCATTTAAAATTTACATTATAAATGTTATTATTAATTATTATACTAATAGGTACTGTAATCTTTTATTTGCAATCCCGGATATATTTTGTAATTAGAATAATTAATTTTTAATAATTCGTTACGATTCAGTTTAATTGGTGACAGTATTCAAATATTTTAATGACATTTTATATATATATATATATATATATATATATATATATATATATATATATATGTCTATGTATACATTGTAAAAGTAAAGTCAGTTTGGAGCTTAAAAGAGTATATTATTACCATCAGAAAAGACATTAAAATTATTGATAAATATAAAACTTATATTTTTCATGCACCATATGCGAGAAAGAATATTTATAGAAAGCATATTTAAAGAAATTTTTTAAAAATATTTGTTAATTGGTTGTTCAATATAGCTAACATAAAGTAACGAAGAAAAAAACATAACATATAACGAATAAAAATATATAGTATTATTATAATTGCCATATACATACATGAATAAAATTGCACATTTTATTTTATATAATTTAACTTCAATTATTGATTAAATTAATGATATTCTCTTTTGAAGAATGGTTTTGGTTTCATTAAGCAAACACTCTAAGCACAATAATTGTTATGTTAATTCAATTTATTATAATTTTATTGTAATTCAACTTTATAAATGGATTTTAAGGAATCTCGGATATCGAATCCATCGTTGTAAAATTGACCTGAAATTTTGTATGAAATAGTCAAAATTTTTAGTTATACAACTTTACAATTATAAAATATAAATAGTTTTCATAAAATATTTTATTATTGTTTGTTACTTATCCATTCAGCTAATATCAACCAATATAAATGAATGAATCCACTAATAATTAAAAAATAAGTATTAATGTACTACAATTTAATGCAGTGATATTAAAGATTACTAAAGCATAAAATAATAAAATATACATGAAAGTAATTCTAATTTTTTATTACGTATAATATGAAAGAAATATATTTAATTATGGTACCTAATTACCAAGAACAAAGAATTGTCAAACTATTCTGACTACGGTATTATACAAAAAATATTAGTTTAGATAGTTTTATATATCCAATATTTATATGATCTACTATTATAATAATTTATGTTAAATAACATAGAAAATTTATGTATCAATTTTTTTTATAATTGTATTAAATTTATATAAGCAGATAGCTTATATATAGATAATTTATATATAGTTTTTAATAATATATGAAAATATATTTACACATTATATTATTTGTAAATAAACTCGATTTTTCGTAAATTTTTTTATATTCCCTCATTTTTTAATATTTCTTTTGTTTGCGATAAAAAAATTTACAATTCAGATATGGAAGCTACATCAATGAAAAATATGGTCACAAAAACTGCTGGCTCAGACATTTTTGTTTATTGTGGTTACCAAGAAATCAAAGGTACTTCGAGAATTATTGTAAAAATAACTGTTTGATAATTCCGTTAAAAAAGAAAAGAAAAAGAAAGGTGTGTAATTATTTTAGCTTTGACTTTAATTAAAAATAACTAAGTACGTAGGTATACATCCATTCGTAAGAAAAATTCATTAATTTTTACATTGAAATGTACAGTAATACTTACGTCTATGTTTGTGTAGAAATTTATACTTTAAATTTTATCATGAGATTTTTTTACTGAACTTAAAGCAGTAAGTTTTTTATTTTCGTTTTTAATTAGCTGGAATACTCTTCAAAAATATTATTGACTGATACTTTGTAAAATTATGTCATACCTAATCTTACACGAATGTGACTGTGTCTATTTACAATAATGCTTAAGTTTAAAGAATACTGAAATAAATATATAGTATAATATAAATATTTATATATATATATATTATTTATTTCAGGATATGTTTATGTAAATTGATATTTTATAATTTTAAATCTATATCTATCTACAAAATCTATATCTGCAAAAGTTTTACAAACATTCTTATCATAATCAACAAATATGTTGTACTATATTTAGATATTATTTTTAACTGATTTTAAGAATACATTTGAAGAATATTTTATATAGAATTTGATGGTATTTTTGTACTCGTTATTTTTAAAGACAATTTTTGTAATTAAATGTATATATTTTACTTTAAAATTTAATTTTAAACTATTTAATTTTAAAACGCAAAAAGTATCTTATTTTTGATAAATTAAAAGAAGAGCAAGTTAAAGTAATAAAAAGAAGTTTTCTTTGTGATTTATGGGGTAATAATTAATCAACTTGAAACGAAAAATCTGGACATTCTGGTTTTGATTTTACAAAAATAAAGTATATTATAAATTATATAAGTATCTTTAAGTAAAAAGCGCTAATAACTTTTATTTAAGTATAATATTCTATCTATATATCTAAATGCAGTACTTCACTTTCAAACAAAATCATTTACATTTACAGTAATATACAATATATATATATATATATATATATATATATTAATTTATATTAGAGTTATTAGAAAAAAATATAAGGTAAATTTCCCAATATTTTTATAATATCAAAACTATATATTTTACAAATAATCTTATTGATTAAAAATATCGTTAATATCTATGCTTAATCTCTACGTAACAGTTAATCGGTAGGAAGACGAATAATAGAAATGTAGACTTAGTACTCATATATTTTTGTTTGTATAATACAATCTACTCAGTATATTGACTATTATGATATCAGATACTTTTATTATATTTATTAGTCTGGAATATAGCCATTATGGTGAATCGCAACTGTAAGTGTGTATTATCTGCATGTTCGTAATGGCTTTAACCGCGAGAACTTTCCCAGGCGAGGCTCCCGCGAGTCGACCGTGAACCTTATTATTTACTTCTTTATTTCTTCGTTAGGTAGTCTCTTGGCAGGTGCCTATCAGAAAAAATGGGCCAAGCTGCGATTGTAACGAGTGTATATTGAAAAAGTAGTCCTATTGTTTAGCGTGGTAAATTTATATTCATATTTATTCAAATGCATGGCATTAATATATGTTTTTCCACCGTAGGGTTTAGTTTCGAACCGGTATGAAGTATGTATGTATAGGTGTAAAATGATATATATATCAAATAAATTTGATTAAAATGATGGTTCAATAATATACTAATATAGTACAAATTTAACGCACATAACTAAACTATTTAAGTAAAAGTTATATCTCATATTAACATTACGATAATTTCTTATACCTGCTTTGTAATAATTATTTTCTTATCTTCAAAAACATGTTTTGATAAGTGGAGTAATTTCTAATTACAATTGAATAATCCAATAATGACGGAAATATCCGTAACAATCCATTTTTTTATTATAATATGAAAATTATACAGTTTTCTTTTAGTAGAAGATTCTAAGAAGAGAAAAAGAATATGCAGATAAATGGATTGAAAACATAAATCTTTTAAAGGAATTGCCTGTTTTTTCTTGTCCGCTTTTTTCCGCTATTTTCTTCTGTGATCCTCTTCGTCTTAGCACGAAGTATTTAACAAGTGATGAAGAAAGGAATAGACGAGACTAACTACGCAAGCATATTATAACAATCACTTCTTCGATACTCGTAGACACCCAACAGCGAGAGCAGCACAAGTTCTGTACTTGGCGGCTGCATAATTTGTATTAATTAAGTTTTCCCGTCAAATCCCGGTCTTTACCTTCCCCAATATGAGTCTCAGCGATGAGCAGAGAAAAAGACGTAGTTACCCGGCGACTAGAAAGTGGAAAAATTTTAAGGAACGCAGAAATATTTTGCGCAGTTTGTAATTCTTACTGATTACGTTTGCTCTGTTTATATATCCTTGTATTACAAAATAATAAGATTTATAAATAAATAATAACAATAGGAACTTAAAAAAATTAATTGGCAATCAATATTAATGCAAAATAATTATTATGAATACTCCGTTTGGGGATCAAATTCGAATTTTACCATTTCAAATCAATTCAAGATCAAATCAATTTCAGCACATTCTTTTAATTTACTAGATACATTATACAGCTAACATTCATTATTATAATATATCATATACCAAGAAATGTATATCGTACATATGATAATAATAATAACAACAACAACAACAACAATAATAATAATAATAATAATAATAATAATAATAATTATTATTATTATTATTATTATTATTGTAAAAATATTATTTTGACCTTCATACTAACGAGATAGTTTGAGATGCTTATGCTAAAATCAGCTTTTAATATTTTAGTTCGTAAATTAAGGCTGCCTTGAATAGAATCTATAAATTTTTTTTATTAAATCCTGTTTTATGTATAATTCGTATGTCAATTATTTATAAAACGTTATCGTTTTAGGCTTATTTATTTATCTATCAATATTTCGTAAAATAAATTGTAAATATTGTAATATCTACAATTAAAACTATTATTTTCACTCGACTGACAATGTTGGAAAAAATAATCAAATTGGGCCAATGTAGAATTCATCATATGCTCCATGTAACAATTATCTTACGTATAACAGGAGTATCTATTTAAATTTTCGTCTCATTTGACTTTTAACTGAAATGCACTAATACATATTTTATTTATATGAGATTTGAATTTTCTACTTATTTTTCGTGTTCATTATGAATTAAATTTTGTTTAAATTTTGAATTAATATACGTTTTTAGAATATAAATTTTATAACATTTATACATTATATATATAATTGAAATGTAATTTTTTAAAATGATTTTATAAGACTGAATTATATAAATATAATTTGAATAGAAAAACATTAATATTGAAGCTGATTATAAAAAATTAATTTTGTTGATTTATAAATTATCAAATTTAAAGTGTTACAAATAATTATTGTACTTAAAATCCTTTAGTTTGCTTAAAAATTTAGTTTGCAAGTTTTTTTTTTAAAAAAAAAAAGCTATCTTATTTTATTAATTTGACAAATATTAAATGACAAATAACAATAATTAATAATTATATAAATTTGTTGATGAAATAAATTTATATTGTACGTGAATAAAATTAATACATAAATAATTATGTGAAACGACAGAATTTCATTCTTACTACCACTAGATGGCGCTAAGCGATGAAATTTTACCTTGTAATTTGTTTAAATTTAAAAGAAAATAAGTTTAATAAAATCTTATGAAGAATTAAAAATATAGAATTTATACTTTAATCTACAATTTACAATAATTATTATATTAAAAATGAATTGTACATTCATATTTTCATATTCGTATGTAAAAATTTTTTGAATATATTGCATTTATTCTAGACATAAGTAATAATGAATTACGTAAATTTTTCAACATGTAAATAAAAATATTTACTTGTATGAAGAGATAAAAATTTGTAAAATTAGCTAATCAGAATTTTGATAAGATTTATTTAGAGTGCCCATTTTAAACTACATTAAGAACTATCTTTACCATAAAAAAGTTTTATTACTATAAGAAAAGTTTTTGGTCATAAGAAATAAAGTTTTTTAATGTCGTTAAAAGTAAGTGTTATATATTAAGTAACTACTTTTGAATTAATTGAATCAAATAGAAATTTTTACCAAGTTCTTTTCATTTCCTAATCAGTAAAATAATTCGAATATAACTATAATTTATAATTTTGAAAATATCAAAAAAAAAAAAAAAAATTACATTTAAACAATTCGTTATAAATACTTTAATAATTTCATCTTACAGAATAATAAAAAATAATTGTTACACTTATTTAGTATTTAGATATAATTTTGTATAATTTATTTATATATAATATTCATATATAATAAATAAAATTGTACATAGTAAATAAATATAAAACTATCCACATAGTACATAAAGTCAGATTATTAACAATGGCAAAATAATATTAATTCATAAACACTTAATCTGATATGAAATTTGAAAGATGCAGTCTCCAAACGATCGCAAAATTATTCATTTCCATAATAGTTTATAATGCAGATAATTCTATACATTTTCATATGAAAGATTTATCTTTACAAAATTTGAATATGTCACTTTAATTAACGAATTGAATTACGAAATTTTCATATGCAATATTAATACTCAATATTAATATCTGGTATTGTAAATTATTATTTATTACTTACATCATAAACAGACAACAATCGCTTTTATGAGATGGAAAAAACCAGATAATTACTACAGGTAGTTTAAAATAACGATTATAAAATACTTTCACTAACTTCGACTCAGATTGATTAGGTGAAAATTTTAAGTAAAAAAATTTTGGTAATATTATTAAATTAAAACGGGTGACATGTTAAATATGGATGATCATGTAACTCTGCAAGTTTAGCGTAATATTTTCTTCGTAGTACCGCATAAGGATATCTAACAAAGATATTATTACGAAACTTTTATCTATCATTTTCTCAATCGTCTTTATATTATAATTGCATTATATTATAATGGTTGAACAATTCAAAAAAAGAAATGCATATAATTGAATTTAGGTTCAACATCAGTATAAAGCGAACTGCTTTTCAACTGAATGCTTGGCTCATGATAAATTATATATGCATGAAACATTACAATTGATCATTGAAATTTTATACTTCATTAGATATTTACATATTAATTGAATTGGTAAAATAATCAGTATTATAAAGTTATTAGAACACAATTAGTATTACTGTTATATTTTACATATGCATTGAAAAATTTCCAATTTGATGTAGAACATCCGTAAATTATTCATATATTATTGTTATTTTACTATTGATTTCATTAATCATGTATATTTCGTTAATAAGTTTTATTCATAAATAACATAAACTTACAGTAATACTTTATAATTAAGAATAGATATTAATCTGTATTTTATAATTTGAATTTCTATTAGTTTACAGTATAAATAAAATGATTGAATGTAATATTATTTATAAAATAAACATTAAATTTCTCGAAATAATATTTATTTGCTAAACTATAAATTCATAATTTTAATAATGAAATATTTAAATATTTGCAAATAGTTTTAAAAAACATTTGCTGTGTTTCTACAAATAAAAGTTTAATTATCAATTTAATGAAGGTCTTCGCTACTCCATTAAATAGATTAAACCCATTTTGCACTGGTGAACTCTACAGGTATATGACAGCATAAATTATTCAAAAATGAATTCTGTTCTAAAACTATAGATGGTGCCACATGGCTTTAAGCTTTCCATCAAAATGACCATCTTAAATTCAACTCGACTACACAATTTATCATATCAAAACTGTACTTGAGTAGTGAAATAAGACCAATTGATCCGTCAATATTATTATTCTCAATTTCCATAATCATATGAGCAATTGAATGATATTTTATGCTTTTTTTTATATACTTAAGTTGGATGAAACATTTTATATGCTTAAACATCATATCTTAACTACCGCAGATATATCAGAACAAAGAGGTTAAACTCTTTATAAGAGGTTTCTAATAAAATTGTAAATTCACTAGAAAGGGGCTTAACAAAGATTATATATAAATCCAAAAGCACCTTTACATTGCAAGCATCAATCATACTTTTTATTAAAATTGATTTTTAACGTTTCAAAAACCATGGGAATAAATTAGCAGGATCAAAATATAATTTAATATATTTAATTTGAATTTTATTTTGTCGTTTTCATAAAATAATTTTGCATTTTTGGAGTGAATAAATGTATTTTATTAATATATGTAATTTTATTTATATCTGTAAGATAAATTTTTTGCTTTTTTAAACATTTATCATTTTATACTATTAACATGAAAAATTGTTTTTAAATTCCTGAGTAATAAATAGCTAATTGTAAATGAATAATTGCAAAAGAGTAAATATTGTCTACAAAAAAGTTATAAAAACTATTACTTTTCTGTTTGTGAAATTAATAAATATTTTATTATACTACACTTTAATGTAACGTTAATGTTAAACATCCAAGATGATTTATTAAGACCTACAAGTTATTTAAAATGAAAATAGGTAAGATTACATTATGTATTATATTATGATAATAAAACAAAATTTTATTTAATGTATTGATTGTATTTATTATTGAGGGCATTTAATACATTTTAATACAATTTAATAGCATTTATAATTCAAAATTTAAAAAAAATATGATAAATATCTTATATAATTATAAATTTCTTATTTGCTAGAACAATAAAAATATTTTCAATGATATTAATGGCTGTAGATATGTTGAATTGTAATTTTTCAATAGTAAAAAAATAATTTTGCTCTACCTTTATCTAATACCTACATATATATATATATATATATATATATATATATGTTTACATGAAGAAGAAAATAAATATTGAATTAGAAATTGCGCTAGAATTCTTGCTATGCTACATATATCCTTAATGTTGTAATTTCAAATGAAACATGCTTAATTCGACCATATTTATGCTAATAAAATTAAAATAATTTGTATAAACTAAAATAATATAGTGTAGTAGCATACTTATGACTAATTCATCGATCGACATTGTGATATAATATACATTGCTGAATTTGTTGAATAAAGTGAAAAAGAAGAGAGAAGCATTGTACGCTAACGGTTGATGTCACAAAATATGCAAGTTGCACTCATCCGAATATTTATAATTGGGCAACGACTACATGGCATCGACGATCATGTATATTCAATTTGTCTTGTAGTATTATCCATTTTTTTATCGTTTAATAAATAAATAATTTTCGAGAGCTAGAGGACTTGTGGAATATCTGCACTGATCAATGAAAATTTCGATACCACTATTTTAGAAGAAATGTCACTTAGGCTTCTGCTACTCCTATTTAGCAATCAATAAGAGTAATTTTCTATTTAATTTGAACGTGCATACAGGTCGTTTTTAATTATCAATTAGAAAATGGAGGTAAAATATAAGAATGTCCAATATATTGATTCTAAAGCGAGAAAATATATATAAAATTTCAATATATAAAATATAAATGTATAAAAACTATTTATTATTCTATAATTAGAAAAAGTTTAAAATGTATTGACGTATCCAAATATGTAATATCAACTAATAGCGATCTCTAATATTATATAAAAAAAAGATAGATAAATAGAAAAAGAAATAAAGAAAGCTCGAGCAAGCAAAAAGAGCAATAAAAGTCAAGATAAATAGATAAATGTGGAAGGAGTTGTGTAAAGGATGTGACGAGTGTCGGACATATATAGTAGGTCCTTTCCGTCATTGACATTCAGTAGGGAAGAGGATGTCAGTGCCATGGCTCTACATTTCCACTAAGTGGAAAATTGCTTAAGAAGATTCACAATTAATTAAGGACTTTCACGTCAAAACCCTGATTATGTTTTGATACAGTGAATGTTGATTATAACGTGGATTAATATTGCCTCATTAAATTCAAATTCTCGTTTTAACGTCTAAATTTCTATTTTACTTTAAATTGTTTACGACAAAACATAATAACATTATATATATTCATCTAATTCTACTCGAATTTTTTCTTTTTATTTGCTTATTTTTTAATAATAATTTTGTTTAAATAATTGGTCAAGATAAATATTTTCATATTTTTCTTAATCGTATCATATTATTGAAATATAAAATTCAAATGAATATAGTAAAAGATTTCATTTAATTATAAAAAGTACTTCTAATTATTAAGATGAATTTTTTTTCTACATATTATTTTAACTTTTTAGAAATATATTTTCTAAATATCTATAATCTAATAATAAATGCTTATTTTCTGTAAGTAACAGTGATCATATTTACTCATATATATTAAGAGAAGAAAAATTTTAAAAATATGGCTTAAACAAGTAATTGAATGTATTTATATTAAATTTTTTGGATTACAATATACGAAAACCAGTAGAATAAGGTAATGAATATTCACGAATATTTACGTTTAATATTTAAAATTTATGAAACATACAAATATTATTTTATCGAAAAATTTTTTGTAGTTAGTAATAAGTAAAAACAAGTGTGCTTTTACATGATAGTAACAAATATGCTTTTGGTATTGTAAATATTTTTCTCAAATTTAAAATTAAATATCAAACCCACATTTATTTGTTCAGGGTTTCAGTTTTTTCGTCATTATTTTTTATATCTAAAACATGTTTTTTTTTTTAAATTATTAAAAATATTGTAGAAGAGGTATTTTACGATTTGCTTTATAAAGTAAATGGATTCTCTAGGGTATTGTAGATTAATGATACAGATTTTCAAAATAATTCCGCTCATTTCTTATAAAAACTATCTTTTTAAGAAAATGTCTGAAAATAGAATATAATGTAGATTATGATATATAGTTCAAAGTTCATAAGGGGCACTTTGTCGAAAAATACTTTTTAAACAAACGGCTGATTTTATGTTCAAGTGTTGATCTTAAAACTTATCATTTGTGGATATTTTAACTTTTTTTCTTCTATGAATTATAATGAAAAAAATGTTGATATAATATTATACAATAATAATAATAAATATATTGATAACAATATTGATTTTGGATAATTCAATTAATTTATTAATGTTTTTATTAAAACCCTATTCTAAAAATTGCTCTAAGCTAAAATATAGGGATATTGATTTTGGATAATTCAATTAATTTATTAATGTTTTTATTGAAACCCTATTCTAAAAATTGCTCTAAGCTAAAATATATGCGATTTGAATTTCTATTAATATCTTCATAAATGAATATATCACAATATTATATTTTCATCTCTAGGTGATACAAATATATTAAAACAATATCAAGATTTTTTTTCGTGAAATGTATATTTATCGGCAATGTAAATATAAAATTATCTTATTAATAAAATTCTTATGATACAGTATAATAAAAATTTTGTTTATTTAATAAAAACTATAATCTTATTAGCACCATCGTAAATTCAGGCCAATATCTTTTGCTTAGGTCTTATATATTTATGCACGCATAAAAAATATTCCACTTGCAAAATTATGATTACAAATTTATAAAGAAGATTTATGCCACAGATTTAATTTATATTTCTATTTAAACTAATTCTTTAGCATTTTTATCTTGATATATTATTTGTAGCTACAACCAGTCTTAGAAAATATTTATTAAGCATGTTATTACGGTTTATCAAATAGTTTGATTTTATTATCATAGTATATAATTTACATTGAGAAAAAAACTTTATTCGAAATAAGTATATATAAAAATAATTTAATAATAATGAATCATTTCAGTAAAGTTTGATAAAAAAGAATGTCAATATATCATGGAGTCGTCAAACTATATATTACTATGTGAACTGCAGACATATAATCAAGTTATAAATTGCAAAAAAAAAAATTTATCCAATTATTATAGAGGACAGAGAATATTTCAAAATCATAACAATACTGAAAACATCATCTTACATAGAACGTATCATACTTTTAAATTTAAATTCAATATCAAATAATGATGTCTCATGATAATTATCAATCACAATTTCGAATGTTTTATATCTACATTTTTAATTACATATCGTTTACAATACTATTATAGATTAAAAGTATTTTAACAATTAAAAAGAGAGTAAGATCTGATTATTCGGATCCGAGTGACTTTTATTGCATTGAAGAAGATCGGTGCTGTAATTAATTCAGCTGCCGTATTGTCCTTATTGCACTCGTCTGTTCTAGCAATGAGAAGAGAGTGAAATACTGGGAAAACCGAAGAGGGCGAGAACGAACGGGCAGACAAAAAAGGAGTCAAAAAGCAAAATGGTACTCTGAAAAGCCGGATTAACTTTTGTACGGAAGCATTACGTCATTCGTATAGCGAAGGAAGTAGAGACGAGGAGTTCTTTAAACTTCACGCGGCGCTTTAGAGTGGGGTACATGGAAAGAATCAGATGGATTGAGGGATGGGGAAACTGTACGTATATAGGTTTGGACAATCTGTAAGTCTTGCCGCTGGGGGAATCTTTTAGTCAAGTTATGTAAAAATGTCGACAATTTTCCTTTACTCGCCAAAAGCCTTTGCACTCTATTGTAATTCGAAAGACAAGTTTTCTCTCCTTCTTTAGCTATTCTTTACCGTTTGCTTTCGAAATGTAGCTTCCGTGAAAATTAACCGACTATTATATTTTTGTCATTGTTGTCATGATTATTATCAGTGATGAAATTATATTACGAAAGAAAATTTTCTTACTGTAAATTGATGATGAATGGAGAGTAATCTTTAATATTAGCGAAATAAAATTAATTTTTGTCGAGAACGGACGAACTATTAACTGAAAATAACTGAAAATGATTAAAAATATTCTATTTATTGAGAGAAAATAAGTAGATATATGAAATTCTAACTTATTTGTGCACTCTTATCAGCTGTATTTATAACATTATAAAAATATCACCTTCTACGTAGTTTATTTTGTTAGAAAACATTTACTTGACAATTTGAGATAAAATATACATTCAGTCACATTTAAATACGTGACTATAAAAATTTTAATTCTTTTTCAATAATGTACATTTGCAACAATATGTGTTACTTTTATAAAAATTTGTCTTTAAGATAGAATACATTTATCACACCTTGTCCTAGTATTTGTAGAAATATACGCTATTTGAAGAAAGTGTCAGAAATTACGAATCTTACGTACTATCTTCCGTAGCTATCGAGAACATTTTACGCCTCGAGCATACCCTCCTCTTTTTCCTTACTTCCTTCCTCTTTAGTTCGTGAACTGGTTTGCTGTAGCTTCTTTTGTATACATACGTGCACGAAGACGTCCATAAAGAGGAGTTAAAAGAAAAAACTCATTTAAATCAAAATGATCTTTCTATAGTTAAATTTGATTAAACTTTTTCGAACGCAATTTTTATAAGCATTGACAGTGATACGTTTTAATTTTTTTTATGAAAAAATTTTACGCATTTTCAAAATTACATATTAATTCACTATATTCAAATGAACATTATTTTGAATGCAAATTTAGTATGAATTATAATATTAAGTTGCAATTTACTTTTAAAAATTTCATACGGAATATTCTAAGTATAAGAAAATTTGAATTTTCTAATTTAGTTCGTTAATAAGTAAATCATAAGAACACTTTTTTCATTCATACAGTACAGTAATTTAAATATTAAATTTTAATATAAAAAGTACTCTACGTAACTAATCGAAAAAAAGTTTATAAATTACTACTTTTAAAACATGACAACATTACGTATAACTTATTTATACTAAACCTTCCCTGCTTAGATGAACAACCGTTATTCATATAATTATTATAAAAATAGAATATGATTAATTTCTGTTAATATAAAAAAAAAACTTTTTATTATTTATATATAAGGCCTTCAAATATGTATACAAAGCTTAAAGCTAAATAGGAGCGCACTGAATTATCAATTTTATCTGACTTTTTCAATTTTTAGTAGAAAAGTCTGCTACGCTATATTAAATATTTAAGCAACGTAGGTACGTCAGTGAGGTAAGGATGATCTTCAAGAAATATTTTTCCATCACAGCTTCTATGTGACAAAAAACATATTCGTTATGTACATTTTAGCATAAAATATAAAATATAATAAGATAAATGTAAAAGCTTTTTTCTTCTATGGAGTTGATTTTGCTAAACATCTATATTGATTTAATGATTATACGATTTTAATAATATTTGAAATTCTTATATATTAAATTATTGTAAGATTAACAAGAATGAAAAGGAAGGATTATAAATTAAGATCAATAATTATTTAGAATGACTTTAAAATTAAAATATATATTTATTTGTTTGCAGAAAATACAAAAATTAGTATCTTCCATTATATTGTTCGTATAATAGTGTAATTCAGGAATCATTTAAATTGATGAAATATTTTTAAAACGCGTTAATTTACCCGTGACTCCCCCCCCCCCCCCCCCCCCCCCCCCTCTCTCTCTCTCTCTCTCTCTCTCTCTCTCTCTCTCTCTCTCTCTCTCTCTCTCTCTCTCTCCGAAACTCCATCTTTGAGTAAATAATTTAAAATAAGAGTCTTGAGATGGTAATGCTTGACTCATCGCTGTCGTCATTGCATTTTTACTTTCCTTTAATGTGTTTTAAACTAGGGAACAAGTGGATGCTTTAGGGTTTACTTGGAAATACCTGAACTCTGAATACTCGCTTATGCGCATCTATACGTACACGCAAGACGGCAATCATAGATGAAACAAAGCCAGAAAGCTGAACGTAGCGCGTAACATAAAGTAAAGGACACCCGAGAGCGAAGGAATGTTGAGCGAGGAGAACATGAAAGCCTTAAAGTTAATTAGTGGCGAATTGCGCTGGAATCCGTGACGAGGTCAATTTTCGGGACGTTTTCCTTTTGGCACGATCTTCCGTGGCTAGCTTGAAGGCAAGAATTTTCAGTGAGATGAGGAGGCTATATGTTTAAAGTGAAATTGTGAAGGTAAATAATTGCAATTATCCTGAATATCGTCGAGAGACTATTCAAAGCTCTCGACGATAAAGGTGCTGCTAAACTTTATCATGTATCAGCTCAATCATGGATTGGTTCAAAGTTCCGTTATGAATATCTATAGATGAATATAGTTAGCGAAGGGATAACCATATGTGTTGATAAAATAGAAAGGTACCAAAATTCATTTCAGGTAAATTATTATTATTTCTAATAGGTTATGAATTTATCATATTTTACCAATTATCAGAATAAAATATCTAAATACACCATGTTCATAATGACGATATGTAAAATATAAAATAAATAATATAATAATATAATATATAATATATAATATCGATAATAGAAAATAAATTAATTAAATATAAATTGCAAATATTTACAATAACACTTAATATATCGACAAAAGGTTTTATTCAATTAATATTTTAAAAGGTTCTTTTATTTCTTTTTTTGGTTATAATATCTTGATAAGTTTATTAGATAAAAGGTAAATTTTTAATACTATTGAATATTATTATTTATATTATTATTATTATTATTATTATTATTATTTATCACAATATGAATAACATATTTTATAATATATAAATTATATAATTTTATAATAGTAATTATTTGTTAATGATATCTATAATTTTTTTAAATTTTATCCAAGATCATTAAAAATTGCAATAAATTTATTAATTTTAAACTACTATATACATGTAAAGTCATGTTAGATTGAACAAGTTGTGAAAGTAACTAAAAATTCAATTTGTGAAATTGCAATAATACGCTTTTCAAGAAAATATTGTAATTATTTAATTATAAAATACTATACGTGAGAAAAAAGCTAAACTATATTATTAAAGTAAAAAAAAATTTAGTAATTAACTAAAGAATAATGTAGACAGAATCAGGATATTGTCCGCCTTAAAATAACATGGGTATGAAGTAGCATCGAATACTTCATGTTTTCAATAATATTCTTTTTAATATTGATATAATTTTTTTACAATTCAGATTTATAGATTTATAGAGATCATCAAATGATAATCAAATTCATCGAGAAAAACAAATCTTATTGGATATAGTTGGATATCAATTTATTCTAAATTTTATATAAATGTAAAAAATATATAATTATTAGTTTAAATATTATTTTATATATATCGTAGGGAAAAATACCTGATTATTAATATACAGTTTCCGTAGAGTTTGTAGATTTCTTTATTCTTTTCAATATTTCCAAGAGTATCGATACAATATTTATTATAAATTATCTCTTTTCTGTTACTGCATTGTAGACGATTAGCGAAGTTCACATTTATATAGATTCAAATATTTTTAGCATTAAAATCTTTATATAAAATCAATATAACAGCATTAATTATATAATAATTATAATAAAAATTGTATATTATAACAATTAACAGTTTTATCTCTAAAATATATAAAATTCGTGTTTTATATTAAATAATAATCATTGTTATATGTAGTAGTATTATTAATATATTTATAATTCTAATTATATAATTATAATATAAATATAAAAATATTATAGGAATTAATTACAATAATAATTATACTAGATATATTACAATTATATTAGCTTAAGATCAAATTTTATTTATTTTTCTATTGAATATGTTGTTTTGAAATCTATAAATTATTTCTATAATATAAATACACTGTAGAATACAAATGTTTGCACATAAACAATAAAAAGCGTATGGATATAAACATCGTTACGTAGAAAATTTCATTATTATTTATGATGAATTTGGTTATGGAATTTGATTATTTTATTCTTATTACTTATTATGAACCGAATATTTATTTTTATTACCTTATCTTAATCAATATTTTCTTCGTTTACCATCTCGTTCTTCTGCTACTGCTATGACATACTATTATAAACGTGCGCGCATTTAATTTTCAAGAGTGCACTTTGAAAACGGAAAGCTACCCAGATCCTTTTCCATTAAAGTTTCTTTACTAATTTTGGCCGTTAAATTCAAGACTTCTCGCTTTTGCACTTACATCATAAAAATAAATCGAATTAAAGACTTCGAGAATGGAGGCGTATTACTAAAAAATTATTCGAATAGACAATTTTTTAATATAGAATCTAAGAATCACAGGTTACATAACTGCTAATTTTGTAAATCATTTTTTATCGTTCACCTCTTTGGATATGTCATTTTTTCATTTAATTTTGAAAATCTTCAAAACGTTTCATATCATAAGACAGAAAATATCGTCCAATGAGATGCAAAATAATCTAAAAATAAATCGATCCCTAAATATAACATACATAAAATATTATACATAATCCGAGAATAGAAGATATTGCCAAATCTTATGTAAATAATATCTGAACAGAAGTGGTAATGTTTTATTTAATTTTTATGTAAAAATATGAAATAAATTTCCTTAAATATCATATTTATTTATCAAGTAATTAATGCTTCAAATTACTAGTTTTCTTTCAGAATTACATCTCAATCACTGCTGTGTCTATATATGTATATATGTATAATTAAATAAAAGTTGAATATAAATGTGAAATTATTCTTTTTATAGATAATGAATATTAATAATACATCATTCACGTACAATTGAAATAATTATATGGAATTGAAATATATTCGTAGCAAAACCAATTAGTATTAAATATATAAGTAATCTTGTAATTTTTTTTTATACTTTTATATATATTTTTATATCGTAAACATTGTTAGTTATTTTTAATTTATTATAGTTTAAGACATTAAATTTGAAATGGTATATAATTTCTAAATATTTTTATGCACATACCATAATATTAATGTTTTAATTTTCTTAAACATTAAGTTTTATTTATTTTAAATCCATTCATAATACACTTGTACTTGGAATAATTTAAGAAGATATCTAGAAATTAAGTTGTTTTCTCATTACTACAGGCTCATACGTACAAAAATGAAAAAATATACCAATAGTCAAATTAAGGAGAGGTTACTGAGCATAAAAGCTTTATCCTCAAAATTACACTTAAACCAATCTGCTGAGCTTAACAGAACGCATATAACCACACTGCGCTACTTGTCCTGCCCAAATCATCTCAAACCAATAGCTTTCGCTTTCTAAGACGTTACAGATTTTAAAATTCAAGCTTGCCCTTCCTTCGACATTTGCTCACGTCTTTATCTATCAAGCAAACAATAGAACTGCCGTGCAGGGCAACCCTTTTAAGATCTTCTCGCGCATTAAAATACAACCGAAGTATGCTAAAGCTTGTCGTAAAGTCAGTTCGAGTAAAAAGGTCTTGTCGCTTAGCTCAATGCTGCCTGACGCGTACTTCAGAAAGACATTGAGGTCAGAGATGGAAGTGTGCGTCCTTTTCAACGAGGGTGACAGTAGATTAGTTGTCGCTGTATAAAAGAGTTGCGAACGATGATGATGGTTACGTTGCGAAGGTGAATAAATATCTATTGTTTGCATTTGTGTGCACGCGCATGTACAATCATGTGTGATTGACAATGGCGATGATCGCAACAGCTGATATTATGATATTTCTTCTTTCTATTTATTTCTAATTTTTTTAAGAAGAAAAAAATTTACATTTTTGTTTAAGTATAGAATTTAGTATAGACAAGATCGCTGTGCTTATGTTAAACACAAGGAAAATAAGTATTTAGATCTTTTTCGAAGAACAAGAATAGAACTATTTTTACATTACATATATTGATTAAAGTACAATAAAAGACAAAGTCGATTCTACACATACTCTACCATTTATTAATAAAGAATACATTTTATAATTAATAAATTGATATTATATTTTGTTTTTAATGTTCTTACATAAAGCTCTGATTGTATATAAAAAGCAAATTATTGTTTGTTGAAATTATACAAAATCCATAAATATTAATGTACAAATAGCCATTATTAAAATTTCTATTTAAAATATTATTGCAATTTAATTAAATTCACTGCTATATTCGTTTGTCTTCTAGACTAGCTCTTTTATTCTCATATTACGAAATGGAAATTACAAGATGAATTGAGTATCTTCAAATGCTTCCTTTATGTGAGGGGTGGGGTGGAGCTTCTGTGTGTGCTTCTGTGTTTGTTTTTATGTGGCGGTATACATTTGAGTGTGTGAGAGTAAGGCAAAAAAAGGAAAGAAAGAGTTGGTGGAAAGAATAATACTAAGATCAATTGTAACCAGACTTCGGTTTATACCTCAAGGGATTTAGGTCCATCGTCCTCGTTAAGAAGAATTCGCTTCTAATGCTGATTCAATTGCTCATGTAAAAGTGAGTGAGATAGGAAAAAGTTGCGAAATGAAAAAACAGAAAACCATACATTGACAGAAGCAAAAGAAAAAATTAAAATCTTATACTTCCTTTAATAAAAATTTTTTTGTTTATTGAAGTTAATTAAAACGTATATTTAGATATATTTTAAATATAACGTCACATCTAATTATTAAATTCTTAAATTATTTAAAAGATATGAATAATAGATATTACTTGTGATGATATTGTTGAAGAAAAATTGTTTGCAATAATATCCTTATTTTATTTAGACGTTTAAAACCTATATTATGTTTTTATTGTAACAAATCACTTATAAGTTTATTAAAAATGTTTTTTCTCAATACTATATATGAGCAATTTAGAACAATAATGTAATAATTTAGAATAATAATAATGTAATTCAAAATAATAAATAATAAATAATATAGAATGATAATACTATTATGTAGAATAAATTTAATATTAATATATTAACTTTACGTAAACTTTGATTGTGCCAAAATTATAAGTTTTACAATTAATATACAAAAGAGATACCAAACATTTTATAAATTACTAAAAGCATCGTACTTTTAATTTTAACATTTCCAAGTTTGTAGAAACTATAGTTACGCAGTATCAATTCTAAATTATCCATAATATTTACTAAAATGAATAAAATAATTGATTTATTATTATTGATTCAATCTATAGGGTGTTCGTTAAAATAAAGAATTTCACTATTATGTTACTGTAATGTACACTATCATCTAATCTATAAATTTAGATAAATTCATATAAATTTAGAAAGAAAAATTAATTATTGTTTAAATGATATACTTTTGCTGATTCTCATTTAAGCTATTTTCTTGCGCAAATACTCCATATATAACATTAATAATATAAATATTTCTAAAATTTATAACATTAGTTAAATGAAGTAGATGCTTTGTATGATTGTAGAAAATTTTTTAAAAGTTTTATTGATATTTGAATTGGAATATTGATATTCTAGTTCATAAAAAATATTTATATACAAAATTTAAAATTAATATTAATAAATGAATAAAATATTATTTCTATAAATTTTAAAAAATCATTTGTTTGAAAAAATGAGAAAATTTCTAAATTTATAAGCATAAAATTAATATAAAGAATTTTTATTGAACGTATTTAATAAATAACTTTAAAAAATTATTATTATTATATAAAAATTTATTATTACTTATTTTAATAAAATAATATTTCAAATAATAGTTATTTATTATGATAATTCAAAAATATGAATTTATAATTAAGATTAAAATTACTTTAAAATCTAAAAATTATAATGTTTTAATTAATAATAATGTAGTATATAGAAAAATTTTATACTATAAATTGAATTTTCTTAAAATATTATTAAAAACATTTTTCTTACAGTTTGCTTGAGATGAAACGTATTTAATAATTACATTACTATGAAGAAACTTTGTTTATTAAAGAATATTGCATAAACCAGTGTATTTTATTCTTACTGCTATAATAATATTTTTATGAACGTTAGAATGTAATCTTGTTCACGAGTTTAAAAGCTATTTTTACTATGACTTTATGTTTCATTTTGAATAAAATTTCCAGTTATAATTTATCTTTCTGAAGAATAATAAATATAAGTAAAACTGTTTTTCAATAAGAGAATTTATTATCAAATTAATAACAACAGGCAAAATCATTATATAAATTATGTTTCTAGAAATAATAAACTTTTTAGAATAACAAATTATGATTATTTTTAAGGTAATAATATTATTTTAATCACATTAAAATTATATATTAAAGTACGAAAGTTGATGATATCCAGCAATAGTTGCTAAGATTGGTTATCTAATTTTCAGTAAAACATTTAGTCATTGTAGAATCGATCAAAGATAATCACCCGATTAATCAATCATTTAAATGCTACTTTGGAGTTATACTATCTGAATAGTACATAAACTGGTAATATATTTCGATTAATTCAATTATAGATAATTGCTTATTACATAGATGAAATAATATATATATATATATATATATATATATATATATATAGAAAAGATGAACCTCATTGAAGCAGTTATTTTAATCAAATTTGCATAGGTGAGCTTCAAAAACATAGAAGTAGCTCAGTTAGTGAGTATATTATACACTAGAGGATGATCGGTTTAAATCTTGATCTCAGTTGGCTCATCGCCACTTCCATACACTGAGTGAATTATTTAGTATTATATTTATCAATCTTTTGCCGCATTCTTCTTAATTTGAAAACAAAGTAAAGTTCCAAACTAATTATTAAATAAAATTTTATTTTCATAATTTAGTCTAATAAATAAAATAAAATCAATTATAGTTCATACTTTGGAAATATTTTTTCATATATTACATAAGATAAATTGAAACTTTTGAATATTATATACGTAATTTTATAAAAATTATAAATTTTATATTTAATTATATAAAAATAGGGTTTCCTTATACTATTTATACTAAATTCATTATTTGAAAATTTTAATGTTGAATTATTATAAAAATCATTTATATTTTACTTAAAAACCATTTGAATTTTATAGTTTAATCGTGCATTATAAAAATAGTTGTATATCTGTATAATTGTACAAATTATTTATTTGTGTAATGTAGAAAACCGAAAATTATTAATAATTATAATTTAAGCAACTGATTTACGGGCAACATTCTGTAGAATCTATTATTCCAATGACAGATTTACCAAAAATATACGTGCAGTTATGGCTATTTGTCAAAAATTAATTTGCAACTAATATATCTAGATTTTATTAATATATCTAGACTTAATCGATAATTTAAATTTTTTATTTTATCTCTGAATCTATTTTCAACTATATTTATGCACGTTTCAAGAAAGAAAATATTAGCGTTTATAACCATATAACAATTAAAAAAATATAATTCTATTAAATTCCTATAAAGTTTAATAAATTAAATGATATGATATTAAATAAAATTGAATAAAAAACTTCTATCAAATGAAGATTTTTTATATAAATTTGAAAGACTAGAATAGATTTTAATTACCGGCGACAGTCTATATGTACTTGGACAGCTTAAGACTTTATTATTCTTATTATTATTATTCTTATTATTATTAATAAATTTATTATTAAATGGATTGCAATAACCAAGATTGATAGTAAAAACTATAAAGAATCATAAATTACTATCCAATTTATATTTAACCATCATTTTTAAGCAGATGAGAATAACTTATTTGATTGTTATCGAAACCAGAAACTTAAAATTCTATTTTATAAAATTTTGTATTTTGCGTTGTATATTCGAGTAAACGTTAAAAAAAGTTTTCTATCCATATACTATACATTTATCTATTTAAAAACAAATAGTTTTTTATCTGAATGCAGCGCAAACATTTAGTTCTTTTTATTAATTTCGTGATTAATAATTTTCCAAATAGAGTACCAAATTTGTTAAAATACAATTTATAATATATTCGTCCGTTAATATTTATTTGTAGATATAGAAATGTATGTAAAAAGTATATTTCATTGTACAGATGAGACCACAATCTTCTATCCATAAACTAAAGTTTTATTTTTTATATTTTATATACTTGACTGCATTCGTTTCGGTCCACGTGACAAACAAATGAAGCACGGAATATTTTTTTATTTCTTCATCCGGTATACCTTACCGACATTTTATCTGGAGTATCCATTTTTTTCGTTTCCTCTGTGTCCATGATTCTTAATTACAAAGCTGTTCTGATCATATGTATTCGGGACGCGGCCGTGAAATAACCAAGCAACTTCTAATAGAGTCACAGTAGTTCGAAAAAGTAGAGGAATTAGGTACAGTGTAGACTTGATTATCGAACCGCAGGATCTGCGCAGATGGTTACAGTCCTTTTTTTTTTATTTATGTTTGTCTGCCTGGCTGTCCCCTCTCCATCTCTCTCTCTCGCTCTCTCTCTCTCTCTGTCTCTCTGTCTCTCTCTCTCTCTCTCTCTCTCTCTCTCTCTGTCTCTCTGTCTCTCTCTCCCTATTTTCTATTGTTATGGTATTATTAGTTATGGTTCACCGCTGACTATTTGCTCTTTTATAGTTTCACACATTCATTTTCAACCGTTTCACCTGAATAACTGGTTTACTTTAGTTGAAACCATACTTGGTTAAACATTGACTATTGCAAGTAATTTTTGTTCAATCAAATAAGTAAAAATCTCAAGGTTCTTCAATTATTTTTTCATTAAAATTAATCAATATATAATAAATGTATCATAGTATTTTATAAATCGGTCCGTTTACTGTAATAAGAACAAACAATTGGGATTATCGAAAATGTTATACATCAAGGATATATTCATTCCACAAACCAAGATGAATTATATATGATCGATTCATGTTCATTTATGATTAAATTTATATATATGATCATATAATTATATTCCGAGGAAATTACTATATATAGTTAGTTAATGTGCGATGTTTCAGTCCTGACTTTTACTACTTGTTGCACGATATATACTCAAAAACTTGCTACACTGTTAACAGTTTGATGCATTAATTGGGAGAAAATACGAAGATGAGTATTTAAAATCTTATACAGAGCATTAGTTATTAGTGCTAAAAATTATTAAAGAAAATTTTTTAAATTAAACGAGAAAAAAAAGAAAAAATATAAAAACAAAAATTTTAACGTAACATATACATAAATTTAGTATGAAAAGGTAATCATACTATTGTCTTAAGATATATTAAATATGGCTTTACAAATACTAAGTTTCAAAATTTTTAGAATGTTTTAATCTTTATGGAAAAAAATTAATTTAAAATTTTTTTTAACCATTTATAGATTATAATTTTTATAATAATAAATTAATCATGCTACTCGAAATATGAGAAATATAAGTTGAAATATATTAACATGTTGTATTTAAATATTTAAATTATAGAAATTATAATACTTAAATAAAAGAAATATAGCGTATATAAATTAAAAACTTTTTATATAATTAAATTAAAATTATTAAATTGTTTATAAATAATATTTTATTTAGATCATTAAATATTATAAAACAATTAATGAAATACGTAATAAAATAAAATAATTTAATATTTCAAAAAATTGAGTGAAATATTAATTCGACAAAGAACGCAATTTGAGTAACAGCGTTATTAATTATTATTATAAAGTTGTGAAGATAATGAAATATAAAACTTGAAAAATAAATACTTAAGTCATATGTAGCTCTTGACATTGAAGATTTAATGTTTGACTTTTCGTCTCAAAGTTTTAATTCTAAGTTTTCAAACTTATAGTATCTGTTATTGTAATTGAAAATTGTAAATGGTTAGTTTAATCATAATAGCAATAATCACATATTAGAAATTTATATAAATATTAACTTTCAAAAGAGTTTTGTAATTCGGATGATTTAATTTAACAGGAGATTGTTATCTTTTATTAAAATTAATATATTGTTAATAAATTTAATATTAAAATTCGAGCGGCACAAGTGTTCATTACAATTTTTATGTTTTCTATAAAAAAAAATTCATTGTTTTATTCGTCATTATGTTTTGATCGTTTATCTTGTATATTTTTTTAGATGGATAGTTGTAAAAAATTTCCATGCCAGACAAATATATTGAACGAAATAATTTACCTTTCTGTGTTATTGAGCTTTAGTCAAGATACAAAAACGATTGCATCATATTTCTTTTTTACTTCATATGTACAATAAAATCTTTATCCGTACTTTTTTAATACATATTTGTCTATTTGAAAATTATATTTACAATTTAATTAATTTTACTATTGTAATAATATTTAAAGTTGATTTGAATAATAATACTATTATAAAGATATATATTTTCAATTACAAAATACATCTGAATATTAATTATGTACTTTATATACTACATGATAACATTTCATCAACTAAAAATGTAATTAAAGGAAAAATAGTTAATGAATATTTAAATACATCATATAATTAACAACATAATTTTATATAATATTTGAAAAATCGACAATTATATAATCAATGACGAATTTATTAATAGCGGTAAAACAAACGCAAATATTCTCATGATATAATCGACACATTTTTATAAATATACAGCACTTTACTTTATTAACAGCTACTTAATAGACTCAACACTCGACAATAATATACTTCATACAAGAAAGGACGTAAGTTCTTGGACCATGTCGATGGGCCACTTTAACCCACACGTATATCATTGAATATTCCATGGCTCTGTAACAACAGTATACTGACGGGCTTTCCTTTGCACCACATTCTCACACAAAGCTTGAGCTTTATGTCTAACGGCATTTACTTGCACCAGTGTCCAGCCGATGAGTATACCCTGTCCATCTCACACTAATGGTTCATGTTGTTTCCGGAGCGAGCCACCAACACAGATGGATAGATACAGAGATAGATTGATAGATAGATAGATAGATAGATAGAGAGAGAGAGAGAGAGAGAGAGAGAGAGAGAGAGAGAGAGAGGAAGGAAGGTAGCGAGTGCAAGCTAGTAACAAACCATAATAGCTAACTAAATTCCACACTCGGTCCATTGAAAAGGAAAAGTTTAGTGTCAATGTCGTTAATATTACTACAAGTTATCTTCATAACGATAATGCTACAATGTGTGGCTAATATTTTACTTCGCTCGTTTTGCACTTCGATTTATCATTGGAAAATACGATTCGTTATTACTTCGTACAATTAAAATTTATTATTACTCTTATTTTCATTTAATGTTTCGTTCCTTTCCTATCTATTTTTAGTATAATTAATTATCTTTTAAGAATTTTAATAAAACAAAAATTAAGATTACGTTTCAGACAAATGCAAAATAATGAATTGCTTTTATTCAGTAGTAACTATCATTGATGTACCAAGAAAATACATTCATTTTATAAACTAATTTCATTTGTTTAATACTTCTTTGAAAAATCGATAATTACGTGATTTAATTAAACTAACTTTTTTTATTTTATTCGTTATCCTTTTATATTAGAGTGCACAAAACATATAAATTATAAGATCCCTTTATTAAAAACCTTATTTTTAATTAAACTTATTTAAGGATTATAAAATACACTACAAATTTGTACAAGTATTTTTATGTAAAAAATATTTATATAAAATAATTTATCTTTGTGCATAATAATGTTTAATGTATTTATACAAGCTAGCTGTATACTCAAGTTCAGTCTGCTTTTCCATTGATATTCGAGATTGACGGTTTATAGCTCGTGGCTGATTAAAAACTACTGCGAATTCGCAAAAAAGAAAAAACACGTAGTTGCACATATACACGAACGTAGAATTAAATGGCGTCTATGAGTGCATGTCGATGAGAGAGAGAGAGAGAGAGAGAGAGAGAGAAAGTTTTTGATCTTCGATCCTCGAAAGTTTATCGTCAAACTTTCTACCTATTCATCGGTGCACCATCGATTTTTCCTGTTCTTATATCGGTATTTTCTTCTTGCCAGTACCAGCTGTTTTTTTCTTTTTATGTTTTTATTCCTTTTCTATCTCTCCATTATTTCTCCTCTGTCTCTCTGTCGCTCTCTTTACATTTTTCGTAACATCCTACTGTTTGATTTTTAGTTCTATATTTCATCTACTAGTGTATACGATTTGCTCAACTACACAACTTTCTTAAGAAAAGTATTTTATTCAATGGAGATGTTAACGTCATCGTTTTACAAACGCACATATAATTCAATGAGGTACATTTCAATAGAGTTTCTTTATAATGATTTATCGAGGTCATTTTGTATTCACCAGACCCATCTTATTTTGCGTTTTAGTTAAGAAAACATATCTTTAGCATCCGCTTCCGTATGCTTCGCCTTCTAAAAGATTAGAAAATAGTATAATAAGAACAATATATATATATATATATATATATATATCTTGAATAATAATCTATTATCAAATTTACACTTAGAAAAATACTTATAAAAAAGCTGTAATCCAAACTAAAATTAATTCTATCTTTGCGTTGACTTTGCGTGATATTTGCGTATGCACACTTATAAAGCAAAAGTAATACTTAGTTTACAATTTTTCATTTTAAGTATTCAATTTTAAAATTTAAGTATTAAAAAATGTTGCTTAAAATTTTAAAAGTCAATATAATGTAAGTATTTCGAGAAATCAGGCAGTAATAACAGATTATTTGAATAATTATGAGCACGTATATTATCAAAACAATCAACAGCTAATTTAAATCTGTTTTGAAATTTGAGATCAACCTTTTCTATTTAGTTCAGAGTCATTTATTCTGCTTTAAGAATATATATATTACGCCTTTTACTGTTTATTAATTTTTTTTTTTTATGTAGTTATAAAGAAGTATTTGCCTTTATCCTTAAAATTTTAATGCCTCGTTAAAATTTCTATTGTCTTACTTATAATTAGTAAAATAGATTATTAAATAGATATAGTTTAAAATAATTAAGATATATTACAAAGCTTTAAATGTATAGTTTAATAGAAACAAGAACGCTATCAACATTAAAACGGCAAAATGTAGAAAGAGGTTTTCTAACTAAACGTTTTGAACTAGGATATAATGTTATATTACAAATGTAGACAGAATTTTCAACTTTGTAGCTGTAGTTCATGCTGTTTCAAATCTTCTAAAATGCAAATTATGCATGAAATACTACATTTCAAACAGGAAGTAGATGTAGACCAGAGTTTGAAATTGCGGTATTCTGTTATGAATTCATCAGTTAAAATTAGCACATATTTTCATACTTTTGGCAAAATATTCATACATAACAAATAAATGCTTTACATCTTAAAAGTGTAGAATGGTTTTATAATTTAATGAAAGTATCATAATCTTTAAATGTCGTCGATAATGTAATTTAATTTAATACATATATTTAAAATAAAATAATATATAATGATATATTTTATTTCAAGATAGTCTTTAATTATTTTAAAATATATCATAAACAGTTTAACATTATTTGTATATATTATAAGTTTAAATTGTTGATTTCTAGGTATTCAGTGAATGGACTGTTTTATATGGTCTTTTGAAAAATATTTTATAAAATGATTGACATAGAACACACCCACATCAACATTCGCCCACTCATTACTACACACGTATATGCATAAGCGTATTGAAAATTTATTTAAATTTATTTAAAACTTATTAATATCTGTGAAACTTTCATTTTAAAACTATTGAATATTTTATTAACGGTCATTTTTATTGGAAATACGATATTAGTATAAAAGCTTCATTTGCTATTATCGATAAAAGGCTAATAATAAAAGGTGATTTTATAGCTTTCGTTTGAACTCTCCGTTTATATTACATGTTTTTATTCAACGTATAAAACCATTAAATATGAGTTGCAAAACAATCAATTGATAAAGAGAGAGAAACGAAGTAGAAGCGATGTCGAGAAATGAAACCATCGAATTGCATGAAAGACATCGAATTGCAGAATGCATGAGGAAACGACGCGTCAAATTATCGAGTAGCTCAAAGTATCCTTAGGAAAAAATATGGAGCCAATACTTTTGATTACCATTGCCACAACTATTTTTCGACATTTAAAAATTCCCATTTAAATGGTCTCTGTATTTGCATCGAAGTTCGAGCGTGAAACTGCTCGAGGAGTGAAGATTAAACCGGAGAAATAAGAGATAAGAGAAATAAGGGCTGATAAAGCAGGATGGTTGCAAGAATATTAAAAGAGTTTAAGCAGATGGAGTGAAGTAGAATATGAAGACCAAGATAACGAGAGTGAAAGTGAAAATTTAAACAATCTTGGAAATTTAAGGAAATTTAGGAATGCTCATATTCAGTCATTTATGATAACAAAATCTGAAATTATTAAATTGCATTTGATTAAAATGATATCAAAGTGGAAATATAATAGATTGATGTATTAAAAGAGACATTAACGAGGAAAAAATTGAATCAATAAATTCGAGAAAGTTACTTGATCGAAATCAAGAAAAATTTCATTACTTAATTTTTATACAATAATTCGAAAGTAATTATATGTAGATATTTTCATAATAAGAAAGTCATAGAAAATAATTTGATTTAATTTTTTACATTACAAACATTATATATACACATTACAAAAATTATATATATGAATTATTTTTGTCGCGTAAAATTTTTAAAATAAGCTATAGTACCATAATATAAAATCACGTGTATTTCATATTATATGCATAAGATTTCTAATTTTAATAAAAATATTTGTTATTTACTCTTGTAAAATATTGTAAACTATTTTTTATTTATTCTTGTAAAATTTGTTCCATTTCTCTTCACGGCTTAAATTAGAAAGTATTTTTAATTAAGAATTAAAATTTTGTTTAAATTTTTCATGAACGTTTTTGAAAATCTTCTTGATTTGACCGCGACTAGTATTTACTCAAAAATGACAAATAATGAAAGAATAAATAATAATTTTAATATTGTTGGCTGTCTTTAGAGATAGTATCAACAGAAAGAATCTTAGCCATAAATTCTTGAATAAAAATAGTTATAAAGTTAATGTCAAAGAGAGCGTGAAGTGATGAAACGAGTGGCGAGTACTTTGAATATTACGGCAGATACTTGAAGAATGAAGCTTTGAAGAAAAGCTACTTAGTTGGTGTCTGCTTCCTTTTACTTACTTTGTATACAAAAAATATATGGACTTTCTAGGTTAATTGTTGTTCAATTAATATCTTATTCACGAATTTTTAAACAGTTATTTAGAACAATTTGAAATATGATGAAATCTGAGAAAATGAAATTATTGAGAATTTCATAATTTCTAATTTAAACAAAGTTAAACATTTTCCGCGATAATTTGGTTATTTTAAAGTCAAAGTCTAAAAGAAATAATATTTTATGTAATATTAAAACAAATAATCGATATACAAAATGATACTTCTAAATGTACAG
Organism: Ceratosolen solmsi marchali; assembly: GCF_000503995.2. Taxonomy (NCBI): domain Eukaryota; kingdom Metazoa; phylum Arthropoda; class Insecta; order Hymenoptera; family Agaonidae; genus Ceratosolen; species Ceratosolen solmsi. The sequence goes on along the minus strand of NW_011948416.1, from coordinate 1,091,356 downwards.
TTACTTTCAAGTAAAATTTGAAAATATTTATATATTTTATTATACATAATATTATTTTTATTTTGAAAATTGAATAAATAGCTATTAATTACTACTTTATTTATTTTATTGTATTTTTACTGATAAAATATCCACTAGTATAATATGAATTAAATGATCCACTATATGAATTCATTGGACATTGAAAAATTGTTTAGAATATTTAGGAAAAAATGTTAGGATTTATTCGATTATCAAGTTGTAATCGTTGTACGGGGATTTGAAAATGACTGTAAGTAATACTTAAATTAAATGAATATTATATAGTTTTCAAAATTTTTCCCAAGACTTCGCTTATTTTCTATTTCACTTATATTCTAATAATATCGAAATTTTCTATATATATATATATATATATATATATATATCAATTTGATAAAAAAAATTATTGAATGATGTAGTATTTATAACAAAAAAGATAGTTTATAAAGTTAAACGATTATTTTTATTATACTACGATATAATATACAAAAAACTTTAATAGTAAATATAATCGAATATTTAAATGACAGACAGCAAATTTATGAGTCCTAATATTCCCAAAATCATGAAGCATTTAATTACTCAGTAAACTAAAGTATTTGTATGAACTATGAAGATAATTGTATAACTGCATATTGACATAGTTTATATTTAGTTTTGAACAGTATACATAGTTTTGAACAGTGTCTTGAAAACAATACTTTATTATTCAATATATAGTTACCGATTTTATTAAAAAGTATATTACAAATAAATACGAATAAATATTAATTACATTTATACAAAAATTTTTTATTTTATATTCATATACAAAGGATACTTTAATGCAGAATTCATATAGTATTATAAAATCCATTTGTGACCATACAGCTGTACACAATAAAAGTAGTAAATAACGAAAATATCGGAAAAATGGTTTCTGGATCTTCGAAAGCAAGCAAACAACCAAGTTCTGAGACTACTGTATTGAATTCCTGTATATTTTACTCGATGTATGAGGTGCAAAACAGAGAACGATGCCAGGTGCTTCTCGTTCATATCTCTCATAAGATTTTATGCAGCGATCCCTCATCTCTTCAATTTCTTTATTTTCTAGTACTTTTTCCATTTTTATATACATTTTTTTCCTTTCTCTTATTTCGAACCATGATACTTTCGAATTTAGTAATAAATCCATTCAAAGAGTAACGACCTCTTATCACTGAAAATGCCGAAAATAAATCAGATTCATGCATTGATCATTCGAATTACCATTGCACGTCTGTCTTCATAAACAAACACATAGAAGAACCAATCGATTTATTGAATCAATGCATTCTAAATGCAATATGTGAACGACAGAATTATGGAAAAACTAACATCAAACATCACAACGTTATTACAATGTATCGCTTCAAGTTTCTTCTAATAGTGCAAGTTTGCTTTCAGAAGAAAATTATTAAGAATTATATTTAACAATTCAAATAAATAAACGATTTTAAAAGACTTATATTACATTAAATTATTCAATACATTAGGATTGAACTATATATAACGTATCTTTATATATTCATTTATTCAATAAACAATGCTGATATGTTATTTTCATTAGTTTATAATACATTTCTTTAATAAATTCAAAAACTTTAATCCATATTTGATTTTTAGTTTTTATAAAATATTTTTAAATTTATTTTTAATATTATACTAATTAAAATTTTGTATTAAAAATTATAATAAAGAAATACAAATTATCAGGTAAATTACGAATTAGTTTTAAATAATGCAATTTAGTTCATAATTTTTCTATTAAATACTCTGTTCATTATTCCAGATGTAAATTATTATGATATAATTTCAAATTAGTAAAAATCAATTTTATATCTTGAAATAGAACTAATGTAATAATAATAGAACTATCTATTATTTCATTTTTCATTATTTCATTATTTTATTGTCATTTTATTTATAAATACTTATATACATTTTTGTTCATATGTGTACTTAAAAACTTAAAATAAATATGAAATGGAAAAAAGTGATTGAATTGGTTAATATTGAAATGAATTAAGTTTTAGATTCAATTATAGTTCATTTTACACAAGATTCTATATTACTATAAACATAATTGGAATAATAATTGGAATATTAATATATTTACATAGCCTAAAATAATATTTTATTTGATATATTAATGAATAATTGATTTTGTAATTAATAAACTTTTATAATTAAGTGCTCGAGATTGACGCAGTTTCCACGAATTTAAGAAAAAGGTGGGTCATACGCGCTATGCTTCGCACGGCACGCGCGCTCGGCCCGGGACGCGCACTCGGGCGAATGTTTATAAACAAAACTCGGCAAGTCCGAGCAAGTTTTACGGCATGAAATCTAATATATTATAAGATCAGACAAAGGCATTACGCCCTACTTTTCTTTCGTCGAACATTCTCGAAGGTTCTCGATTTTTCCTTCAACGCCTCGTGTAATAATTAGTGCAACAATGACGATGCTTTGTTGCCAGCTAAGTGAGCCGCCGCGTGGCTATATAAGGGACGCACGCGGCGCGTCTCTCTCACTCTCTCGCTGAAAATCTCTTTTGCTGAAAGCTTCTTGCTTGCTGACCGGCTCCTTTGCCGAACCACCCTCGCTCAACTGCGCTTGCGGCTAACATCTTGCCGTGATCCGACAGCAGTGACACCGACCATAGTGGACCGATCTAACCATCTATCAGTAGAAGCCATAGAACGGTCGGTATTTTCAGCAGAGCCGCCATGAAACGATCGATCAAGCCTTCGGTTCGTGCGCGTATTCAAAGGGCTCATTTGTAATATCACTTCACGCTCACTCAAGCATAACTGCCGCTCAGTGTCTTCGTATACTGTGAAGAAGACATGTGGCCATAAATTTGGCAGCCTAGTAAATAATAACAGGATACGCTTACGTCGAGAAAGGAAGGACGTCGATTCAATTGGGAAAAAACATTTAAGCATAAAGCTATGACAGCACAAGCTGAACGGGTCGGCATTCTACACAATAGCTGACCAACCAGAAGGGATCTCACCAACCTGACCGACCTCTACATGCCACCTTGGCTCAACATAAGGAGCACCCCTCACTCAGAGAACTACATGGATTCTCTGATGCAAAAAATTGACAAAGTCGGCAGTCATGTGCGTATCAGTGCACGAATAAAATAAAATAATGGCTATGTTAATGTATTCCAAGACAAAGGAGGTATCCATCTTGCCTAGGAGAATCCCAAGACCAGAGCTTACTGCAGCCTTACTCATACTAGGTTCATCTAGTGCGACCTCGCCACAGCGAAAATCGACGTCAAGGCAATCCATTGCTGGAATGATTTACGATAACCCTCACATGGGTAAAGTCCCACCCATCAAGTTGAAAAGAATACGTGAAAACAGGGTTATCCAGCAGTTAAGACAATCATCAAGAGCACACTGGAGATATGTCCCAGGGACATCAGATCCAGCACATGGTGCACGAAACAAACGTGCAATATAAATTCAAGAACATCCATTGTGGTGGATAGGACCAACACGGATAAAAATCGCCAGAATCATGACCATGGCAACTTACATGAGATAAAAATTTTCGACAAGAATCCGGTACATCATTGTTGGCCAAGGAAACTATATCTAATTTTCATCAAAACAAACATATAGATATTCTTCGCTGGAAAAATTACTAAGGATTGTCATTGTTTTTAAATTTATCAATCGTTAAAAAAAAAAAAAAAAAACATGAGCATTTGATAACTTTTTTATTCATCTCCCAAATTATCCCAGTTGGATAGGGGGAGTTTTTGAGTAGGTTTTGTTTCAAACCACTTTGCATCTATTGGTTTCCAAGCACTCAGGGTGATGCTAACATCCGAATGTATAAACACATTTGGGGAATCTTATGTTATGTCTTTCACCAATCGGAAACATGCAGTACAATTGATATGGAAATGGTAAATCCATTTCCATATCAAATTGGAAAATATTTGATAACTTTGCTTCCTTTAGGATTGACCAATTATGATTATTATAGAGGCTCTTATATGGCTTATCTAGGCTCCAAAACTTCAGAATCGACCAGCTTGATACATCCGTGGGAAAAGGAGACTAAAGTTCCTGTTCTTAAATGGGCTAGCAAATTACGAGATGTAGTACATTGGTTTGTGGAACCCACTTCTAATTTAGCTATCAGCATATTTTCTATTCTCGAGGGATTGACTGGATATAAATGGTCTTCAGGCATTCTGGGTTTTAAACGGACAGGATGCGGACCTCGTCGGTATTACTCCAATAGAAAAAGTAATGCTGGCTTTTCTGACCAGTCTCCAGCTATGTTGACCCGTATGATTACCACAACGGACACATTACAAGATATTAATTCCGATAATTATGATTTCATGTATCAGAGTTTGATAATATTTGCACAGATTACTGCAGGAGAATTGTATGATGAATCTATCACTCAAGGGATTTACCATTTCCATATCAATTGTGCTGCGCGTTTGCGATTGGTGAAAGACATAACATTAGATTCCCCAAATGTGTTTATACATCCGGATGTCAGCATCACCCTGAATGCTTGGAAACCAATAGATGCAAAGTGGTTTGAAACAAAACCTACTCAAAAACTCCCCCTATCCAGCTGGGATAATTTGGCAGATGAATAAAAAAGTTATCAAACGTTCGATTTTAAAGGCTTAGTTTATGGCTCAAACTACCAATTCAATAGTTCAGTGGATTAGTCTCTCGACAGCATAACTTCAAAGGAAATAATAATTGACAAGGCCGAAAAATATAATGTATTTAGTAAAACAATGTTTATTATTTGTAAATAATTATAATTAATATTGTAATGTTGCGTAAGAAACAACTAGGAAAGGGAGGATAATGAATAAAATAGTCTGTAGACTCAATATCAAATATTTCGGTATAATGACTGGCTCCGTTACGAAATTATTACGAAGCTAATTGCTCAGTATATCTTGTATGTTGTACAGCACTTAAATATAAAAAATATTGTTTTAGTAAATTGTTAATATAAATGTAGTATACAATATTTCAAATTAAGAATTATTGACTATATATTAAAATGTATTATTTTCAAGGAAATTAATTAACATTAAATGCTTATAAATTGAGATTTATATATATATATATATATATATATATATATTCCAATAAACACCAATGTAAGAATTATCAATAAATAATAATAAATAATAAATTATAGATAATTGTTCACACTTTGAAATTATTATCGGCCATATATATAATGTATAATTAATTAAATATATGTTAGATAGGTAATATGAAATAGTATATACAAATAAACTATACAGGCTTTATAATTTTCACATTCTGAACTTTGTTTTCAATTCAATTATTGACTAACCATATTTAAATAATTTCTTCCTATATATGCTTGTTCAAAAGCGTAATAGAAATGCAGAAAATTATTAATCTAATGCATTGATTTATTCAATTAGATGTTGATCTGTATATAAAGAATTTATAAAAAATTTTTGTGCAAATAGTTATTTTTAAATTATATTATTATTAGTGAAATCTAAAAATTTAGTTTCTTTTGAAAAAGTAATTCATCTGTGCTACATCAAGTATGTGAGGTTGTAATCCTTACCGTCTAAGATCGGGATCAGCAAGCGAGAACAAAAGTAAAGAAAAAGAATACAAGAGAGAGTAAGAGAGCGATATAAATGTTACTCCAAGTAGCGGGGAAAGGAAACAACGAGGTTCGCCTGGCGTAAATCACTGGCCATCCCCGGGATTAAAACATCCGGAGACTCACATTTGTTCGTAGTGGAAACTTTGCCGGTTCGAACAAAGTGCTTCTGTACTTTCCTTCTCTGTTTTACTCTCACTTACTCTTTCTATCGCTCTATGTCTCTCTCTCTCTGTCTGTCTGTCTGTCTGTCTGTCTGTCTCTCTCTCTCTCTCTCTCTCTCTCTCTCTCTATGTATGTATAGATATATATATATATATATATATATATATCCTCCCTCTGTCTTGTATGGCTTTGTCCTTCTCATATTCTCTATCTATCTTTATCTTGTTTTGAAAAAAGTTTTACCAGATAGAATAAGGCCAAGGATAAGAAAAGAAATGAGCGTAATTTTTTCAAAACTCCGACGAAAGTACGCCAACAGCGACGCACAATCCACTACGACAAATTGGTCTTTCAGTATTTTCATCGTCTGTTAAGATTTACTACAAAATAGATATACAAAGTAATAGGCAGAAATGAACAAGAAGGTAAAAATCACCCATCGATACTTTATTCATCGTTCAAGAATACTGGATATAGATAAAATAAGTTCTATGATATATGAGAAATTACACATTCCAGCACTGTATATATGCACATATATTGACATACCTAATTTTTTATTTTTTATATTTCACTAAATAAATTCATATATAATGATGAATGATATAATGTATATACCTGTGGATAATTGATTGATATACTTTATACAACAATTCTTTTCCATATTTTCCAAGTTAAATCACATACTATAGCATTATATAGTTACTTACTACTAAAATAACTATTTAGCATGTTTTAATTCATTTCTAAACATTTATTTACATTTTATCAATTTACATAATTACAGTATTCTATTATTTATTTATAAATAAAATTTGAATTATTTCGAATCCTAAATTAAATTAAAATTTAATTTTTGAATGTGACACTTTTATTCTGGCCTATAATAACTTGTTTGAATATTTTCTTTCGCAAATACTAGTTTTTACAATGTAGGTCTGTATGATTGCATAATTTCTGCTTATGGATACCATAAACTCTAATTAGAAAGCTTCTCATTCCTAACAAATTCTTAATAAATAGAAGGTCTAAATGAATAGAACTCTTGTACCGATTCTCTAAGCACGTTCATTGCATACGATAACAACTCATCCAAGACGTGGAGCAACTATTGACTGTGTTAATAATTCCGTTGATAGTGAGTGTAAGAAAGTATTTATAGCTCAGGGGAAGAATAGCGAACTGTTGAATAAGATAGAGGTGAGAGGGAGAGAAGAATAAACCAAGACATGAGGATTTCCGCCAGTACCGATAAATCCGATTTATGACGAAACATTTATTTCATGGTTTCCTTGTACATTAAAAGCACAAATGCTACCACTATCGAAGGCTTTCATCTTAGAAGTAGAGGGCAGAGAGGGAAGAGAAAGGCGCATTTTTATATTGGTGTAGGGGCGACAGTATAAATTGTTATCACTGTTAAATGAATTTTATGATATCTTTATCTTTATATAATTATATAGTATTGTATATATATATATATACTAAATATGCTATTGTAGCAATTGTTTTTAAATTACTTTTATCATGAAAGAATATAATTTAATTATGTAACAGTGCTTAACATAAAATAGCAAGTTGTCCTTACAAAGTACACGTGATTTTATTATTTCAATTGTTAAGAATATTACAATAGCTTTACCATAATTGTTTGGGTATTAATATATAGTGTAGATATTGTGCTTTATAAATCCTTTGAATTAACGAAATATTAATATTATTGAGTCCCGTATTATGTGTGTAATTATAGATTCCTATTGTAATTTCACTATCCACCCACGAGCGCGCGCGCACGCATATATAAATGCATGAATTAATATATATATATATATATATATATATATATATATATTTATACATTAAATATTGTAAAAATTGATGTTTTTAAGTCAACAATTTGGCATTCATAGGCATTTATAAGATCGATATTTATAGGATTTAAATATTTAAATTTTAATTATATTCAACTTTTAAAACTTATTACATTTGTAATAATGTAATTTTATCTTAACATAGTATTTACTAAGAAATAAATATAATTGTACTTCAAAGCTTTTAGATGAATTATGCAAAAATTATATAGATTTATTTAAAGTAAAAAGATTTAATATATCAGTAGGTATTTAATTTATCGATATAGTTCTAGATTTTTACACTTAAATAAAAGTGAAGATTTCCAATAATAGACCATAAACTTATAATTCTAAGTATACTTGAATGTATGCAAGTATAAGATAGAAGTAAGTAGACGTTCAGCCGAATTATTTAATTAAGTTGATATTTTCTTAAAACATAAATTTTCATGAATTTAATTTTATACTTTTGAAATATACCGAACTTATTAAATTAACGTATGTTTACACAAAAAATAAACAAAACTTGATTTATTGTGATAAATAAGATGGTATGATTTTATATTCATATTTTCAATATTTATATCTATATTATCCGCGGGGTTAACAAAACTATATATTATTAAAAAGTAAGTGGAGATATTATAAATTATGTAGAATGATCATGAAAAAAGAAAACGAACATGTATAAGACTATTGTATTCAGTACATAGATATATTTTATACATACTAGAACTTGATTATTGTACCAATTTTGTTATAGAATTTTCATAAATCTCCAGATATTTATTTTAATAACTATTTCGAACTTACTTCATAATATAAAATATTACTTAAAATAATTCTTATATTAGTCATGAACAAACAATGAATCAGTTATATAGACGATAACAATTATATTTTAAAAATTAATAAATTTTTCATGATATAATTAATAAAAAACATGAAAATGCATAAAACACTAGATTTAAATATTGCATTACAGTTATTTATATAAGTACATAAGATTTTCTTTAAATATTCATATCAAGTACAAATATATTAATATAATCATTCGAGGCAAGGATAAAGAACGGAAATCAATATACAAATAAAACATAATAATGTAAAATAGAATCAAATATATCCTTAATTATAAACTATTTTTTCCACTATTATCTTTTGGAAGAAAAAATATTTAAAATTACAATTTCAATTATGCCTTACTAATAATATTTTCCCAATTATATTATTGAGGATAATTAATGAAATAAAAACTTTTAAACAATAATGAAGTAGCAGATAATAAATATAAATATAAAGACATACTTTTCATATTCAAATTTATTCTACTTTGATCTAGACTCTGCTTTTTACGCTCAGCAAAATTATTGGAATCCTTATATATTAACCAATATTTTACTACCAACATATAAAAAACATGTATTATTTAGATTATTTAAAGATACAATCATCTAAAAAATCGTCTCACTTATAATCATATTTATTATTTATATATCTTTCAATAATATTTTTATATTTTTCCTCTACGCCATGTATTGGCGTAGTTTTTAGATAATATTCTTAAATAACATATGCATATTACTAAATACGTCTACTATAATTCTTTTTTATTATCTTGACTTAAGACTAAAATCAATTAACTATAAATTATTTGAATATTATTAAATTTTGATTCTAATAAAAATGCTTTGATATAATTTTAATATAATGAAACAATAAATAATTCATAATTAGATGTGTATTATGATTACGTTAGCGCGTGAAATGAAGCTTCATTATTTTAATTTTCACATACTGGATAATAAGAAATTATGAAGTCAACAATTATGTCAATTAAAAAATAGTGCACGAATACGAATATATGAATTTGTTAACGTAATGCTAAAATATCCTATTCATAGTCTATGCGAGCGCATAAAGTTTGACATAATCAAATAATAATTAGTATCACAGCTCTATTGTTCGCAATTCTTTGAGTTCTTGCAAGGCATTATAAGCACGTTTCTCATAAAGCCATTTTCAACGTTAAGAAATATATAACGTTAAGAAACAAGGGAGTCGAAAAGAGCGAAAATGAAGATTATTATATAGAAAAGGGTAATGTTTCTACCATAAGCATAAATACTTTACATTGGTCTCGTTTACGCACGCATAAGTGTGTGGGAGAATCGCAGAATGACATGTGCATCCCGCCACGTCTTTTAAGCTGGCGACCATCCGCTCCACCTCCACCTCTCTATTTCCGTTCTTTAGTGCCGAACCTTTTACGACTGCTCGCTTGGGGAGGTAAAGCTAGGTGAATTTCACGCGGTTGTATCAGTTGCGGTAGAATTCATGCGAAGTGAGTGAAGCGAAGACGGTTTATATTAATATTATTAGAAATTCGTACGCAGAGGCGAAAAAATGAAAAAAATTATGTATAAGCGGGGATAATCTGCCTATGTAAATTGATAATTTATCAATCATTTTTTAATCTTTTGATTGAATTACACTTGAGCTGAAATAATTCGATTTTAATATAACACATATCAAGGAATGGTGACATTTCATTAAAATTGCAAAATATTATGAATGCTTTAAGAAAGACTGGTAATTTTATAAATGCGACGTAATGGGCAATTATTATTTTTAATTAATTTATAGTAAATTCATAATATAACAGTACGTATTTTTAACATAAGTATTTTAAACCTTAGAATATTTTAAAGATTTGCTATTCATGATGCGACGAAGACATTATGAGCATTTTAGCATCCCTTCCGAACGTAATCACCTTGAAAGGCCATTGCTTCATTTATGCGGCATCACGCATTTAAAATAATTGTATATATTCTTAAGGTATATAAACTTATTACTACAAGTAGTTTTTTTTTTATAAAAATATTAATTCAGGACAAATTTATCATTTGATAGTGTGTAATTGCAAAAGGGAGAAGAAACACAATCGGATGAAATAATTTAGTATTAAAATATTGTTCATATTTTTATATTTATTATTTTTTATTTTTTAAAATTTATTATATATTTAATTGATAATTAAATTTAATTTATGTATTAAATATATATATATATATATATAAATATATATATATTTATTCTAAATTCATATGAATTTAAACTATGTTGGTTTAAATATGTTAGATAAAATATTATTAATTAAAAGCTTGAAGAAGTAATTTAATTGAATCCAAAAATTAATAAATATAATTTTGTGCAGTTTATTAACAGTTTAAATTGTAAAAAACGTGTCACAAGTATATTTAGTACTTATGTATGTGCTTTAAGATAATGGAATATTATGAATTTTTATGTTAAGGCCGTGATATATGTAAAATAGCCTTGAACATTGCTAACTAGATGATTATAATAATATTTATCATTGTTATTATAATTTTCAAAAGGAATTGTGTTGACACATCAATATGATCGAGTAATTTTGAATGTCGAGTGTATGGGCCTCGAACTTTCCTAATCATTATATTTAACATAGTTCCAGAAAGGAAACTACCGATAGAAAGAAAAGATACAATGAAAGATATGTTATATGTACCAAAATATATGTGACAATAAAGCATTGCAATTAGATAAATGATCATGTGACATGGCATAGGTAATAATTGTAGGCCTGTATGAGAACTGGAGAAGACAAGCAGCACATAACAACATATATAAATATATGCAAATGTTGATAGACTGGGAAATTTACATTCGAGTAACAGAGTCCTTGGAGATTTGTAACATAGGTGGACAACGTAACCATGACGAATCGCGTATATATATTTTAAAGTGCGTGACAAATAAGTAATGCGACTACTTTCAAAGGAGTCGTTCATTGTTGCTGTTGTGTCCAACCTTTTTTTGTCGTTTTTCATTCATTATAAAATTATAATTTGCATAGCATAATGTTTCACGCTATCATTTGTATTACATTTTTTTTATTCTCTTTAAGTAAAAAAATATAATAAAGCTGCATGGATTCCTACTTGTTCAATCAATGAATTTGTTAAATATAATTTGAAATTAAATTCACCCAACATCAATTAATATATAATTCGCATTATATAGATTTGTACGCGAAACAAAGCAGAAATATTAATAATTTTCATAATGACATTCAAATGTTAATTTTTTTTAACATATTTATATTGTAATTGTACTTGTTATGTCTTCATCATATATATTTTACATGATCCGCTTATAATATGAATTAAATACTTAATTTTTAATGGAAGATTAAAATGTGTTATTCATCGAACTACATCGTGAACTCTAAAAAAAAAATATATATATACATGTACATTCACTTGCTCAAAATTTCGTGAACATTCTATAGCAGAAATATCAATAATAGGACAAATCAAGTTTGAAAAGCAACAATAGAAAACAGATAAATAAGACAAACAGGCAGAGTAAGAGAGTGACTGAGTGAGTGATTAAGTGAGTGAGTGAGAGAGAGAGAGAGAGAGAGAGAGAGAGTGCGAGTGAGTGAGAAAGAGAGGTAATAAAGAGAGGTAGTGGGTTGGTGGTGTAAAAAACAAAGAGCGAAACTCGTACGTTTGTAGTAACAGCCACGCATAATTAAGCGATACAAGCAGCTATTTAAAAACATGCGAGTATACGTACATATATGAAAGAAAGAGAGAAGACCTCTAACAGGTAACGAAATTACTTAACGCGTGAGAAACAACGCCTTTGGTCGAAGGTACACACCGGAAATACGTTGCGCGCGCCCAATTACGCTTGCCTTTTTCATAATTCTTCCAAGTCATATCTTTCTGTTTTTTCGCTCAGTATCCCAGCGGGCACGTAATGGTGTGTCAATGGTTGCAGAGAGATGTGGATCTCTACACCTCAGGGGATGATATTGAGAGGACGGTTCGAAATCGATAAAGTGTTATTCAGAATATAGCGTATTGATATCTCGAAACATCCTTCAGCGGAAGCATCAATGAAATTAATACTAATACAACTTGGCATTCCCAGAATATTAAATAAAGTGCAAGCGCCCCGCTTTCCATATGATTATTTATAGAGTGATAGGACTAGTAGAATAATTAATTCATATATGCCTATATATGATTTGTAAACCACTCACTGAGTAAATTTATAAACTGATGACTACTAGTGTGTATTATTAATTGATAAATTAATTTTGAAATAAGAAGTAATAAGATTTTACAAATATTTTACAGTTTATAATGAAAAAATTATTTATAGAAAATTTATAAAATTAAAATTATATACCAGAAGCTAGCAAAGAAAAATATCGGTTTTTAATTTATATATATATATATATATATATATATATATATATATATATATTAGATCGTATTTTTGCGTCTATCAAAAATGATAATTCAAGTAATACGATCTATAAAAAATGTAGATATAGTATATATTAAAACTTTTAATGTGACAACAAAAGCCTACACATGCATGCGAGGGACGTGCGAGTATGCATACATATAATTAATATTAAATTTGTTCTATCCTAATAGATAGCATTATCTTTAATTATTAAAAGAAAAAATCTGAAAATAACTATATTTCTTCGATTCTTTTCATTAAAAGGTATTTTTATTTCTTTTACTTAAAAGAGTTAAAAATTCTTAAATAACATTTTATAAATTAGTTCGTTCAAAGATAATTACAAATTACTCCATGAATATACTTTGTTATTAACAGAATTAATTTAATTATCTCTGTGAGCATATATTATTTTATATGCTCTGCAGCAAACTACTATATGTATATTAAAATATTAGTTATAAATTACAATATTAAAAGACAATTTTTAGATAGTTTATTAAAACTAAAATTTATTTCAATTATAATTATAAGAGCTCCATATAAAATATTCTTCTACAAAGTTAATGTTAAAGTGCACTTATTAATTTAAAAGTGTATTTAAAGTTTATGATTTAATAGCGCGTGAATAGAGGTAATTAAAAAAAAATTATTACATGTAAAATCAGTATTTCTCATAAGTCGTAAGATCATTTAGTAGCCATTGAGGTCTAAGTTTATAAACTTATGTGCTAGTTATGACTTAAATATAATATGTGTGTAAAGAACCAGTGGATTATTATCTTTCACATAGAAAATTTAAAATTCATCTGCAATACTATTGCACGTTATAAAGTAAGTTTTCATAAATGTTAAAAATATCGATTCATTATTTCTTTTAATTCTGTTTTAGAAAGATAACTATGATAATGTAGATATTGAGGTATTAAAACATTATATATAGAAATAATGTGAACCGGATCAGTCATATATTCACACATGTTTATGAAACTAGAACATAATGAAGGAAATACGTTCTCTGTCGGTGAAATGATGTCACAGGATTTGTTGAGAATTTTTCATTATGACGAGTCTCTCATCATTACTTTCTAATATATCTTCCCACATTTTATCACGTTGCAGTATATGAAATGATCCACGATCTCTATACGAAGATGAAGAAGAGCGCGAAGAGTGACCTGTGCTTAAAGTTTACGCTTCATTGTGAGTCTCGATTGCGTGATCGCGATATGAAAATTTCATATTATATGCATTATACGTTGTGAAAGGAAGTTGCAGCGCCTTGCGTGCGAGGGCGAACGTGAAAAGGAGGATATAAGGCGCGAAATATCGTTATGAGCTTTGGCTCGCTCGCAACATTTCCTCTTTCTTATTTTATGTGTATCTGAGTATACTTTGAGAGTTGAAAATTCTCCGTAAATGGAAAAAAACATATAATAGGCGTAATTGAGTCTAGTCAAAGTGATGCTACTTAATTTTCATTCTGTCGAATGATAAGTGATCTTAGTGGAATGGGAAATTGTTGATTACATCGAGTAGTTTTACTTGATTATTTTACCTGAATACTTTTTACTGTTTTCTAAAAACTTTATAATTAGCTAGGTGGATTAGGAACATGAAAATACTTATTGTCAATAAATTCTTCAATAAAGATATAATTTAGACTAATATAATTTATTATTATAAAAATTACTTCATTTTCTTTTTCTTATTATTATAAATTAATTATATTACTTTTACTAACTACATTAAACAAACTTGTATAAAAATATATGAAAATACAAATAATATGTGTGCGTATGCGTATGCGTGTGTATGCATGGTGTTATTGTTGTTTATTTTAATGCCTTAAATAAAACAATTTACAACTAACTAGATATGTTTTTGTATGAAATCATAATATTGTGTATTGTTTAATACTATTCAACATATATTATCATGCACAATTACGAAATTATTACTTATAATGAAAATAAAGTAATTTTCAATTTACTAATAGAAAAAATTCCAATATATATAATGCTTATAGAATAAATCCAGTAAGTATGTGAAAGTCTATGTGAAACTATAATAGATAATTTATGCAATTTCAACTCAATGAACAATGTTAAAAATAGTCTTCAAATCCATTATTCAAATAAATATATATTAAATTAAATTGTCATTAAAGTAATAATAATAAATCATTGAAAATATTAAAGCTACAGCGATTAAATATTAAAAAAAAAAAATAAAAAAATGTTACTTTTGACATTTATTGAAATTAAATAAGATGCATATGTCATGTTAGTTATTTTTTATATGCAGATTCTCTAGACATGAGATACATACAACGTATGAATCAAAATCAATGAAAAATTTTAAACGAAGGTTTCATGAAATATTTGAACTCTATAAATTTGGTATTGCGCCAGTTGATGCGCAAAAATTTACCGAATAAAAATGAAAATTCCTTCTAAAAATGATGTTCACTGTGTGCATTTGAGAATGGATAATCCAGCATATAAAAATCCGAATCCTATAGGACAAAAATACTTGAAATATAAAGATCTATCCAGTTGCATGTTCATACACGGTTGTCGTACTGTCGTGTATATATACGTCGTCAGCTCCTACTGGTTCGGAATTTGTCAGTTGGCAGTACTAGTATCTAACACGCTTACCAATTTCACAAAAATAATAGCAATATGATAGCGCGTGAAAAATAGATGATTATATATAATACATAAGGATATTTTAGCGTGTATCCAATGGCTGAAGGGCTTGGCTCACGAGTGATTCGCGGGTACGATAAATCCAGTTCAGAAATCAATGGGAATTAATGTTGTTTATACAGCATGCGATTTTTCAATTGCCGAGATTAATTCATGAGAGAGAATCTTGCAGTTAGATTATATTCGATCGATGTTTGTGGTAAAGTAAAGGCCTGGTGAGAGCAGATGTTTCTAAAAGGTAGGAGCAAACGCGCGCATGGATATACGGAGGAGTGAGATGCTAGTACAGTGTGTATAAGCTTATGGTATGACAATCGCATTAGAGTTTAACGTAAGCATCGGGCCTTAAATTAACATTACGAAAATGATTTAAAAGATTTTAAAAGCGTGTCAAATAAAAATGATTGTATTCGGCTTGTTTGAAATACAATTAAGATCGCCATTTGCATATAGACCTACGGAATTTAAAGTTTATATTTTAGAATATCATATTAACGATATCAATTCGATATACACTCTAACCATAATAACGAGATGTATTCTATATATTGAAATACTGATTGTTTAATTCAATACAGAATTAAAACCGTAATAAGATATTAACTGAAAAGTGTCTTAATTACTTATTGACTTTCTTTAAAATATATTTTTTCCACCTCTTTACTATTTCAGAATCTTGATATAATTGTCATAAAGTATTACTCATTTGCAACATATTGATGAAACAATATACAAACTTATGGTTAAATAATTTGAACATATAAATGATATTATTATGTGCTATTGTTACAACTGATTTGACGAGTGAAAAAAGCTTTTAATACTCTATTTTGATAATAAGAATTAATCTCTTTATACATACAATTTTAAAATAGTTATGATAACTGAACTTCAAATAATTTGTCTAATTCATATTTTTATAAATACTTCTTTCTACAGATAAGTTATTTGAAACTAAAAGATTAAATGATAAAGCATGAGCTAATATCATAATATAGACGTTTTTTGAAGTCAAAGTTATTTTATTATTAATTTTGAAAGATTTTATGCCTATATAAAATAACCGGAATCTCATAAAAAAATAATTTTGTATGTTTCATTATATATTTACTAAGAAATGATGTATGTAAATTGGAATTAAATAAGGAAAAAATAAAAATGTATCATTCATTGGAGAAAGTAGTGTGCAAACTTTGGTAGTCAGTCCATGTATTAGGGTTAGTGCCTTACATTACTAATACGTTTGACGTATCTTATATTTCAAGCACATAGCCTTATGAAAAATTTCTATACTTACACTTATTCACAACTGCTTTTAGTATGTTCTAGAACCTGCAGTAATGCTTTCTTAGTCGTAGAATATTTTTTATGAAAACTATGTCTAAAATTCAAGAACTTTTCTCTACGCAGAAAAATGCGCCATATTTGAAATACATGAATATATAAGTTATTCAATTAATAATATTTTATTTCAAAAAATGACGAAGTCAGTTGGTATTTATACATCTATAGTGTAGACTTTGTACTCTGTAGTGTAACACTTTTCTTCCGTTTATTGCTGAAAATAAAAACACTTTGACCGATGCAAAGTCAATGAAAAAATTAAATTATATTTTTACATTTATAATTTTCAGTACTTTAAGGGTTAACAAATTTTTATAAAAATATTAATACAATCGCCTCATCTAATAAATTTAATCAAGTTTGTGAATTTCTACCATTAATGTGCTTAATAATTGTCAATGTCAAGAATCCTTTTTATACCATTATTTATCTTCTTTTTTTTTTAATTTGTAGTAGTCGAAACTTATTTTACAGAAAATTCTAGTTATTTAAAATTTTAACGAGATCATTTGACTCAAAACTGTCCACATGCAATTGAAAAATAAATAATAATAAAACAGTAGTAGCCCACAGTGGATATAGCTATATAGGAATATTGAAGGGAATGAGGCGAATGAAACATGCATGTCCGGATTATAAAACGCGAGTAAAAGCGAATTAATATTGCCGTCAAAACAAAAAGCTTTCCGAAAATGTTGCCTCTTGATACGAGGTCACATAAAAGTACTAACAGGTGTGCGCTCCATTTATATGCACACACACACACACACACACACACACACACACACACACACACACAAATATATATATATATATATATAAGTTTTGTATACTTTCTACAACGGCTCACGTTGCATTTAACGTTATGCGCCTGCTTTTAGTCATGATGACTATATGGGGAAATGTTTTGTAATTAATGGTTGAATTTTACACGGATTTTTATTGAACATCAGTAGAAATTTCTGGTTAATTGTATACTGGTTACGTATAATGCCTTCCTGTCGAATTTGAGGATTTATAAAATTAATTCTAACAGTTTAGAATTATATTCACGTCATAATAAAATCCTTTTTACTAAAATTCTATTGTTTTTTGTAAAATTATTTTTAATAATTAAGTTTTAAATAAACAAGGTGTATTCATTAATGACAATAAACTAAACTTTTAATCCGTAGTAGAATACTACGATGTCTATTATAAATTGATAACATATATTTGATTGAATTTAATGTTAAAAGCACTTTGTTTTGTAATCTGAATGTATGCAATTTCAAAATTTTGCTAATATTTCGCGATTTCACATGGCACGTTATTTTATTTATTTAATTATTTTATTCCTTTATTCATTAATTTTAATTATTATTTATTCTGCTAACGTAATATAATATAAATTAAGTTTAATACAATCAATTTTATTTTATGAGCGAAATACATGTATACTAACAGCATGTTTTTACACATTAGAAGTATTTCCAAATTTCTACATAAACAATAGATCAATCGTAGCAATAGATCTTTTAAAGCCACTAAAAAATAAACATCTTAAAAAGGTTAAATGAGCTACATATTCACAATACACAAAAAATTTAGTAGAATTTCCAGTAATGACGTATCCAAAAACTGTAATAGTTAGAAAGATTGCAATTATTACATTTTTTAATATTGAAAATTATTAATATAATATTATAATTTTTTTTAACATGTTCATAATGGAAAATTAAATTTATCAATCATAAACTATAGTATATTTTGATTGAAAACAAGTCTATATACGCTGGAAAGTTGTAGATGATCTATTGTCTATAGAAGATATGAATATGCGAATTAAAGATGGTGTTTATAATAAATGTAAATAATACTTTGAAAAAAATATTCACATATAATCAGAAAATAGTTTGGACTCACTTCAATATAAAAGTTCGACAGTAGTTGCTTCCAAATTCAGAATTTGCGTAACTCCTTTAACGATATTTATGTTACAGTCAAAACTTTGTTTCTTTTTAAAAATTAATTAAGAAAATTCTAAAAATATTTTATGTACTAGATCTGTAAAAAATTCCATTAAAAATGTTGTTCAGTGTATAAATAATCATATAAGAGTATAAATGTACGTTGGCTATAAATAATACGCCTTCATATTTACTATGGTGTAGTTAATTTTTCTGCAATAAGATAAAATATAAATTTACATGGATATCACCGAATTTATAATCATCGCAGTAAATCAAATATGTAGAAAAGTAAATGTCTATTCAGAAATTTATGATAAAAAAATAAACATAAAAATGATTAAACAGAGGTATAGTAAAAAAATTTAAAAGAAAATAATAAATAAATAAAAATAAAGATATAAGATATACTAAAATTTTTAAATTACAGATAAATTCAACAAGAAAAGTTTTTCTACGTATATTAACATAATATATAGAATCATAGATTAAAAATATAAAACAGAGAAAAATGGTTTATTTGATATATAATAAAAGTACAAAAATAATTTTTTTTAATATTAACTGAGAAACATAAATAAAATATAATATTTTTAATGAATGCTATATAGAAAAAATTCATATTCAAGAAACATTTATCGACATTATTTAATGAACAAAGTGTA
This sequence comes from Ceratosolen solmsi marchali, assembly GCF_000503995.2. Taxonomy (NCBI): domain Eukaryota; kingdom Metazoa; phylum Arthropoda; class Insecta; order Hymenoptera; family Agaonidae; genus Ceratosolen; species Ceratosolen solmsi. Next base: position 1,071,653 of record NW_011948416.1, on the reverse strand, counting down.
TACTTAGACTGATAAAGAATTAAATACAGATGTGCAAAATAAAATAATATAATCTTATTTCATATAATTCATGAAATAATAATTGTTATATTATAACCATGCATATATAACTATAAATCTAAAAATGTATGTAATAATTAATTTCATGACGCATTTGTTGCTTTTGAATCTCCAATGTGTTATTAAGTAGTTTCAGTATTTAGAATTTTAAAAGAAATTCTCTTTGTAATCAAAATTATATATAAAATAATAATTTTTAAAAAAATAAGCTGGAAGTTGAAAAATCTAATATTATTTCTTTTTATTTTCGTCAAATTTTTAATTTTAGTGACATCAAGTTATTAATAAAGAATAAATATACGACACAGAATATGTAATCAATAATAGATTAAAATATGTTATATATTACATTTAGATTTAAACTATATTCTCATTTTAATTTATATTTTGAATACATTTTTAGATTCTTATTAAAATATACAAAAAGAACTTTCCAACTATCAAATGTGTAATATAAATAGATAATATTCATTTAGTAGTTACTGCGAGATCATCACTGATAGTGGGAGATTGTAGATAAATTAGAATTTAGAAGATTAATGAAGAGTTAAAAACAAATAAATTTAGCATTATTTAAAGAGAATACTAAATTATTAAAATATTATAATGAGGTAATAAGTAATTTAGCAATTTATAATAAAATTATTTACCATGCTAGTAACATAAAGAAAAACTAATGTGCTTCGGGAAAATAATAAGTAGTTTTAAAAAATTTTCTAAGAAATTTATGTATTTTTAGTTTTGGGAAATATATTAATTAGATGTAACAAATATTTTAATTTTTTTTTTACTTAACATTTCCAATAAAATTTTTTACCTTCAAAAGTTATATTTAATTGTATTATGAGAATGTAAAATAAAAGTAATAGTATGAAAAAAATGGGATAAATTTTGTTTTTCACATAAATATTCGATGAAATATTTGGAATTAAAAGAAAAATAATAATTATTGGAATGTAAGTGTTAAGTTATGATTGCAATATATACAATCCTTATGTCAAATAAAATAATATTTTTTAATTAATTTAATAACTTCAATTACGTGTACTACATATGTAAGGAATACGAAACTGATAAATATAGCCTTTTAGATTTGAACAGAAAATTGATTTCTAACTTAGAGAACACTTAGTTAACCGTTAAATAAAATAAGGACTAGAAAATTAAGCCTAATTTTTATTAGCGGTTTATAATATGTATATTACATAAATATATTGTAATGGCTGAAACTGTAATAGTTGTTTTTTTTAATATGAATAATGAAATTTAAATTATTCTTTTGAAGAAATGAATTAATTGAAATTTAAATCAATATTGCTCTAATCACTTTTTAGCATTATAATTATAGATAAAGTATAGAAAAATTTGTAAATATTTGGTATATAATCTCATAAACGTTAAATAAACAATGATAAATTAATTTCTTTATTGCTGGTTAGATTCTTTATCATTAGTATTGATTAGGACTAACGTAATTCAGATTATATTTAAATCATGATTTTCAATCACGAAGCCATTTTCAGAATATTAGTATCTACGATCACTTGCTTCCTTTGTACTTTAATATCGAGTTGTACAATTCATAAATAATGAATTTGTGTAGTGAAAATGATGAATTTTCATAATATCAGGTGTAAATATTTACATTTGCTCTCTTCCAATTTGAAAGCTTTATATTAATTACGAGCTTTTAGTAAAAAAAGAAGAGATAGACTGAAAAAGGATACATAAATGAATGGAATATTGAAATGCTCCAAAATAGGTGCAAATGCCTACATGCAAAGCAGTGTTTCCACGTTATAATTGTACAAAATTATGGACATATAATAGAAATGAAGAGGAAAAAAAGGTTTGGAGAAATTGAAACGTTTAATCAGAATCGGAAAGACAGTTTCAGTACATAAAAAATGGTTGGAAAAAGAGCAACAATATAGAGAATGAAGGAGAAATAAGTTAATTTGACTTTATTCAAACGTAAACCTGAAAATTGCATTATAAGAAAATATTTAAAACCTAAAGTAAAACTAGTTACCTATGGTAATTTAAAACTTATGATAATTTCGAAACGTAATATTAATTACAAATGCACGTGAATATTAATAGTCATAAAAAGAATATATCATAAATAAAAATATACAAATTTGTGTATATTTTTTATTGAATAGTATGTAAAAAAATTTCAATCAGTGAATATTATTCCTGGAATAATACTCATCATATTTATTCTAATTAAATGCAATTAAATTTTATAAAAAGTCAATCAATATTTATGTTAAGGATCTAAAAAAAGAATGGAAGTTAATCTTACATAATTGAAGATAGTTGAAATGAAGATGCATATATCCTTTAAAAAAAAAACAAAATAAACAGGATTTTGTTTTGGATTTTTTAAAAGGGTTCGTAAGTTAATCTGTCGATGAAGTTAGTATCTACCGCTCTGTCTGGGAATTTTACGTAGATTTTGACTCCTATGACGTGTAATCTCAAAAAAAATATATATATCATTTAAAGTAAGGTGAAGTATTTAGCCCAAAGTTGCATAAAACTACTGGAAAATTTTTCAAACAATAAATATATAATCTTACCGTATTCTTTTATAAACCAATGTTGTTCTATAGGTTTCCTTATTCTCAAATAAAATTAGTTTACAAAAATAGAGTTCATTTTCTCCTTTTCTTGATAAAATAGTACATATGCTTAATAATATTTATATAAATTTTAAATTTTATTACTTTATTAATCTATTTGCAAATTTGTACAAAATCTAAAAAATAAATTGGTAGAATTTTTAAAGCTTGGATGAATTAATTTGAATAATTTCTACTATACTAATTTATATTTATACTAATATTATTTCAAATTGTATATCATAATCGCAAAAAATTAACGCATACACATTTATTATTATTTTATTTGAATATTTTCTTAATCATAAATTAATAAATTAATAACTTAGTAGCATTATACTTGAGTAGCAATATACAATTCAATTGTACAAATTAGTATTATTTTTCCGTTTTTCATGTAAAATGTTCATATAGAATCTATAGGATGAATTTGAAGATAATGATGTAATGCTCAAAAGGTGGTTTTGAATAATCTGAAATTAAAAAAATTTTTTTTAATTAATTTCGCATGACTTTTAACAAAATACGTACTAGAAACTGTTTGAATTACTATAATTCAATCATAATCACTATTTCATTTTCCATACCGGGATACATGAGTTTAGTATGTATTTGAGCAAATATATTAAAAAAAAAAAACAAAACAAAAAAAACAGATGAATATAAAAACCACTATTTTTACAAATTTATTAGAATTTACTGCATTACTTAAACTTATTGGAAACTCACTGGGGGTTTAAAGAAGTTTCTTCCACATATGTTCTATCGATATAGTCATTAGATAAAATATTGAAATTTTAGTTATGCATTCTCGGAGTATCTGTCTTTACCACTATTGGAAATCAATCTCAAACTCATCAAATTTACACCACTTCAAAATATAATTGTACGCACAATATGAAGCTTTTAAATATAAATTCATTTTTCAGTCATATTTATTATAATTATGTTAATACAATTTTTTCAGAATACTTGATATTTAAAATAATTGATTGAATATCGAAAGAAAATGTAATCATGCAACTGGAAAAATATGAAAATCATTTAATATGCTTTGTATATAATTACTCTTATATAATACTTTTATTTATTATATAATAATTAACAAATATTTTTACGATATTTATTAGATATATTATACATGGTATTTCGTTTGAAAATCTCTATACGTAGAACTACTCACATTTTATTAACACGTATACATTTTTTTACTAATTATTCTTAATTTTCAATATATGAATTTGTACTTTACTTATAAATTATGCTTTACTTCTATTTAAAATATTCTGTTATATTATTATAATTTCAATTAAAATTTTGGCTTTATATAATGTTTTTATAATTTTTTATTTCTGAATAAAGTGGGGTTATATAAGGCTAGATTGGAAATAATTGCTTACTCTATTTAATTATATATAAATTTAATTTATAAATGAACTTTATTTTAACTTTAATTAAAATGTATCAAATATCTTAATCATAATCTATACTCAATCTTCTTCTTTATACGAATAAATATATTAAATATTAGTTTTCTTAATAATATTCCGTTTTCCTTCGTCTAAATTAACTAACTTCAATATTACATCAGTTTCTCTTGGTCATAATTTGAAATAACCACACTCCATCCCATAGCAACTTCTTCCCTTTCAATGTATATATATATATATATATATATATATATATATATATATATATACGTGTATTCTTATTCAAAATCTCTAGGGAAAATCTGAAGACAACGAGAATCAAGAAGTACCAGAAGCAAGCCGATTGCAGTTGTGTGGCACGTGAGAATTTACTATGAGTACATTGTGTGAGCCGACGCGCCGGGAGTTCATGTAACAGTTTAACGGCAAAGTGGGTAATTCACCGCTCACTTCGACAAGCTTTCTATAAAGTTGGAAAGAGGAGAAGGTAGAAATAGTCCTTATTCTTCGTTATTTCAATGTAAAATAATATAAGAGTGGAAAAAAATCCTCATCTATTAACAAACATTTAATCTCGTATGTCACTATATACCTCCACTCTATAACTCTTATTTATATACTCTAATAGTTTTTTATATAATATTAATATTGATATAATATTATATTAATAGTTTCTAATGATTTAAAACTTGCTACTTTCAGGTTAAGAAAATCTTGGAAAAATGTAAATATACTATGCTACTAAAAACTATAAGAACGTATTTTTTAGTTTTCAGACGAAATTAAGTCATTAAGAATAAATACAATTTTATCTAATGTTTATATAAACATAATAATTAATGAGTTTTTTCTACAACTCTTCAAAATAAAATCAGCGAAGAAAGTAATAGATGCTGAAGAATAACAATGAAAAATATTAAAGAGAAAACATAGCCAATGACTTTTATAATTAAAACGAGTTCTATGGTATACTGAATATTTTTATTAACTTTGAAAATTCAAATAATTCTATAGCAAGGTGTTGATAATACGTTGAATAAAAAATTTAGATATTTGCATATCCATTCGATTACTAGAGTCTTTTTCTGGTGACATTCTCGTCACTTTATCCACCCATTAGTCACACCTTTCGTCCCCCTCTCCTCTCGGAAAACTCTCATTTCATCATCGTCTGCTCTACCATTTTTACATATTCCATTTTCTCTCCATCCTCTTTCATTACCGTGTATATATACGGGCTTTCTGCCAAAGCTTTCCTATCTCTTTCTCTTTCGTATTCTCTCATCTAAGGAGAATCGAAACCGCGACTTCCAAGATGCCATACCTCCTCCAGATCAATATGCAAATTACCTTCTCGTCTTTCGCTATTCGCGTCAATATAACGGCTCGCGCCTGCCAAAAGCAACCCGAGGTGAAAATGGGTGAGAGCGTTCGCAGCTTGATTTTCCTGCCGAAGAGAAGAGTAGGAATAGAGAGAAAACGAGTGAGATTTCTCAAACAACTTATCGCCATTCGGTCTCTCGTCACTTTTATAATTCCTACTTTTAAATACATCTGCTTTGTCTATATAATTTTTTTACAGTTGATACTTATTCAATGGTCTTTATATGTTTAATATATCTTGAACACCTTATACATATATATACATACATATATTATAAAAACATAAAAACATCCTTTATATTAAAATCAATGTATAATTAAATTGTTAATATGATAATATTAATCATGATAGATTATATTATTCGATATTGTTAATTATGTAATTTTAATATAATTCAATTTTATTATTTATTTTTATAATATTATTTATAATTTCTTCTTTCATTATTTCTTCTAGTTACTTTATTTTATTTTAATAAACTTACCATTTCATTTTAAATATAATAAAATTTAAATTAAATTTACATTTAATTTGATCAAAATTTATCACAGATTATTTTGATCATTTACATTTAAAGAAGTTCTTCTACCAAATGTTCTACATATACCGTAGTATATACACATGTATATATATATATATATATATAATACCTGATTTAAATATTAATATTCTCTAAAGTGATGATTTTCTAAACTGCAATACAAAAAAATAAATTATTTCTATTAAACAGAAACTGTTTGACATTGCATACTGTTCAATCACTATGATGTTTAAATTCTCAATTATTATACAAACAAAGACTTGTGAGATATTTTGGAAATAATTAGCATTTGATAGAAATGTAAAACGTGAGTAATAATTGACTGATCGAGATACGCTACAAATTTCAATCGATGACTCAAAATTAATCATGTTATAATAGACTTGTCTGCAGTAGCCGCTACACACGTGTATTATGCTTCCGAAATCTACAAAATTCTGTCATTACCATTGTAAAAAAGTTTCTCTCGTGCGGTTTAGCGCACGCTCAAGCATTTATTCACCACCTTCAATGAGCGATGAAAATCGCGACCGGCTGCGTTAGATGTGTTTTGGATTCACGGACCTAATAGTTTTCCGTTTTAAGCGCACGAAACCAGCGTGATTCGGTGAACCTCGAGTCGGTATCAGAGGAATTTCAATATTCCCAAGATAATTCGCTGCGAATTATCTTGGCGGTAAACAGAAGTGCACCAGTGATACACTCGAATGTTAAAGACGCAATTAGAAGTCAAGGCCCTTGTCGGGATAGTCTGTTTATTCTTGGGATTTGGAAATGAAATTTGTGTCGTAAAAAAAAAGTTATAATAAACTGATAGTAAATATATTCCAATTTACTGTTTATTACTATAGAATAGTAATTAAATGAAAAATTTAATAAATTATAACTTATTTCTTAAAAAAATTAGAATTATTCATAAATGACTCTTCGTTTAAATAATACTAAAAATATATATTATAATAAATGATCTTTACACACACACAAACACACACACACACACACACACACACACACACAGAGAGAGAGTTATGTATATTTTTAATTTGTGCTCAATTATTAAGTTATATATTTATTTGTGTAGATAAATCATAATTTACGTTTCCTAGTTGAAAATATTTCTAATGACCAGTGATAAGAAATGTCTACATTTATTATAGAAAATAGTGAATACTAGGATGTCATAATAATGAAAGAAAAATGTCAAAACATATAAAATTTTAATGGGTTCTTATATATATATTATGTATTAAAACTATTTTTACGTAGCATAATAATCCATTTATAAATGTAAATTTTAATAAATGTAATTGTTTAACAGTTTTATTATGAATCGGCAAAATATATTAAATTTTAAAAAGCTATAAATTAATTAAAGAAAAAATTTATCAAGAAGTTTTCAAAAACTGAATTATATATCTAAAACATAGTAAGTTTTAAAACAAATCCGACTCTTTTTTTAAAATATAAGTTCAGATATTGCTTTATATGTTTTGTATACTTTGTCAAACGTATACTTTGAAGTGCAATGCCTTTAGCCATATTAGTTTTAAACTTTCGGTAAATATGTTCAAACTGATATGCTGTGAGAAAATAAAGATATAAAAAAATTGAGTTCTTAAGAAATTGTGACTGACAGAATCTGTTAAATTAAATAATCTTAAAGAAGTTGCTGAACTTATAGTTATAATAGCAATAATTATAAACATAAAACTGAACACATAAATTTTTTATAGTAAGTTACGATACTAATATTAATTTATTTATATAAGTTATAAAATAATTTTTTTATTTATGAGTATAAATTATTTAATTTGAATAAGTATACTACAATTATCAATTTTGACCATAATTATATATAAATGTTCATAATACGGTTATAAAAATTATTTCTATCATATTAAGTAATTAATTTCTTATATTCATGTTAAGGATTAGATATAATTATATATATGTGGCTAACTTTTCTTCAATCCTTAATAATGATCTAATTTTAATGTATACAAAGTATATGTGTCGTAAATGATTGAAACTATTAGAGATATAAAAAAAATAAATGTAAAGAAATTGATTGTTTAATGTTAAACTGTATTATATTTATAATTATCTGGCAATAATAACTAATTGTTTATAAATATTTCAGCTATAAAGTTTAGATATATCAAATTTCTTCAAAAATAATTTAAAAAGTGATAAATTTTATAAGAAATTATTTATAAGAATTAATTATTTAAAAGAGATATGTGATTGAAAATAAATAACAAATTTATAAATTTATCAATCGATTAAAATGGTTCTACTTTTGATGTAATAAATATATAAATAAAATGCCTTTCTGTTAAAATAACATAAAACAGAAATGTAAAGTGTTATATATGCATCTAAAATGGATTAATGGCTAGTGTTAATTAAAGATTTAATTACTGTGGTTACTTGAAAATCTATGAGATGGAGACTTCCTTATCCTTCTAGTAATGAAACTACTTTACATACGTAAATAAAGTTCTATAGACGTAAATATTTTACATCACTTTTACTGAAATTACTTTTGTTTCCATTTCTCTGTTATCTTACTGCATAAAATCTGTTAAGTATGATTCCACGAACTATATTTCCACTTAAATATATAATTTTCATTTTTCATATGAATGCATTACATATAAAAGAACTTATTCTAGGAATATAAAGCGGTAGATATAAATTATTCTAGCTATATGAAACATGAAGACAAACAAGACAAAACAAGACATTTATTAACTAATTACATTTATAAAAAAAAATTTTATTTATCTAAGTATTCATAGATTTTTGTTATATTAAGTAATTTTAATAGTTATAAACAATATATAATCTGCTTATGATAATCTTAATATAACCTTTGTAAATAAAAGAACCTCTATAACTATATAATTAAAAAACAATATAAGTAAACAACTATAAGTTTGCTTTTTTCTTAATAGTACTAATAATTGTGACTTTATGCTATTTGTTTACTAAAAATTTTTTTAATAAATTATTTTATATTTTTAATTCTTTAAAACATTAAAAATTGATTTATTTCATTGATTATGTAATTCAATAATCAGAGCTGACCTACTATTAGGCATATAATTAAGCTAATGTAAAAACTTTGCCTTATTAAAGTGACGTGGAGACACTTATATCCATTACATTAATAATCTCCATGAATTTGTTCCATGAGGTTGTACCGCATGTACTATGATGCAGAATACTCTCTTGGACTCATGATAGAAATCTCTGCAATCATTAATCGTCTTTCAGCTACCCTTCAATAAAACTACAATGGTAATTATTTCAGGATTTCCAAGGAAATGTAACATTTCCTCTAATAATATTTTGCGTTTTGACGATCGATCGTAAATGAAATAAATGGATCTAGATAAATAGTGTAAGTGGCTCTTCCAAGATTCGATCTTTCTAAAAGTTTATATTTATTTTCAAGCATTATTATATTAATTTCTTTAATACTTTATAAATGTATTATTCTATAAATACGTATACTACGTATTTATTAACTGGTATATATAAAATATTAACTCCCATTATTTATATGAATCAATTTATTAGTAAACTTAAAAATATTACTATCATGTTTAAATTGAAGATATAACACTGTAATTTCGAAACTATAAATAATTTTATAAACAAAAGTATTCTACATTTATAAAGTATTTATAAACAGCTAATACTGAATTAAATAATTTCTCATTATTCCTAATTATGAAATAAATTATGAATATAACTAATATTATTTGATATTTAAAAAATGAATTATCAAAATTTAATTAAATAACAGTCTTTATCCTTATAATTTTTACAATAATATGTTGTAAATATTGTATACCTTTTTTATTTTAAATATATTTTCGTTGTATTTATAATATTGTAGAAAACGTAATATATGAGTTTATTATACGAGTTTCATTAGATACGCAATATTTTGTTTTAAATTATAAAATCCGTACTAAAGTATTACTTATTATTCTCACTATTATATTTATTAATATTATGACTGAAAATTACATAATAATTTTAAAACTGTATAATATATATGTATCTGAATATTGTACTAATTTTTCTGGGATCAATCATCATAAGACAATTTTTATTAGAGCATTTTTTACAAATGCAGTCATTATAAAAGAAGTTTATTCATTTGTGATATAATTATTGATAAGCAAGTAAATAAGTTTACTTTGCACATTGGTTTTGGCATTTTGTTTCCTTGATTAATAAATTGAATTCCTTTTTTCAGGGGACTAAATTCATTATTATTCTTAAATGGGGTTAGTGTATTTATTTATTAATAAGTTTGAAGATAATAGGATCACAATGAAGACAAAAAATCATATACATACAACTTCATATTAATTAAATACAGATTCATATTAAAATTTGAAATGCTGCTTTTAGCAATAGAAAGTATTAATTAGCAATAGAAAAATATTTATAATGTTACTAAAAAGGTGGTGCAAGTATATATATTTTCATTAATTAAAATATTTTAATAAAATTTTTATATACTATTTAATACTATATGCATTGTATGTTTAAGTCATTATTAATACTATTTATTTACTATTTATTTACTATTTTTTTATTTACTTATTAATACTATGAAGAATATATAATAACTTATGCATATTGTAAATATTAAATTAAAGTTAATTAAATTGCATTGATAAATAATAGTGACTAATATCAATGAAATTGATAATGCTAAGAATTATACAAATAAGCTAATGAAACATAGATATAATTACATAAACAGCATTAAATTATGACTAAATTTTATGCTTATAATTAATCGATCATTCTCATGTAGTGTAAACAATTTTGCACAGAACTTTTTTTATTCAACCAAGCATTAATACGAAATTTATGTCAGAATTACTTATTATTAGGACTAAGCCGAATAGAATTTTGTAAATTAATTTCAACGCATTGAAATATACACTATTTAACAAAATCTTAAATTTCAAGCCAAATGTTCCTCGATATATATAATAAATACTCGGAAACGAGTAATGCCGTCGCGCAATTGTTGACGTTCGATCATCGTTGCTCTACAGTTATACGGGCATATTCGTCTAGAGGAAATTGATGACATCGAATGTTGTTCGCTTCACTTAATCGTTGCTCTGATATAGATCTATAAGTCCAGCTTAAATCAGCGATTGCTCCTGTCTCGAGTACTGCCATTGCTGCAACTATTGCGACTACCAACACTATTGCTATATTGCTGTCTCTGATAATCTATCAGTGTCCTTCCACTATCGATTTTAGCTATGAAATTCATCGGTTTACTTGGTCATGCCTCCAGCTCCATATATTTTGGCAAATCAGCTCTTCGTGCACGTGTATAGACTCTATAAACGCTTTTGTGTAGCTGATGCTTTTATGCCCATTTAGCGTACAGTAATAACAGTGAAGAGGCGGATGAGATGCGGATGAGAAGCGGATTAGATTAATTACACTGAAAGCACATCTGTTTATACTACTTACCTTATACATAAGCTGTAGGATAGTGTGGGTATCTGCATATGTTTGTGTTTATGTTTCTATTGTGTTGTGTTTTGTCTGTGCGCGGCGTCTGTGTGTGCGTGTGTGCGTGCATGCGTGCATCTATGCCCGTATGTGTGGGTGGGTGTGCGCGCGCGTGTGTGTGAAAAACAGAGAAAGAGAGAGTAAATTACAATCGATGAGACTAAATATATAAATATATAAATATATCATAAACTATGTATTATTTTATTATAAATGTATATACAGAAAATTTCGAATAAAATATGTATTTTAAAATAATCACAACATTCCATTCAAGCCAATTAAATTCCAATTATTTATCATCAAGTTTTCAAATGTTAATATCTCTTTATTTTTTGCCAACTTTTATATTTTTCTTTTATACTTATGTAATAAATATTTTATTTAATTACGTATTAAGCATTCGGGTAAAATACCAAGCATCTTATAGAAAAAGTAATTTTTAAATTCGTTTCAAAATGTATTCTTAATTTTATTCTGAAAACATTTATCAATAATCTGTAGATAAAATAATTTAATCAAATTTATCCTGTAAATTTATACAAAATTAATTATTCGAATAAAAAATAAATCACAATATGGTTAATACACAATATGCCATTTATTAATTTATTTTCACTTTCATATTAATAAACAATCAGCTATTCAATATAAGAAAATCCAATTGGTAAAAAGTATATTACTTAATAAATGTACAGCTGGAATCCAATGCTCTATACACTGGATATATATTTCTGTATCCGCATCTAAAGAAGAAATAAATTATACATAGATTAATTTATGAAGTTTGCGCATTACATTATCTCAAATGCTTTTCGCCTCAAGGTCGCCTCTATTTCATCTTTAGGCATATAAAAGGTAAAAAACTGAATAAATAAGTCTTATAAACGTTGGTTTAGCCTATCACGCTTTCGCGATATGCAATGTATCATCAATATCAGAAAAGAGAGAAACATGCCTCTCTCACACACACACACACACACACACACACACACACACACACACTCCTTTTCTTCCTTGTCGTGCTGGTATGTAAAGAGAACAGTCCGTTACGAGTAATTGCTCCTACTACAGGTATGAATTAACGTAAGTAAAGCGTCTTCCTGAATCAAATACAGATGATGATGCTTTCAATCCGGTTATTCCATGACTTTTCATTCTTTCTTAATTTCTTTTTTGAGAAGTCCATTTTCTTTTTCATCTTACAAAAGAAGGAGTAATAATACATGTAGCTATTTGAGAAAATAAACTTGTAATATTATTAGGAGATGGTAGATGCAATCTGCCGACTTTTTGCCAATAAAAATTTTTGTGCATTGATTTAAACGTATTGGAAAACTTACAAACAATTATTAATATTAACTATTTTTTTCAAGTGTTTACAAAAGATATCAAATTTAAGTAATAAGGGTATATATCAGTACTACTTATAAGCAGTTTATCATTACTACAAATCACGATTTACATATGCGCACATAAATATTGCTATCTACTTTCATTACGCAGTGTATATTAATTCATATATCTATATATAAATATATTTGGTATTTGATACAATTCTTCTACAGATCTAAGTAATTAAATATTATACATTATTTTTATGTGCTAATCGCATGTATTTTATAATTAATTTTTTATGAAAATATACTGAAAAAATATATGCTTAAATCATATTCGTTAAAACTCATTATAGACAAGTATTTATCATTAAAAATATTAATAAATGTCTATAAAATCGCCTCTAAAATGGAAGGAAAAATTGTCCTACCTAAAATACCAATTTTAAATAATAGAAATTTTATCAAAATATAGCTATTTATTATATATCTATATGCACTCATATATCGATATATATATTGTTTATGTGGTACAAGCTAAGAATTGTTTAATATATTAGAGTATTTTAATGATTGAGTAAACATTTACATAATAGATAATATTACATACTATATAATATTAATTAATGAAATGAATGAATGAATGAAATATTAATGCAATTTAGGTAATATATGCAACATAACTAATACGAATGTGGATAGTTAATTAAATTCTTAGTAAATTTAGTTATTGCTCCATAAGCACTAGTAACGGTAACTTAAAATTTCATTTTCACTCCCTTCGGTAGACAAATATGCTCATGTAATTTTTGGCATAGCATTGGCGCAGGCGCATTATTTCTGGAATGTGGGATAAAATTATGTGGGATAGAAAGAGAGACTAATGGGAGCTTGGTGCAAAAGATCCGCCGTCACATTTTACAATGCCTATTTTGAATGACGCGCAGCTGTCGCTGTTACTTCACGAGCAATAAATAATTGTATCGCTGAAATTGTAACTGGACGATTCTCTCCTTCGGGTGATATTAGTCGCCACACGCGGGAATATCTACATGATATGAGATGATTCTAAAATTTGAGATCATGAAAGGAGTCAGTATGATTGTTTCCTGAATTTAAAATGCAGACAGACGACAATATTATGTCTATACATACATTCAAAATGCACTTGCACTTTATAATTCTTCTTAATATTAAATAAATAAAATATTGAAACAACAAATGGTCGTAATAAACATCTATTACAAAATTTTTATTCAAAATATTCAAAGCATAAGTTTTTCATTTTACTTTATTATTTTATAAATAGTTTATTATTAGTTATTCATTGAAAATAAAAAATTTTTTTTTAAGCTAAAAGCTTTTAAATTCCAAGATTCTTTTAGAATCTCCATATTATTATTATGAAATTTTATGGAAAAAATATTTTTATTGGTATACTATTATTCTATTTCTATATAAATTAGTATCAGATAAAAAAATATTATTTCATAGTGCTACAACTAGAAGGTGGTACAAATTATTCTGCTGGTTCTCACATCGAATATATTATGTTATTAAAATGAAGAAAATATGTATACCCATGTATATTAGAACTTATTAGAATAAGTTTTATTCACAGAATAATTTAATAAATTTTGTATGTTTCCACTGTAATGCACATTTTTTAGACTACTAAGCCATTATTTTATTTGAATAATGCAAATTTAGAAAATACTACAAAATAACATTTACAATCTTTAACAAAGCTTTGTTAAAATTACAAATAAAAAAAATTTTTAATTCATTAGAAAAATAAACGAATTGTAGGCAAGTTTTAAGGTATTTTTCGCTTTGATTTACATTGGACATTAACTTCTCGAATAACCGTAACGATAAAGAAAATAAAGTTTCCAAACAGTCTTTATAGACTTACTCTTATAGTTTCTTTAAGATTAAATTTTAGATTCAAAGATTGTCTCTCACGTATAATAAATTAACAAAATTTCTCAAGTCGATACCTTACTAAAGGCAAATAGAATTATAAATATTGTTACCAAATGAGGGTAATAATTCAAATTACTTATAAAAAAGAATTGAACTACAGAAATTACATTATATGAACAAACTATAGATTAAAAAAGCGTAATTTAAAATTTGAAATTTGTTTTCGAATTTTTATTTAAATATAAAAATATTTCATTTTTTATTGTATACGTATTTCATATAATTACTAGTAATAAAATGTTTAGTACCATTTAATTATCAATATACTTTTTATCATAATAAGTACAGTGTTTCTTTTATTTACTTTATTTATAGAAAATACATTGATTTGAATCTTTTATCGGTAAATATTAAAAAAAAAAGTGCTAATACTTAAACAATAAGGAGCATTTGACATAATTTCATGTAAACATTAAATCGTTCATATTCTCTTATTAAATAAATATTTAAAAAAAGTTTTCTCATATCGAGGGAGAATTGCACAACATAATATTAGCATACGTAATTTTATACAAAGATGATAAATGTGAAATACATATCGCTTAAAGCTGTCAAATTGAAATAAAAAAATAATATAATAATATAATAAAATTAAGTAAAAAAAAGAATGAATTCTCGGTCAAAAGAACAATTGTATCATACAATGAGTCTTTCATAATATGCAAAAGTCGAAGTATTATCATCGCTTTATGAGACATCGTATAAACGAGAATTATTTTTGTAATATAGATGATCATTTTTTACTTCATTCATCCAGACATAAATCTTACTGAAAATTGAATGTGCGTATGATAAAAATAGTACAGGAATTGAATTAGCAGCAAAACATTGTCAAGTTTAGTCCAATTCCCTTTCTCTATGCGGATGTTTTCGAGAAAGCCGACAGGACGAACGAGGAAATCTTAATGGAATTGAAAGTTGAGAATGAAAGAAGATATTACTTAAGGATGTATGTCGGGAATATCAATTCGATGAAAGAAAAACCTACGAAAAAAATTATTTAAGAATAAAATCTATTAGTGTTTATTATATCACAAAATTACAGATAAAGTAAAATAAATACTTTTTCTGATTTGATTTATCAAATCATAAATATGAAAAATTATATTCAGTAATATCATTTGTTCGCATAATCGGCAATATAAACTTGATTTTATATTAGTTTAAATATTTATTTTAATAAATTGTATATGATTATGGCAGAGATTTTTCAATATATCAATTGCCTTCAAATAGTTTAAGCTTCATAAATGCATATGAGCACAAGTATGGACACTTAGATACTGTTAGTGTTCATATTTATGCTTTTTTATTATTCATGATTTATTTTAAAAATTTCAACTATAATACAGAGGATGAATAAGAAGGAGGGCATAACAGAGAATTAGTGTGTTTGTGTGCCGGAAAGAGGAAGAGAGAGGGAGAGACAGACATACAGAGATATAGAGAGATATAGAGATATAGAGATAGAGAGAGAGAGAGAGAGAGAGAGAGAGAAGAAGAAAAGGGCGCGAGTAAAAGTATTTTTGATGTAGAAAAATAATTTATTTATTTAAATAAATAAATACCTAAGATGGTATTACAGATAATCCATATTGAAATTGCTTGACTATTAGAAAACAATGTATAATATTTATAGTTTATATACATGTATGGAAACTAAGGTATATCCTTTTTTCAGTAGTGTTTATTTTTACAGTTTATATACTATTAGGAAGTATGTATAAATATTTATATAAATATATTATATATTATTATAATATATAATAATTATGATATTAATTTATATATTAAAGTTATATAATACCATTACAATGTTGATAATACAGTACATTATAGTAAACTATTGCTTTATGAACGATAGTTAATTTTTTAATATTTTTATAACTGTAATTAATATTTATATTAAAAAAAAAGTATCTTCAATTGCATAATGATAATATAATAATAATAATAATAATGCACATCTAAAAATGTATATAATTTCATTCTTTGCGAGTAATATGACAAGATATTAATATGATAAGAGATATGACTCGGTAATGAATACATTGTATCACTCTATAACAGAGATTATAATGCAAATAGAAATGTTTTCCCTTTTCCTTACTTAACTTTTCTATTATAACCCTGACTATCCACTAACGCAAAATCAAAATTAAACAATCGTTTAATTTACTTTAAAGTCTTCATATAAGTATAACTTAATATTTATTATTAATTAAGTAGATGGGAGAAAGAATTCGCTCTTGCGTATATCAAGAAACGAGCCTCATAAAATAGTTTAATATAACGCAGCAAGGAAGGCAAACTTTCGAGGTAAGTTTTCAATAAACTTCGACGTAGCCAAGCCAAGCTTTTCATATTCGATTAGTACTTGGGCCATCGTCGAGGCTTCATTTAGAAAATATGCAGTCTTCTCGTATGACGCAAATTAGGACTCGAAGTATTTCTATGAATTTTTAAAGAAATAACTATAAACTTATCCAATGTTTAATATATTATTTGAATAAATATTTTACAAATTTCAAAATTATTTATAATAGCAATAATCTTTTGAAAGTTAGCTTGAACAATTATGTACTTATGTTACAACTTAAATGATTATGAATAGTTTACAATAGAATAATACTAAATTGTGCTAAAATTATAATTTTTTGTAAATTTCTCATTTCAATATTTAAAATATTATTTAAGAACTCTTTCAAATGGTTGAAAACTTTGCTTTGCTCTATCCTTCACAATGCAAAGCCTAATGAAACGCACAAATTTTCGGTATAGACTATCTATTTTATATATTTATTACCTTAAAACCTTTATTTTTCATTTTCTATGAACAGAAATTGAGAAAGATACTTAATTTTGTAAATATATAAATATATAATTGAAATCCAGTCATTTTTCAAGAAGTGCTACGTATATCTAACAGCCACGTCCAATGAGCACTTCTCATACTGTTGATTCTTATATTTTGCTATCTGAAAATTCCAAAAATACATATATCATAATGCATACCTGTATGTAAAATATTAATTCTTCAATTTCTCTATTCTATTTTTAATTCTATAATTAAATGACTTTATTTTTATTACAAAAGTCAGTTTACATATTACTTCTGCTTTTATATTATAAATGTATACAATATTTATGTGATAATAAGAATACATGTTTGTTTGTTTGTTTGTGTGTGTGTGTGTGTGTGTGTGTGTGTGTGACAACAACACTATAATGTAATTAAATAAATATATTTATTATACACTTACAGATGGTTATAGCGCCGTAAAATAAATATAGATATCGAGTTCTTTACATACTTAGTAGTCTTTCTTGAAGTAAATTTTACTATCATAAATTCATCTTGATATGATATTTTAACGTTTCCTGACAATTAAATAACTAAAATTAATTAAGAGTTTTTAAAGAGTTTTATATTACAATAAATATGTATCTATAAGTAAATAATTTAAATAAATTAAAATTAAGTATGTTTAATATATTTGCATTTGAATATTTTCACATAAATACCCGGTTTTGATTACGTAAATACATCTTAAATTAATTTAAAGATAACAATCAACGTAATTATCATATACTGTATATAAGGTAATAATAAATAACAATAAATTCAACTTACATTATATAACAAAATGATATTAATAATTATGATTATTATTTTAAATATAAAGCAGATGTTTTAAAGCCATTTTAGTTCTCAATTATTCTATATTCATTACTTAAATATAAACTATTTATTAATTTTCAGTTTTAAAAGCATTGAAGATGAGAACAGTTTCTTCTATATTAACTTTATGATCCACGAAATTGCTGTTTAGCACCCTCGATAATATTTGAGTGCTTGAAATGTTAGCGTTTCAAAAACCGACTATTTTCCATTTAGTCGTAAAATCACTTTCATGATAATAGCATCCACTCTTAAAATTCACTCTTGAAAATCCATCAAGACTCTCATTCGCATTCATGATACCACCGATCTATCGCCCAATAAAAAGGCAAAAGTGAAAAACGTTCTTGACCCACTCAAGAGAAGTAAAAGAAGATAGATACACAAAAAATTTAAGTAAAAAAAATTATATTAAAGGAAGTAAAAGAACATAGAGTGGCATTCATAAGGAAAAATTCTAATTGCGTGGGACATTCGACGGTTTCGGATTCACTTGATTGTAACCGAGTGGAAGGATTTTATCGCTACTTGATGAAAACACCTCGTTACAATGATAAAAAAGCTATATTGTAAACTGTTAATTGATATCACTCTAATTGTTCAGCTCTTTATAAAAAGTACCTTAAAAATTAGCCGCTAAAATTGATTATTATTGTTACTGTTCAATTTCGTAATCTATTAAGTTTAATCAATAATTATTATGTGTATCTTATTAATTGTTTATTTTTCAT
Source organism: Ceratosolen solmsi marchali (assembly GCF_000503995.2). Lineage (NCBI taxonomy): Eukaryota > Metazoa > Arthropoda > Insecta > Hymenoptera > Agaonidae > Ceratosolen > Ceratosolen solmsi. Next base: position 1,052,310 of record NW_011948416.1, on the reverse strand, counting down.
TTCATTTGCATATTACGTGAATGTTTTTATGTATTAAAAATATGGAATTTTCTAAAATATTTATGATGATTGCTTAGCCAGAAACTAATATTCAATTTCAATCAAATCTCACATTTCTCTGACAAAGTAGGATAAACTGAAACATTTAGTTAATGGTATTATAAAATTAATATTTTTTAATATATATAATTATTTTTCTATAATAATATTAAGAAAACTTACGCAGAAATATATATTAAAGAAATAAGAAGTAAGTAAGGAATAATATATCAAAATTATTTCAAGCATTCATTTTTTAATTTTTATATGGCAAAATAACTAATTAGAAATTGTTGTAATTAAATTAAAATACATAAAATTTATATTAAATATTATGTATATATAATAATATATATAAAATGTGTAGTTCATAAATATAAAGTAAAATTTAACTATCTTATTTTATCTAAATGGTATTTGAAATAAGTTCAATCGTTAGAAACGAAAATTAAATAGTCTGATACTAAGTAAGATAATAAATTATGTCAGTAAGACACTGCTTCTCGATGACTTTTCCAAAGTCTATCATATAATGCTTACACAATATATATATATATATATATATATATATATATATATATATATATATATTGTAAAGTAATAAAGATTTACCTCGATACACACAAGATTCTAAAATATTTTGTATTTTTTACATTGTAAATTTTATTTGCATATGGTTAATTTCTAATGATTTTAATTTGAATATCAAAAAAGGATAATCGATTAATTTCTGAATGAGTGAAATACAATAGATGGGAAGTAAATAGCGTATAATAAATTAAAATTTTTATGTTATAATTTAATAAACTTTATACATTTTCATATTTCAGTCTAGCGGATGAAATTCCGATTTATAGCTTATTTTTTAAAATTTATGTTCTTTTATAAACACAAAAATCTTTTTATTGTACCATATACTTTACTTTGAGATGAAGCATTATTGTCAGAATATAAAACTTTGAAAAAAACATTTTGAAAGTTTATTTACATCAAAAGGTATTTCATATTAACAGAAACATAATTTCAAATAGAAGGATTTTTGTTAGCACATTATTATATATAATATATACCATCTTATTATTATTTCTAATAATACGGTGTAAAATAATATTATAAAAGATTAAGTTTTTTAAAATTAACGAGTACAATTACAAAAAAGTGGTTAGTCAAATAATAATTTACTAATATATTATATTGTAATTAATATAATGAATTATTTATTACTATAACTTTAAATAGATATTTCAACGTAAAAAGACCAAAATACAAAACTACTAGACATTATTCGGTTCTTCCATGGGATTAAGAAATTTCTTTTCTATTAAATGATAGGCATTTATATGTGTAAATATGTGGTTCAGTAGTTATACAGAAATGAGAAGAAATAAAAAAGTCATCTATTATATCGAAGTCTAAAATTCTACAGGTGATGTTTAATATTGAGTTTTAAAAAGGGCTGAGAAGAGGATAAAAGTAACTATACAGTGTCATCCTAATGGCATAAGCTTTTCTCTTTGACCTGACACCAGGCAACATTCGCAGATCGAGTTACCGGTTTCCGTCCTGCACCTATCTCATGTCTTCAATTTCCACTCAATCCCTCCCTTCTTCGCAGTCTTTCTCTGTCTCTCTGTCTGTCTCTCTCTCTCTCTCTCTCGCGCGCGCTCTCTTTCTGTCGCTCTCTTTCTCTCTCTTTCTTTCTTGGGCTGTGAGTTTCTCTAACTATATATATATATATATATATGTATATACACATCATTTTCATCCTTAGTCGTTTGTTTTGCCAAAGGTATTATTCAACGTAGCACGTGCAACAGCACTGCAGTTTGTCGCACGAAACAAAGGGAAATGTACGAGTTTGTGTACGTGCCTCTACATTCCTTAAAATGAAAATTCAATTTATCGAAGCAAATATTTGATTTTATTTAAGGTTAAAATACTGACATTCTCTTTCCTATAATTGTCTTTATTCGAAGCGATGCAGATAATTTATTTTACAAAATTCTAAATAGAAATTTTTATTTTAATTATTAAGAATGATAATATTATATAAATTAACAATCTTATGATATCTTATTTTTTATAGAACAGGTATTGATTTAAATGCAATGGTTGAATATTGATTAAGTTAATTATGGAAATTGTCAAAAATAAATTCGAATAACAGTAATGATAGAAGTAAAAAGATAATTTTTATTTGAATTTGAAATTTTTATTAAAGATAATTCAATTATTTGAAAAATAAAAATGAAATATTTACTAATAAAATTAATTAAATGAATTAAAAGATTATAATTTTAATTTTTAATTTTTTGGGTATTATTTTAAACTCGAAATAAATATATTTGAAAAATTTTAATGTAGAAAAATATATATAATTTTGCTTAACTGGAAAAACTTTTTACTGAAAATTGTTCACATACATATTAGAAAATAATTTATGTTTATTATAAGTATATCTAATGAATTGAAATACTGAAATAAATTGATCATATGGTTTTGACGTATTTGAAAATGTTTATTATACGGTGAAGTAACGAGAAGCATTTGATTAACATAAATTAATATATATAATTAACATACATTGAAGAATGCTAATATTAAGAAATTAGTAAAAATATTTTATATAAATGTTGAGTTTACACTGCATTATCGGTTTTAAATTAAATTAAATAATATTTTGTGAAATATGTTCAGATATACATATATTATTTGACCAAATGATATACCTAGCCACTAATGTGTAATATTAGTGTAAAATTAGACTATGAAATTATAATAATTTTAGTACAATATGCATACAATGTAATGAGAAAAAGAATAAATATTACTTTTATAGATTAGTATTGCAGATATAATAATTAATTGATAATTGGTGAATTTAATTTACAGGATGAAATTCCAACTAATTATACACGAATCTAAATGACTCATATAAATAATATGTAATAGTTTTTTATAAAAGAATCAAGATATAAGCTTTAATTTCGCAATATTCTCCACAAATATTATTAAATTAACTAGAAAATTAACGGTTTAATAGATATTTAGATATTTCGCCAGCTGGCTTTCTATCGATATTGTGTATTGATTGGTTAAAAGCGTATGTTGTTCCAACATTTTCTTACAAAGTAAAATATTGCAGATAATGCGCGTAGCTAACTTCACTTACGAATTATCATTTTAAAAACGAAGCCGCCCCAAAAGTGCAATGCGGATTCTTTTCTCCTCCTTAGCGGAATACGTGTCCTTGCTCGCGACAGCTGGCGAATCTGCTGTCGGACAGCTTGCGCAGGTGAATCTGCCAGGCACCTGCCCCCCTTAGCACCTGGTCCCCGCCGGATGCTATGCTTGTCTAGCGCGTGCGGCTCTGACTGGTGCTCTTGTACTCCTTCTTCTTCTTCTTAACAACTAATCGTTGAGTTTACCTGGAAAACTGTTATAAGAATCCCGTCACAGGTGTGACTTAGGAATTAACATGAAGGTAATTTTCTTCTGGGCTAGTGTTCTTGATTTAAGTCGCTATTCTATTGGGGAACATGTTCTTTGATAAGTACAAATGACAATGACGTTATAAGAACTTACTTATCTTCAGGTGCAGATTTATGGTTTTATTTAATTAAAGCGGATAGATCGTAAATAAATTCGAAAATTAACTGTGTAGAAATATTTTGTTTATTTATCTCGAAAAAATTTCACAATAATATAATGGGACAAATAATTAGAATTTTCGAGATGTGTTAGATATAGTTGTGGTTTTTAAATTTTAATATACACTAAATTATATTCAGCTATTCTGAATTATACAAGCAAATTCATTGTTTTCCATATTCAAACAAAGTTATATCATTAAAATTTCAACTGATGTATGTATTGATGTATGACATTATTGAAATCGAGTGCATTTTACTGTTCTGCGATATTACCAAAAATATAAATTGTTAAATTTTTATTAATAGTAAATTAATTTAAAAATATTTCCCTGATATAACACTTGATACTTACTCATAATTATGTTACAAACGATTGTGTATAATTTTCCACTTTTAACCTGTTATTAAATACGTATTTAGTGTATAATTTTTGAATATCTTTAAATTTAATTTACACTTTTTTAATTAAATTGAAAATATATTGATTAACTTCTTAACTTCAAGATTTACATATCATTGATAAGGAAGAAATTACTCGTAGCAACTACTTAATATTTATCAATTAGATGAATCAATTAGACTATGGAATAATTATCAATTAGAGAATTATAACTTACACATTGATTAACGATGATGTGATAGAGAAACTTCTAAAGTAAAATTTATTTCAAAATCACCAATGAATTATATAAATATGAGATTAGAAAATTTAATACAATTTAACTTTGCAGACGTAAAATCTTTTCTCGATTAATATAATTCTATACATTTATAGAGTATAATTTCCATTAATATAGAACAAATAGCTTTTAATAATTATAAATTTTAATTTCTCCCACTTGCAAAATGTTAATTATTTACGTAATATTTAAGTTTAACAGTCGTTTATTATTTATTTTGAAATCCTTTTTATTTATAAGAATTCAATAATGTAAGTTTTTAAATATTTAAATGTTCTTTAATAGCACGTACTTCAGTAAACAGAAATTGTATATTATTCATTCAAAATGCTACTTATATATACAATGAATAATAATTAAGATAATCGATGTTTCATAATAATTTTAGATGCAGCATTTATTTTCGTTTGGAAAATTTTATATTACATGTCGAACATTACTGCATTTATACAAGAATAATATATGTATTTATATACATAGCTGAAGGAATGTTTTTATTGCACTATTCAATTTATTCTACATATCTCCCTTTTCCTCCTCCTTACGAGAAAATGAGCTTAACATGGTATAATTTTATATGCATATATCTTCGTTCCATTTAAAATAAGTTAATAATTATTTTTACCCACATAGAAGTAATATGATTTTTGCATATTTAATAGAAAATAATAAGACAGAATTTATTTATTATTTTACACATTCCAATTTGATACTTTTAACGATTGACAAAATAAATTATAATCGTTTTTTAAACTACCTATTGTCAATAAATAAATACTGAGGTCTTTACAAACACTTCTGCAAGAATATAATTATAAATATTTACATTAAACAGTAATTTAAGATTATAAATTTTATAAATAAGATTTCCTTATTAAATTTTAAATAATTTTTAAATATTAAACGTTTTCATCTTTTATGTATTACTTGCTTAAACTTTATATTATATATCAGTTTATAGGTAAAATATTCTTTTTTCTATACTTGAAAAAAATTTCTATTATAATAATATATTTTATTGTCTTCGTAACTTTTATATAATTATTATATAAATTAAAATCAAATTATTGAATAGCAAATTGTAGAATTTTTACTTTAATAGTTTATTAGTATTATACATGAAATAAATTATAGCTAATATATTTTTTTCGTAATTTATTTAAATAAATTTAGCATTCGCATTAGTACCGTGGTAATAAAAGTTTAAAATTTAATCCTCTCGATTTGAAAATTTCAAATAAATAATTTAGTAAATAGGTAATATAATTTTGAGCTAAATTTTTTAATAAATATTTCTAAAAAGTATTATATATCATATGAATTACTATTTATTAAGCATCGAATATTTCAACATTATTGTAAGTTACTTAAATTATTCGATTAGAATATTACATAAAAATAAAAGATTTATTAAAATTTATATATTTTTTAATTTACATGCAAAAGAATAAATGCTAAAAAATAGATAAATGAACTATGATACAAATATAATTCATAAGAGTAACAAATTTATTTACAATACGATAATAAATTGTAATATCAGTTGCAAAATCATTGTAATCAGTTGCTGAATCGACATTCAGATTTTTTACAATATATATATATATATATATATATATAGATCAGCTCAAATTTAATTCTTTCTCATAGTCGTTGGTTCTTATTTTTACTCTTCTTGTACACGTGCAGCTACAATCAAGTTTAATGAAATGAATCCCGGTTCTGCAACTACAGAAATTTCAATTTCCATGAGTTACATTGCCTATGCATATCGTTTGTGTATACTTGCTCTTGCCCTTGCTTACTCACAGGATTAACGTTGATTTTACGAATTGGCTTATGCATGTACTACATAATATACATGTTAAGTGTGACACAAGGAAGATACATAGATATTACATAGATTTTAAAGTGTATTTTGACAAATTTCATAAAATTTTAGTTTCTATAAACATATAGATTGAAATTAATAACAATTTTTATTGTTTTTAAGGACAGTAAATTTATTAAAGATATTTAAGAGATAGCTCTATTACCGTCTATTTTTAACTAAAATTTTCCATACATAAAACATACTGTTTTATCTATACACATATACTTTAAATTAAGTACATCCTTAATCGTTGTTGATATTGATAATTGGATAAAAAAATTATTTATTTATTGGTTTTAAATATACATCTGCATTATACTCTTTATTATAAATTTATTATCCGATTTACTTATATAATATTACTTCAAAATGTTAAATTTATTCCCATAATAAATGAAAATTTAAATGTTGATATAGTAATCAGTATGAAACTTTCAAATAAAATGCATATAAAATATATAAAACTATAAGTAATGCAAATTTATTTGGTCTACAATTGTCTATAAATAATTTCTTTGTAAATTAATTTTTTGTTACTACAAAGTCAATGCAGTTAAAAGATGAACAGAAACACAATAACCATTTAATTAAAATTATTATGAGTATTACAATCAAGTATTTAATTCTTTTCTAGGTAAGTACAATTTCTGGTTACATTAATATACCTCAACAACCGATGAAACCAAGCGTATCCGTAAGTATATACTATTATCTATTATAAAATATTAGCTAAAAGTAGAATAGAGTGTATTTTATCTAAAGCATTTAAGCATTATTATTTGAAATGAAAATTGAATCGTTCGATCACTTTCTATGATTTATCTAGGCACTGCATGACCACTGACGAATAAGCTGCGAAAAGTCGATTGTGTATGAAAAAATATACCATCCTATACACGTAAAATATAAAATAATATATACAATATTTTATACAATGTAAAGTAAATATACAAAATATAAAGGTAAATGTAACAGAAAATAATCATGAAAAAGGTAGAAAAAAATGGATGGATATGGGAATACTTCGGGATATAAAGCTATGCCACGTGAATCTTCCGGATGAATTCTTTCCGGCTTTTTTCTCATTATTTTTCTACTACAGTCGTAACTTAGGAGGGGGAATATTAACGATGCAACTTCATGAAATTTTCAAGCTTGATGATTTTGAATTGATTTTCTATTTAAGTTAACATAAAACGGCTTATAAAAGTACTTATAGGATATGCAATATGATATAAATTTTGCTAAATTTGATTATAGTTTTTCACTTTCTAACTTAACGCTTATTTTATATATACAATCTGTGAATTAATTTGGTATTCAATACCCACAAGTCCATCATAATTTTGATAATTTTTTATCGTTATTACTCACACAAAACATCTGGCCTTCTTTAATTTACGCATTATAATTAATATTTAATCTATTATTCTCTCGCTTACATGCATCAAAATATTATAAAATGACTTTGTGATTAATACCAAAGCAAATTAATCATTAGAAGTTTAATAATATTTTTTAATTATAATTATAGTGTTGAAAATTTTATTACAATCATTTCTTAATTTATAATGTATTTGATAGATAATATTAATTAATTATTTAATAGTAAACTAACATTTATTACTTACTTGGTAAGCATACATATATTTAATTAATAGTCGGAACAAGGATTTGTCTTGAATATAGATATTTTTTTATAAATTTTTGCAAGATAATTACGATTTTTATGATTCAAGCACTGCTCAAATAAATGTCTATAATATAGCTGTGAATGTATCATTAATATTATTTGTTATTAAAATTGATCGCAAATGAAGTAGCTGTCGGCAAATAATTGATATTAAACGTATAAGTAAACGGATTAAAAAATTATTTTATGATAAACGAAGTACTAATAATACTTCTCTATTCCTACTGTCAAAAATTTCATCGCACCGTTCATAATTCAATTCCTAGAAAATTGCAGACGACACCTATAAATTACACATATGAAATTAGTACAACCTCACCGAAATAAAACTGCCATTAAATGAAAGAGGATCGAAGCCAGGTAGATCATCACGTTGTCTTAACGCGAACAAAATAAACGTCCTCGATTTCGGAAAATCAAACCCGGACCTTATCGGCGCCGCCCATAGTGCTGCAACCACGCCAGGAAATACATTCATGCGCTCGGATGAGCACTCAAAGCTCCAGCGATTAGATCTAACATTGTGCACCGGCGACTCTCTTCTGATCGCAAAACTCCAGGCTCAATCTATATATAAATCTATCGATTAATGGCTTGATGCACGAGCCAAGTTCTCTACGCGTAGGCTCTCGTCTTGGTAAATCACTGCGAGTTAACTATAGGAGCATCAAAGTAATTACAACATTCGAAGTGCCCATAATTGCAATTAATTAATTTATAGACTTCTCCCTCAATCAAATTATCTATCCCGGCTGTGTTCGTGTGTTGTATTTGAATCTTCCAGAGTTTCTCAACTATATCTCCGTGTGTGGGTAAATATTACTTTTTTACTCTCTCGTTTTATTGATTAATTGCGTATTTATCTATTTATTGTTCTATATTACTATAGTTCAATGTAATAATATACGTGTTCTATTACTTCTGAAAATATCCGTATAGGCAGTGTCACTGTGTCGTATCGAACGTATCCATAATATCTTAGTATAATGACATTTTTTCCTTTTTTTCTTATTACGCATAAATTATATACGTTAAATAAAATGTTATATAAAATTATTACGGTACTTTATTAATTATTTTATCTACAAGCAATTGCTTTTTTTATAATTAAATTAATGATAATAAATAATAATAGATGAATTAGCCAATGCATTTGATTTTATAATTATTTAAGGCATTAAACATTGCATTAAATACGGAATCGAAGAAAAACATCTTTTAAAATAAATTTATCTATTTATTAATAAAATAAAATGTTGTATCATTGGCTTATTAAGACTAAGGGAATTAATTATATGGTGTTATTACCATTAAAATTATTCGTAGATGAAAACAGAGCAGTTTGAAACTAATACAAGTACCATGAGACTACGTAATACACGGAGCCCATTTCAATTTAGCTTTAGAGAGGAAAATAGTTAATTTAATTTCTGGATTGTGTTTATTGTGTATGTATCATATTTGTATGAACCAGTATCACTCATGTAATCCTGTAAATGATGGACAAATTTTTAAATTATTGAAAGTTGAAGAGAAATCCTCTGCATAGGTATAAACAATATTATTATATGTATTGTTATTTAATAAAATTATGCAACATATTTGATAATAACTAATATTGTATTATAAACTAATCTTATAATTGATGTACATCAGTATTAATATAGAAAAAAATGACTACGTAACTTATGATTTTTAATAAAAAAGGTTTAGTTTTTTTATTTTTGTTTTTATAACAAAAGTTTGAAGTAAAAGCACTATCGATATTTTACCTAGAATTTCATATAATTTATAATGCATTTCAAGAATAATTCATTACTTGAATTTTCTCTATTAATTATACATTTGTATAATAATATTTATGTTTATCAGAATTGAAATACAATTTTCGGTAACATAAGAACATATATGCAAATTACTTTAATTATCGACGTATATTAAAAATGTAAATATTTTGTGACTATAGAAAATATAAAAAGTATAAAATAAATTTTTTAAAGGATATAAGAATAACTAAAATTTTTATTTACATATTTATACGTAATATATTATACTTTGATTAATATTATTTAATAAAAAAAAAATTTCATTTAGTTTAAAAATTTTGAATACTATTCTATACTGTACTATACCAAATATTATGTTTGATTAAAAATTGATTGAAGTATTTAAAATTATCAGGAATATTTTTTAATTTAATATTTTTTGTTTTCATTAATTTTATATTAAATAATTCTGTGATATTGAAAATTCATATTGGATAAAATTGTTAGCTTTATCAAGCATCAAAAAAAAAAAGAAGATCACATTTACTATTGAACATACAATTAGTGTATATTTTATATACCGGTTTGAATGTAGTATTTCTAATATTTCAATGATTGTCCAATTTAAAAATTTTGAAAGTTTCATAATATTGCAATATAAGAAAAATTTTATGATTAAACTTCTTCTACTTCAACAGCGCAATAAATAAATTTGTTTTTATATATCTATAACACTTAAGTAAAACTAGAATTGAATTAAGAAATATGAAATATCGCACTCAATGATTGGCCTCGGATTTTTCTTGAAATAGATTCGTGGTTTGAGCGATTAGCTTGTCTTATATCGGTATCATTTAGCCGCGACATCAGCGCAGCCCACATAATATAGCCATACAAATGCACTCCCGTACTTAGCCATACATACGTGCACTCGGAAATGTATATATACACGGGTATGAGTCGGGATTAACGGGTAACGGCTTTGAAATATTCATGGGAGCGATACGTATTTCGCGGGTCCCGAGTGCAGAGATTACACAGCGTTGCGTGCACGGTTCGGCGATAGAACGGTTTGGATGAGTTCGATGAACCACGAGGAAGTGCTCGGCTCCATCGTCGGGAGATTAGATCGCTCCTTCGGGATAGGCACACATGACGCGCATTTAATGAGATTTATATATATGAACGTCTGATCGAGCTAGATATAATGCCGAGACGTGACGGGATATTCTAATTAAACAAATTATCCGACATTAGCCTTTTTTTTCCTGTCTCTAGCTTTTTTTTTTTTTCATTGATCGTTTTAATTTGCCCTTTTGATATTCAAGATCTGCATGTGCTACAAATGATTCATTAGTAATTCTGTAATTCTTCCTGAAACGTGCTTTCGACAAAGAGAAATAATATATTTAATAATGATACCATTTTAATCCGCATTTACATTTCTGTGTAAATTAAATCACCGCATTAATACATTAATATATTATTGTAGAATGAATGTATTATTAAAGCATAATTTAGCATTTTCGTTATGAGCAATGATCATATTCTATTTCAGAGGAAACAAAAATAAATACCTGATTGTTGTTGAAAATTGAAGCTTGAATGTAACTTTTAACAGTTAAAGTTTTTAAATATTACAATTTAAATAAATTTTAATAAATCTCAATTAGTATATTATGTTATTTAGTTTGAATCCGATTATTTATTTAGTGCATAAAACCATTCATTATACATCAAAATTTAGCTTTGTATATTTTAGTAAAATAGCAAATAATTGCATTATCATTAATAATTTGTAAAATATTTATTTATAAATTGTATAAGCATTAATATATTTGACAATATTTTTTAATTAACACAAAACTGTTTATGACTTTAATCGATGATTTTCATACAAATATCGACATCTTTCGAACGCAATAAATTACAACTGCAAATGCTAAACATTTTTATTTAACAGAATAAAAAACAGATTAACAATAATATCAATAGTACCGTAACAATTTGACTTTATATATGCATATATTTCAACACTAACTTTAAGCGCAACAAGTTTAAAGGCTATGGGAGTAATGAAGAACGAACATCAGTTTGAATGAACGAGGATATGAAATCGATGGAACATTAACAACCGCAGGCTGCTGACTACGAAAGTTTTTCAATTTCATAGAGATGTTCTCTTATTCTTCAGTAGGGTCCGAGGAATGCAATATGTAGCACGATAGTGGGAAGTACATCGGAAATAAAAGGAAAGGTAAGAAGGCAAACAATAGCGAATGAGAAGAAGAGGGCGAAATTTGTCAAGCAGTGATGAGCAAAAATAAAATCAACAAATTTCAAGGCAAAAGAGAAAATTTTGGTTTTAAATTTTTTAGCACCAAGTGATGAAAAATTGAATGTAGTAAAATTAAAACCATGTATAATTGAGTAATAACGATAATTTCAGAATAATTTATAATAATTAATATTATTATAGCATGAATTAAACATTATAACATATTTATATAATTATAAAAATTTACATTAAGATCATAAATTATATCGATATAATTTATGTTTAATCATTGAAAAACTAGAATTATTGCCACATAATTAATTATAAACATTTACAATAATTATAAATAATGTAATTGTGTAAAGTGTGTTTATCACAGTCATTCCGTAGTATATAATATTCATTTCTTTAAATATTTCAAAATTAAAATTTTTATACATATAATACTTATTCCTAATATCTGCCTATATTGTATAATTTTTAATTTAAATCATTTGGAACGAATCATTTTAAACTTAAAAAGAAAAAATTAATTTTTCATAAAATTAAGATTAAAATTTTAAAAACTTTTCTATTTTACTAGTTAGATTAAAAATAAGATTTCCATTTCAATATTGAATTGTAAAAATTTTAAGTCTTATCAAATTTGAATACAAAATTTTTTGATAAGATATCTATTGCTATATATTTTTTGACACATTAGTTCTGACTTATTCTTAAATTAATGTTTTTAAATATTCCCTGTTTTTCAATTTATTTATACAATCAGTCATTTATGATTTAGTGTTACGATCGAAGATTCTAAAACAATCTAAAGCTTTTATTTATGTAACTAATGGAGACAGTATTTTTCTAGTAAATCTAAATCAATGATTTATCGTTATTGTTATTTAAAATCGTAACGCTAAATTTCACCAGACAAGTATTATAATAATATTAATTATGTTTATAAAATATAAATCGAATATTTTATATATAATATGAAAAAATATTAGTGTTTCATTCTTCTATCGTAATGATTCCCTAGGAATTACTTTTTAAATTACGAATAAAAAAGGCGAAATGTCTAGGTCATAAACTATAAATAAGTTATAACGAAAGAGCGATGCGCGAGATCGACATTTCGATGAGTTAAGAACCATAAAATAAATCCACGAAAGAGAAAATAAGAAGCTCTTTAAAGCCTGTCAATGTAGATGCAGCTTCCCATGTCCGACTGGTATATACAATGAAGGTAGAAGATCGGCGGAGCTTTTGGATCACCCGGGGCTATTGCAAATCTAACTTTGTCCAAAAGTTTAGTTTAGCCCGTCACCCTCTACCGGCTAAACTTCTATTCAGGAAAGTTGTCCAAGGCAGCTCGCGGGAGTGCGGAAAGTGATAAAGAGAAGCGCCGCGGCCGCCGCCGTCGCCGCCGTTCTCTCGGTCCGATAACATACGGCTGAGTTAGTACTGTCGGGCACGCACATGAAATTCGATTTGAATCCCCGATCCCCGCATTGGTGTAACGTAACGACATCTACGTCAGCTTTGAATTTAGCTGCATGGACGACCAAGTGCGTGACACAAGAAGACCGAAAATAGGAGAATGCAAAATTACGAAATGCAGGGGGAGGAAGGAATTTTGTCGGGCGCAGCGAAAGAGTTGCAAAAAGGGGCAATTTAGTCAGTGAAATACGCGAACAGAATTTCAGAACTACAACTGCTTCTGGACATTCCAGGAATTGCTAAAATTGTCTTATTTACAGGTTATTATACTTTATTTTCACTTTCATTTGAGATTTATTCAGATCGAATAAACTAAACAAATCAAATTCATTCGTACCTTCTTATTCGAAGACTATTCATATAACATACTTTCGAGTCAATTATATTTTCGGCGTTTTATTGTATTTATTAAACATTTTTATGTTTAGACTCAAATTATTTCATTTATAAAAATTTTCTCAGGTATTATCTCATGAAATTAATACACAATATTGCAAATATTTTTATGCAATGAAGCTTTTATAATTGTCTATTTTATTATAGTAGGTAAAACGAAAATATGTTAACCATGTTTTACCATCCTACCTAAGTTTATCGAAAGAAAAAGATCAGACAAATTCTATTATACTATATAGTTTGTTTATCATTCACATTAATAATTCGCAAAAAACAGATTTTTTTTTAATGATACAATATCATTCCATTATGTTTTATTGTACTCATTTTAAACCATTGTACTATTATAATCGTAGTAAAAGGACTCATAAACTAGTTAAATTGTATTCAATTTTTGTAATTTGATTTAACGATACTTCAATCGAATAACATAATTATTAAAATTAGAAAATTCGTTGATTTTCGACTGAAAAGCCTTTTCTATATAAGTAATAAATACTTTCTCATTAGCTTAAAATATCGATGAAATATATAATTACTAATCAGAAAATTGAAAGAAATTTATATTTTTTAGAAAAAAAATGGCTGAAAATAAAATGGTGTTTAATAGATAAAATAAAAGGAAGACTTATTATAATACGTTATGAAATAATTGGTATAAAAACAAAAGAATGTTAGAAGATGAAATCTTAATTCACTGTAAAAAAAGTAGATCTAGAATTAGTTAGTATTAGACTTTAAAAACAAATGAATGTTAATCAATTTATAAATTATTTGAATGATAGGTATATGAATGGTATATATATATATATATATATATAATCGACAAATTTTTAATTCGGTTTGATATATTCAAGTTTTTTTCTGATTTTACAAATAAAATATATTTGTCATCGTGATTATATATATATATATATATAAGTAAAATAAATTCATTTATTATCTTTCTTTATATCGTTATAATTATAAAATACAAAATCTATTACTTTACAATTAAAAGATAATATTGAAAATAATAAAGTTGTTATAATGGAAAATATTTAAAACAATAAATAAAGAACAAGAATCAATCGGTTTTTACAAAAGAAATGCGTAATTTTTGATTGTCCAATAATTGAGTTCGCATAATTTTTATTAAATTCAAATTATATTCTCTCTGAAGAAGTAAAAGAATAAAAAGGAAAAAATGACGATGAACTCAGTCACCATAAAATTCCATTATGGATGAGTTTTATGTTACCTTAGAGAGATTTTATGCTCTAACTTTTATTACTCACCTCCTACTAGTGATCTTTCTTACACGTAGACTTACATCGCACACGTAGACTATTTCACCCTTACAGTACATAAAAATGATATACTTATTTAAAAAAAATATTTGCCAGGTACTTTGTGACATTGATGCTGTTATTGAAATATAATGTTACATATAATGTTAATGTTATGAAAATTCATACTTGGTATTGTAGAAGATAGATGAGCCTTAAACAAGCTTATTATTATCGATTTGGAATATTTAAAATTTTTAAATAAAAGGTTAAATGTTTTATACAGTTTATGCATATTTAGATTACAAAATATCATTTTATCATAATACTTGTTCTTATTATGAAAATTTGTTGTTTTCTTAATATTGAAATTCTTAAAATTGGGTATAAATGAAGGAGAAAGTTTAGAAAAAACGTAAATCACGCTTATTGTATAGTTTTAAACTATTAATGTATTCATCTTAAAGAATATCAAATAACTAATTAGACTAATCAGTTATTAGTAAACCGAGAGTTGTGAGAAATTTGCATTTTGATAGAAAAAGTAGGTAAAATTAGAATACTTTTTCTAGTAGATAAATTTTTGCTACAGCGTCACTTTATAATAACCAACTTTTTTCATCACCGAGGACTTGTAGTATCATTAAAGCGTACATTACCAGCTTTGAGACCTTGAATTCTCATTACGGAGTACACCATTTCTATTAAAAATACACCTTAACCTCTCTAACCGCCTTCATTCTCTCGTTAAGTCTGTAATACGTGAACGCTGTGTTTCGAATCCTCGTTTTCTTTTCGACGTGGAGTTAGAAAGGACGCAAGAAAAATTATGACCACTGTCCGGATATCCTAGAAAATAGATACAGTAGTGAAATAAAAAGTCGATGAAATTAAAAGAAAGTGAAGAACAAGGTGAAGAAGTAATAGCTACGGTGGTAGTAATAATAGTAGTAGGCAACAGCATCAGGGACTTGGTTAAGATGCCGTAGGCTAGAATACTCATGCACCCGAGTTGCGGGGATGGCGTATCTGGCTTTGACTACTCGCACCCAACCATATTTTAAACGGGGAGACAAGAGGGAGAGCGATGCAGCAACGAGTCAGCCGCATGCAAATCTCAAGTTCTTCCTTTGTACGACGACGTTAACAACGGGATTTTAGTCTGCCAAACTGTTTGTGGCTACAGGCGCCTACTACGGGTTTGCCTCCATGGTCTTGTCTCGGTCTCTTTTCACCACTCCCACGAAGCTGCTACTGTTCCTTTGTCTCGTTGGGACTGAGGAATGATTACGCTTAAGTACGATGAGTCTCATTGTAATTACTGTTTGAATGGAGCGACCGACAAAAATGTCGGTTAGCCGGATTGCGCAAAAATTTGAAGCAATATTTTAGCATTATGGGGCAAACAGCGTATCAACGGTAAAATAAGTGACATTATTGCCGTTGAACATTCTTTGAAATTTTAATCTTTGTATTATTTACTTCAACTCCATATTAGCAATTACATAATTTTTTTTAAATAATCATTGTCCGTCGAACTTTTAACGCATTGCCCTTTAAATATAATACATTGACTAAATATTATTAAAATACATATTGTAGTTAAGCAAGGTTCTTAATCATCAATACTTCCCTTAAAAAACGAATGAATCTATGCATCATAAAAAAATAATGTGAAAATTATTTTTTATGTTCTTTAAATATTTAAATTTATAAAAATAATTATTAAAAATATTTAAATGTATATATACGGATTAAATTTAATTAAAATATTATTCACGTTTTTCATAATTTTATTTATCGTTTATTTTTCTAGTTCAAATTTATTTAAATCGAGCAATAATATTCTAAATTATTGCAAAATCGGTGCGAATTTATTTTGCACTAACTGCATATTAAATATTTAAATCCATATTAATAAATTGCATAGGAATTAATACTTTTCGATATCAATTACATATCACGGAACTTTTTTATAACTGAATTGAAACTGCTTTTTCAATTTCAATTTTCAAATTAAATAAAAATTAAAAACAGGTTATAAAAATTATTTTTATACAATCGAATGTATTATTTATGAAACTTTAAACTTTCGTAATTATCAATCTATCGATTCTCAGCGTCATTTTGGAAGCCTAAATTATTACTCATTGTTATGCATACATGTAAAATAATTACGAATAAAATCACGCATGAACTATAAATGTATTAGCAACAGTTCTTATAGTTCACACGAATCTGCAAGTTTATTGATTCATTAAGAGTAATGAAAAAAAAAAAAAAAAAAAAAATTACCAATGAAATTAAATGAATATAATATAAAACATCGTTTCACATTTAAGAAATAATATGAAGGGTATATACTGATATTCCTGCAATTTTTACGATAAACAATTTTTATAAATGAATTATCACGTAGAAGTAAAAGTATTGAATAACGTATAAGATAACAAAACCACATAAAGATTCTAATGACTAAAATGTAGCAATTATTTTATCTTGAAGGCAAAATTTCGTGTTTATACTCACATTTTCAAGTGTGAGATCCGACACACAATTGCAACATCAGCGACGCGATGGTTTAAGCACGCATAAAAGACGGAAGGAAGTTCAACCTCGCATTTATTGAAGTTCTCAGGCAATCGTCTCGGCATTACTTGCGATTCACCTCCTGGCAGGATGGTGATACTTTAATTAAATCCTAATAAGATTTCAATGGGCTGGCAATCAATAAATTTATTATAAAATCTTAATATACAGACTTTTACGCAAA
Organism: Ceratosolen solmsi marchali; assembly: GCF_000503995.2. Lineage (NCBI taxonomy): Eukaryota > Metazoa > Arthropoda > Insecta > Hymenoptera > Agaonidae > Ceratosolen > Ceratosolen solmsi. The sequence continues at coordinate 1,034,403 of NW_011948416.1, read as the reverse complement.
TATCAATTGAGATGAAATAACTTTATTAAATATTTAAACGTAACATGAAGAATAAATTTACAATATATTTAGAAAATACTAAATTACTAAGACGTTAAATTAATATAATTAAATTAAATTTAACTTGATGTATATCTTTTGTGAAATAAAAGATGATTTTACATAGTATTATGATTATAATAATCGAGAATATATTGTTTCAAATTAATTGGTTTTATTTTTATTTTAAACGGAATTAAATATAAATACATGTATCACATATAATATATATATATATTTATTTACAAGTGTCTGTGACTAGCTGTTCGCGCACATATAATATAAATGCATCGCGCATCTATTAAATTTAACAGATCTATATTATACTTTAAACGATCATAAAAAATTAATGCATTACACACTAATAATAAAGTATCAGTAAAATAAATAAATTTAAAACTTATAGAATTATAAATATGGTATAATTATTATTTCGATCGTAAACACTATGCTCACTCTCTAATTAAGGATAGACGAATAAAGTATTGCAATACTAATAAAAATATAAATGCTGTCAGCAAAAGGCATTTCCTATTTCAGATGTAATGGTATAATTAAGGGATCTCTTTTCTCTGTAAAAATCAGATATCCAAAATTATATGAATCAATTTCATTATTAAAATGTATTCGAATAAAATGTATTCGATTCGTCAGTGCTATTCTATTGTATCCAGTATTGTCCACTTCTCTAATGAAAGCAAACAAAATATACAGTTCTATATGAAATAGCACTTATGTACACACTATTAATCAGCTTTCATTCTTTAAAAAGGTATAATCGAAGGAAAAGAAGAAAAGATTTAAGTAAAAAAGAAATAATAGAACAATGTATCGTGGAAAAGTTGCGAACTGGTTTTCCACTCAGCTAATTGCAATCGCCGTTTCCACAATACAGTCATGAAAAATCCTTTGAATCTTTTCATCTTGGCGCTTTCTGATATGGTCAAAAGTTGTCGGCTCACAGTTATGAGACACTAAATAAGACGAGTTTGACGAAATTTTCGTCTCTTCATTTCACATTAATTTTACATTAATCTCACCAATGCTATGCTTGCTCGATCCGCATCAGATTAGAGTGTTATCGAATAACTCCATATTCAAATTTATTCTAGGATGATCCGCACAGTATACGAAGAACAGCATTTGATGAGTATAAGCTTAACCATTATTTAAAAAGTTTAAAAAGTAAATTAGAAATGACAGGAAAAGTACTTTTTTCGTATTTAGCGCCATTTTTGTATAAATTCTGGAATTCATAAATACCTTGTCAAATTTGAGCACTGTTGACAAATTTCCCGAATTTTTATGCGTAATTTACGTTAGCTTTGTAAAATTAGATGATTTGCAGAATTGTTGACTCTATAATATATTTTACACAATTCCATTCTTCCTTCTAAAATGTTATAATTTATATATCTTATTGTAATTACATTCATCCAACAGTAATTTATACACAACAAAATTTAATGCAAAGCTATTGATATTAATATTTGTATAGGTAAAGCTGGTAAATTGAATAACATATGTTGCAAAAATTGGTGACAAATTTTCACATAAAAAATTTATATAAATTATCTATAAATTTTATATAAAATAACGATAAAATAATTCTACTTTATTTAAAATTTTCTGCACCTATTAAAATAAAAATAAATTATAATAGTATTTACTTTATTCAAACTTTAAAATTTATAATTAAAATTCATGTTAATTTGCTATAAGTAAATATAAAATTTTTTTAATACATTATATTGCCAGTGCACTCTACAGTATACAGTACAGCACGTTGACTTTTCTTTAAGAAAATAATTAAATTTCCTTAATTTATTTATTCTAATACATAGAATATATGGTGATTGTTTTCATATAATTATAATGATTATCATGTTCAATGTAGTTTAAGATTATGTTGATAGCATTAAATCATACCTTCTTCCTGTCTTAGACATGAATAAGAAAGTATAAAAATCATTAAAGAAGTATAAATTTTTAAGTATTTAGTATTATAATTTCGTATGAAAATACCAGTGAATTTTCCTTATGGCCTCTGGCAAAATCTTTCTATCTGCCATTGGTATATAAAATATATATAACATATATATAACATATATATATATATATATAACACTTGGTAAGTCGACTCTAAAGATGCCCGTGCGTGCGTGCGCTTGTCTATTTCGAAAAGCTAGCGATTAGATAAGACAAGTCATGTATAGGCGAAAGAAAAACTAAGAGGACTGATGAGAGACCGCTAGAGGAATATATTAAGGGAAGAGTAAGAACGATAAGCAAAATATCTTATATGTTCGCTTTTCAATAAAGTTTGCGCACGCGCAGATGGGTGTGAAGAGGTACCGCTCGCTAAATTCTATCAAACTAAGTACATCAGAGTTGACGCATTTTAATATTACAATTAATTAGTAGTTCATTCGAAATCGTTTTACTAATACTTATTTCTAAACGAACTAGTAGATTTTTTTCACTTATTTCCTACGTGAATTTCGTACATATTAATAGCAATTTGCTAAATGCCAATTTTTGTTTTTGCTTGAAAAGTAGAATTTCCTTTCATTCAAGAGGAAATAGTGTTATTATTTAAAAAATATTATATAACATTATTATATATTTCTATCAAATAATAAACACGTTTAATATGTCTGCAATAGAAAATTTTTGTATATAGTTTTCTATGAAATCAAATTTATTAGGAAACTATACAGGTATAAAATTAATATGTAACTTACTATTCAAAGTAAGGATAATTAGCATTGTAATATTGCTATTGCATTAACATCGATTTATTAAAAATATATCCACAGATAATATACAATTGTGTTTTATTAGACTTTTAGTGTTTTATTAGTTGATTGTAAAACAAGTGGATTTCAGTTATTCACAGTGTCTTATTTTTATTCGACAATTTGAAATAAATATTAATTCTATTTTGAGTCAGCAAAACACAAGTAAATTGAAGTGATAAAGCTATTTACCTTTGTAATCATTGAACTCCATCATTATTACTGAACATTTTGCTTCAACGCAGCAATTTATAGGAAAATTTGTATTTCTAGTAGCTCTCACCTTAAAAAAAAGATAATTACTGACTTTTAAAAAGACTTAATCGGTAAAAAAAGTCAATATTTATCTGTGTTCACCCCTCGTCCTTCTTGTCTGTCACTCTTCACGATGTTGCCATTATCAAGAGAACAAAAGAAATTGTGCCACATAAGGGCAATATTCTGACGAAGCATTGATGACTTGCCCCCCCCCCCCTGCTGATATTCAAGTCCTTTTTTTCCATGCATTCTCTTTTCACTTGATTCTGGCAATCTTTTGTCCTTGATACTCACGCATCTTGTACACGATAGCATAGATTTGAATTCAAACCATTTAAAAATTCATGGATTTCTAATTCATTGTATTTCATAAAATTAATAAATATTGACTAATTAAAAAATAGATAATTTTAAATAATATAAATTAAAAATTGTATATTTTTAATTTATAACCCTTTTATTTAAGATTATTTACAATCAAATAGATACTTTTAACAATAGAAATAATCTTACATACAAATAATAAAATTATAATTTAATCGTGTTTATAAATAATTTATTTACAATATAGCACGAATAAAAATATAAATAAATTAATATTAATGTATGAATTCTCATTATTCCAAAAGGTAAATTAAATACTGTAAATGCATAATTGAAGATGTTTGATTTATGGTATTAACGGATTCACCAACAGAATTCACAAATCATTAATCTTAATCACATTACAATTGTCGATTTCCTTATATTCAAGTATTATCAGAAAAGTAGATAAACATTATATTAATTATATTTGAATAGACAATTTCTATTAAAATTTCATTTATTTATAAAGTATTATTATGTATATATGCTCGTATATATATATTTTTCCATTTTTATTTCAAATATTTTGTATAATCAATGATTTAGTATTTATTTTTAATAATAATTAAAATGATAATTTTATTTCATATCAAATGATGTTATATAAATATAAATTTATTTAATACTTTGTAGTTCGGAAAAGTTCACCTAAACTCTAACAAAAAATTAGAAATACGCATTTTCTTTATTATTTTTAAATTAATAATTAAATAATAAATTTCTCTTCAAAATAGAATATTATGTCTATGTTTTAAGTTAATTATAATAATTTTTTATTCCTCTTTTCAAGGAATATAAATAATTATATTAATCTTGAATTATCGAAGTTTGTGGTTTGAATTTGAGATTCCGAGCTCGGTGCGTTCCGACCATCAAATGATAATATGAAATTCTTGCTACCATATGTCAAGCAATGCTTTCCACTCATAAAAGTACTTAAAAAATTATATTTTGTAATAAATTAAATTATAAATTAAACAATCCTGGGATTATATTTATATAAATTATTTTCGCATTATATGTGTATACATGCAGTTTTAAAAAATTTATCAAAAATTTTAGATTTATATATCTAACTAACCAATTTTTTAATCGTAATAAAAAAAGATATAAATAACATAATAATTTTTAAGTTACTGATACACTAAATAAAAGTATTATATTTAATGATAAAAAACGTTAATCATCAATTACTTATAACAACAATTTTAATACTTATATATTATTTATTTATATATTTATTTATAAATGCTGTAATTTTTGGAATTATTTAATATAGTAAATATTTCACATTAATTGATCAATAAAAAAAACAAATAAACATATTTCATATATGCAATTTATGGTCTTTATAAAAATATCCGTATTTTACAGTGTTACATTTTAATTGTTTGTAGTTAATTATTTTTACATAATATTTATATAAGCTTTTTTATAACATACATTTATAGTCTACCAAATCTTGTAATCATATAAATATTTGTGATGAATTTCCGATTCATAGCTCATGCTTCGTGTGATATCACTATTTGTTTACATCCACTTTCTGATTATTAAGACTCTATTAATATTTACAATGTCTTGTAGTTTAGAAGATACTGGAACTTTTCTTGAAATTATTCGTTTTTATATATTTGAATTATTCTGTTTATATGGAGAACATCCTATTTCTAACAAATTTATAATACTTATATTCAAAAGTATTTTCTTTTAAAATAAAATCTTATATTTATAGTTCCATCACATAAATGCCACATTCTCTAATAAAGAATATATTTTCAAATTTAAGCTACGTTATGAAAAAATTTATTACAAAAGTTGATTCAAAGTAGAAAATTGAAAGCACATGCAATGTGCATTTAATTTAAAATGTGATGAATATAAAAATCTTTATTATGTCCGACGTCATATAAGATATACAATTATGCTTAAAATGAAATGAAAGTGTAATATGACTCATTTCTGACTTCATGAATTTTCATGTAATTTTAAGTATGATTTCAAAATGGCGCATAACTTCGGGACTAATACAGATTTAGTCACCCAATAAAGGAACTCAAATTAAAGTTTATTTCATTTACTTTCATTTTCTCTCCCATCAAAAATTTAGAAAAAAGTATTTTCAAAGTATTAACCATTGTTACAAATATTCATTTTAAGTAATTTGAAATGTAATTCAGTATTTTTGAAATAATACTAAGAGTCTTTATTCTATTTTTAACTATATTTTAAACATTTATTAAAATTCCTTATATTATTGTGAGTAAGATATAATTAATTATACATGTATTACTTTCAAATATAAACTTATATACATTATTTTATGTTGAATTTCATTCATTGCAATATTGAATTTTTCGACAATATTATAACTTTTATTTAAATCGTAAAAAGCTTCACAAAGATTGAATTCTACCTTTCTTATTTCATTTATTTAACTGAGATTGCATGGTACACAGTGCATAGCTACTATTACAAATCGATTCAAATACATAAAAACAATATTAATACTATTTCTTGTAAGGTAATTAAGCTTACTATTAATTCAGAATTGTATTATTTAAAATGAACGAGAATTATTTAAGGAAATAAATTTTCTTTTTAATTAAATATCAGTTTTTCATTTAATCTTCAATCGATGCTATGTAGATATGAAACAATTCAATAAAGCAGATTTTTTTTATAAAATTTCATAAAGAAAAAATGATTTGCAAAATTTTCTTAATTCTAAATTTTTCAATATCATCTAAATTTCATAGAAAAAATTGGAACTTAATCATATATATATTTTGAAACATTTTTCTAGCAATATATTAATGTTAAAGATAAAAATAGAAATTCACAAATCATTTGTTGACTATTATGTATTTAAATTTATATGTTTATAATTTATATGGATATTTATTGAAAGTAAAAAAAAAGAAAACTATTACTTTGAGCGAAATAACTATAAGTTTCAAATTAGTATCAAAGCATTTTATTATATATGACTATGAGTTTCGTTTTAAAAAGCTATGAATATGAAAATAAAAGGAAATACATGGATAAGTGAATATCCACTTCGTTATTTCAAAAACAAATTGAAAATTCATTATAATTGACTTACATATACATAATTATACTTTAGGTATAGATGAGTTGAGGGTAAAACATTATATTAAAAATTTCCTTGCATGCGCTTGTTGAAGTTCTTGTCCTTTTCACTTGATTTCTATACACATTCTCTCTCTTTCTTTCATGCGTGTATTTCATTGCTATCGTCCTTCATTTTTCGATTCCTAATTTTTTCTTTATTTTTTCAGCTATTTTATTAACGACGCATTCTGCACTTTATATAAGATATTATTCTATTATTATTTCATTCATTCATATTTTTCCTCTACAAATGTTTTTTATTTTTATTTTCTTTTATTATTTTCCTATTACGAATATCTCATTTCTCGACCAGAAATACTTTTCGTCAAATTAAGTTATAATGAAAAAAAAAGTAATATACCTTAAATACCCCTCGTTATTTCTGGTATTCATGTACGCATTGTTTTCCTCCTTCTATCTCATTTTCTTCTCTCGTTCTTGTACTGTTTATTTTTATTGCTTTTGCATGATGTTTACACTAGATAAGCCAAAGCTGGTTATACAAATGGAACAAAAAACTGTTATTGCAATGTGAATATACAAGCATATAATCTTTTTAGTAAAATTTATCAAAAATTTATCAAATATAAATAACTAATTACTTGAAACACGTTAAAAAAAGTATATTCAGCATAAAAATATATTCCTATATAATATTATTTGATATTTGAATTTTATAAAAAAAAAATTATTTACCAACCATGTTTATGCAAAGTTTAATAATTACCATGGATTATATTTTTGTGAAGAAAAACTAATTAGTCATAGGAATTAATATAAAATACATAAAATTATAAAAAATAATGATTACTGATATATTAAAATAAAGATTATTAATAACTGTAGAAATTATATAAGTATATGTATTATAATCCATAAAATTTGTGTTAAATGATCATTTACATTTATATAAAATTTTATGAGAATTTAGTTCAAATTTGGATAAAAAGTATTTTTTCATTAAATTCTTTATTTGATTCTAATAAAGAAAATAATATGTTTGACAATGTAAAGCAAAAGCATTTTTATATACATACCACAAGTACTATAAAAATAAATGTATCAATGATTGTCATGATTTTTTTCATTACATTAATTCATCTTATACAATACAAATAGATTATAACATATAACAAACATACAAACATATAAATAAATACTTATGTAAAATGCTCAAACATATATCCATATACATTTAAAATTTTTTCATATTTCCAATACGATTTTCATTTTTTTCGCTTCATTTTATTCACATTTCATATTAAATTTCGTTTTATATTTATTTACTATTATTCATTCATAACTAATAATATATTTTTTTTAATTACCATGTTCTAGAGTGACACCGAAATACTTTTGAAAACTGTAATATTGGATCATTTTTATTATACAATTGTATTAATGTAGCTTTGTTATATAGCTGAGAGCATTTTTTGTACTAATTAATTTGCTGTAAATTAATTTGTAATTGCATTTATATACTTATATGTATATAATATATTATGTCATAATTGTATATTATATTCAGCTAATTAATAATTTCTAATTTTCATGTATTGAATGTTCAACTATATTTTCAAAAAAGTATAGTTGATGATTTTTTTACGATTCTAAGATTCTAGAAAACTTTAAATTTACGCTTAAGATACAATCTTTGTTATGAAAAATTAATATTCTTTTCTATCGATATTGATCGATAACCTTCATTAAAATATTAATAATGATCGGTATCTACTGAATAAAATTTCAAATTTGTTCATCATTAAAAAGAAAATGCATATATTCAGTTAGAATGAAAATAATCTGAAATGCTAAACTAAAATGCTAAAATGATCATTTCCCTTTTAGTTATTTTAGTTACATGCAATAATCGCTTATGATTTATCGAACTTCAGGGCGTGGCTTCATTGACGCTTTTTTTTTATCTTTTTCTAATGCTCCGGGCACTTTTTATCCATCATAGAAGATAAGCGTGGAAAGAATTTTCTTTCATTGCATGATAATTTAACCACGCAATTAAATGAAATTTTCAGTTAACCAAGCATAATTCTTTTATTTTTCATATTGTGTAAAAAAAAAAAATGCAATTTATAGAGAAAAGTAGAATCATAGATGTAATATTTTACATATAACAGCACGAACAAAATTATTTATACAATGTACTTAGTCTTTAAGCAACGATTCGTATGTTAGTCTATATTATGAATGAAAGATCTACATTAATTGTATGTGAAAACAAAATCATTATTTTCAATCTTAAATAATTGAAAAAGAATATTTTATTCCTAGTATAACTGAAAGCAATGAAATAACTCTAGTAACGTATATATTCTATTAAAGATACATACAAGCTTTATCATAATTCCTATATCTATATACTAATCATCAGCCTTCGTATTCAGTATTTATGTTTTGTAATGGCTTTAAATTTTTTCACTTCCGTTGATTTAATAATTTTTATATCTAACCTAAAATCTCACCTAGGCATATATATAATTAGAAAAAAAGAAATAGCAGATTGTGACAGCCGTTAGACGAATAATATTTCACTCCTTTCTTTATATCCACTATTTTTTCATATACAATGATGTAAATTGTTTTTATAAAATTTAATCCTAATGTATTTATAATTTATAATTTATAATTTATAATTTATAATTATGACTTTTATTCTACATATTGTATAATTATTATTTTTATTAATTAAAAATTTCTATGAAACTCTTTGTCATATTTTATCTTAACACATTTTACATATTAAATGACAATACGTTAAATAATATTCAATAACAACATATTTTCCTTAAGTTCCAAAATATGTAAAAAGAATACAAATTCGTTATAAATTCTACATTCCTTAAACTCATTATTTCTATTTTTAACAATTTTATTTAAAAAATAATTAATAATTCATTTTGTAAAATTTTATATGTATTATTTATCCAAAATTATAGATATAATAATTAATGAAATTGGATTATAAAAATATTTCAGCCAATTACATATTATTAATATTATGAGATATAGGTAGTAAGAAAATTGTCATACACCTTTACTATACCATAAAGCTTATACTAAACACTTATAGATATATATTAGGATTTCGGATAATAAAATTATGAACTTTTTATCTCTATAGTTATGCGTCGATTATAGAAGTTTGACTACTTAGTTGAATTAAGTCTCAAAATTTAATAACCTTTTAGTTTCCGGATTATTGTTTGCGGATCTTTCGTTATCCTTATAATATATCTGTTACTTCAGATTTTTTTACAGTCACTAGATAAAGTAATAGCTGTATGTAGTTATGAAGACATACGTTTTTATCTATTTCCGCTTAAAATTCATTAACGAATATGCCTGTATTTTTTATAAAACAATAAATTACAATAAATTAAAAAATTACAATCGATATAATTAGATGGACAATAATTTTTTATTCTACATCAATTGTTTACATATATAACAATAATATAGTATGAATTGATCGAAATCACAGCTATTGTAGTTTTTATTTAAAAAATCTTAAAGATAAAATAATTAATTGTCCATCATTATATACCCTTGTAACTGTATGTCCCTTCACTGTTAATATTCTAGTAATTTTCTAGCCGCAGTCCTGTGATGCCGACTGCATCTCATTGCCTTCTTAGTATCATATGCGGAACGAGTCGACACGCACGGAGCCACTCACAAAAAGAAAACCGCAAGCGTAGAAATAAACGCATAGAGGCATACATACACTCTCAAGCATGATCAGGCTCGCTCGCCAACTGACGTCACGAGAAAAATTACGCAAAACGACCACGGAACAGAAGAACGGGAGCACGGCAAATGCTGTATATGGATGGGCTGAAAACAGGTTGCCGCCGCGTCAAACGAACACTGAATATTGGCGTCGTTGTTTTATTGGATGACTCGAGGGAAAAGGGAGAGAAGGGCAATCATCTTGAAAGGCGCGTTTTCTCGCTCTTATCTGCTTGCTCGTTACAACATGGGGAACGAACGGCCAGTCTCAGTTATCAAGTTTTTCGATTTTAAGCGCGTAGCTGCTGTTTTTTTGTTTTCAATTGGAGGCAGCCACGTGCCAGCAGGAGTCCAGCTAAGCATTCGTCCAGTTTTTTCACGATGAGAAGTTTAGCATTATGGATTTACACAAATACAAATATGCTAACTGATGCGCATTTAGATTATTCCGTGGCATAGAATATTTAATAACTAATGTGTTCGCAGAAATTCTTAGGACAAAGAAGATTAATTCGAGTAGAAAACGTAAAAATTCCTGGATATTCCCAATATGAAGTTGAGTAGAGATTGAGTAAAGGCTTAATGGATCTATTTGTCTTTTTTATTATTTAATTACTTTTACTTTAAAATCTTATATAAATCTTAGTACCACTCATAAAGAACATATAGATTTATCGTAAATTCAATTTCATATTTTGTCTTCAGTTGCTTCTATTATACAGATGACGCTACAAGGGAAACATCGTATTGCAAAAGTATGCGAAAATATGTTTAAATATTCCATTTTATATTGCCATTGCAAATTTACTTTTGAATTTTTTATATAAATATTAATTCCTAACATTTCTAACTAATGTGAAACTATTTTACAATATATATATATATATATATATATATATATATATATATATATATATAAAGACAAACATAATTTAAAAATAAAATAACAATGAGCCATATACGAGCTTACATTTATAAGAAATTAAAATTGTATGTAACGAATTAATATACAATATGAGTTTATATTTTATATGCTTTCGTAGATATGGTTCGTACAAAATATAAAAATATAAAAATATAATAATTTTTCTTTGCTAAATATTTGTTCCAAAGCTGCTATAAAAATAAAAATATAAACAAACATTAGATTTCTTTGGAGAATCTTATTAAAAAAATGATAAAATACTAATAGTTTTAATAATATTTCATTATGAAATTATGATATAAAACTGTATAATAATTTTCAAGAGTTAATTTCATGTAATTATTAATATTTTTGACACAATAATGATACATGATTGTAAGATGATAAGAAAATAAAACAATTTCTTTGTTTATATTGAATTTATTTGAGAACATTTTAGTACTGAAGACCTTATTTTTAAATTTTATTCTGAATATTCGTATAGCATCAAAAAAACAAGGTTAAAATTATTTTATTTGCAAATTAAATATATTAGATAATAAAAATTTTTAAATATATAACAAATATTCATCGTTATTTTAGAAAAAGAAATTTCAATAATTACTAAATAATTTATTATCTTGATAAAAGAATATGATATTTACGTTTTATATTCTAAGTTATAAAATATTCTAATTTATGTAATGCTCAAATTTATTATAGTAATTCAGCAAAAAAGTACTTTTAGAATTAATAGGACGATTTATTGATGTAGAATTAGCTTAAGAATTGGCTTAAGAAGTCGTATAATTAATGTTGATTTGCATATCTCCCTAAAGTGTTTGAAACTTAGTTAAATTCCTATTTTCAAACTTAAGAATAGAAATAAATTTAATAATATTATATATTAACTTTAATAAAAAAAAATATCGATAATGCAATTTCATAACTATATACACCATTATAATGACAATTATTATTAGTGAAATAAAATAACCACTATATATAAAAAAAGTAATCGAAACATAGAGCGTATGTCTGCATGTATATGTAATATTACTAAAAAATTATAAAAATATGTTTAACCTAAAAATTCGGCACGAGTATAATAAATATATCGTTTGATGTATCCTGAAAAACGTTTGCCAATGAACACGTTCTGGAGTGGTATTCTTCAAAATCTACAGCTATAAAGGAAATTGATGGTTCGAAAACAGGGTGAAGAATTTGACAAAGTGGTAGGGTTTAAATTGCTTTACTTCGAACATGACCTGCAATTCTTTCTCAATTGTAGGATAATTACTCTCAATAGAAAATTAAACTATAATACAAACATTACGTAATACTGTCGAAAGAAATTTCAATCCAATTTTAATGTATAAATCATTTCATAAATCAAAAATGTTAATACATGTATTTTATAGAGTAAAAATTATAGTATGTATTAGTTAATTAATTGTAATAATTAGTCAATTTTCGTGATTATTCCATATTTTAACAGCAAATACAAATAAAATATTTGAATTGTTATTTACTATACACTCAATTTATAATAATAAATTCATATAATAAATTTATAAAAATATATATAGTCTTTTTATAATTGTATAAATAGAATTTCATAATAAATTTTATGATATACTTAAAATAATTTTTAAAAAGTATTAAAATTTGTTACCTAACCACTATTTAATAGATATCTTTATATATATTTACATATATTTTCAAAATATTTTAAACACTCATATAATTTTCTATATTATTAAGAATTTATCAAAGAATTAAGAAAACTTACTTCTACCACACTACTTGCTTTGTTTTATATTTACTGTAAATAAAATAATGTCTGTTAAGTCGATGCTTTCAGCTATAAATAACTACTATTTTTCATCTTTAAAAGTAAAAGATGTTTCTTAGGACTTATTGCTGTTTAGTCTATTGAACGAAAATACTAAATACTACGGTCACATATTGCCAATGCGCATTTATTATATTGTTAACTTATTTATATATTATTAGCTTATTTTTTATTTTTATACTTATTGTACTCTTTCATTTATTTAATTACATTCGTATATGAATTATTGTTCGATAGAATTTTTGTTATTATTTTTGTTTTATAATTTATTTCATAATATATATCAACACCAAGTTTAAGTCATCATTATATACGTCGACAAGTCTTTTACGATGTTATTCAACATTCATGGAACGCATAAACAATAAGTTGAAACATATTTTATTATAATATATACTAATATAACTATAAAATTATATTATATTAATATAAGCAAAATTATTATATTTATCAAATTCTTTTAAATAGTTTAAAATGAATTTTATGAAAACATCAATATGTAAGTAAAAACATATAGTAAGATGTATATTTAATTTTTACATAAAACTTTCAAATTTTAATTACCTAATAAATTATTTTCCTATTAAAGTTTTAAATAATCTAAGTATTTAATGCATCTACAAAAATGTTCTCATAATTAAAACGCTGTTCAAAATCATTGATATGATTATTTTGTTGACAACTGAAAAGATTGTAATTTTATAGTTGTTATTGTACAAGATTATTGACGGTACTTTATAATTACATAATGAAAAACCTTTGTCATATAGATTAGTTCGTCTGTGCAAATATTATATGAACATAGTTTATAGTAAGAAATTTTATACAAAATCTTGTATCTGAATATCATGATACCAATTTAAAAAATAAAATTTTTAATGTTTTCTTTAATATTTACTTTTCATTCAAATTATTTAGAATTAATATATAATATATTTTTAATTAATGGCTGTATTTAATGTTTGTCATAAATCTGAATAATAAAAATATAAATTAAAAATGTACTATTTTATATTTGATTATACATACATTTTAATATGTGTTAACATTACTATAAAAGAATTATTAAACATATACAATAAAAAAAAATGAATAAATTCCAATTAAAACTATTGAAATGTTCATTGGTTACTTTTAATTTTATTTCTGGTAAGAAATTATTTATTTGATACTTTTGTTTAGTACTTAATATTTTATCAATATTAAATTATTTTAATTGAAGAGTTTCTTAAATATTTCGTTCTATAAATATAAAAATATTTATTTAATGGTACATGCATATATATAGAAATTTTTATACAAAACACAACAAAAATATCGTTCTTGTTCCAAAAGTCTGTAGATTGTAAAAAATGAAACAAGATAAAAAGGAATTACATTTCTCTCTCTCTCTCTCTCTCTCTCTCACTCTCTCTTTCGTTCTTTCGCTACATATCTTTCATTTTCACTCTCTTTCTCTTTTCCTGATCATCTAACATGAGCCATAAATCACGTAAATAAAATCCATTGGCATCGATTTTCTATTAGTTTCTCTTTCTAACCTCTGCTCTTCTTCTTGGACTATTTATCTGGCCACAAGACAGGACGGTGACGACGATGAAGGCGACATCCCATCCGATAAGTGACACCTCGTTATTGCCGTACGTATGATCATATTGGCTCTTTTCGCGTCCATAATCCTCCGGGAGAGGAATATACTGGACAAGGAGAAGACGATCTTTATGGGTCAAGTGTGGATGTAGTTTTGCCTGATACTGATGTAACGTATAAATTATGGGATATTTGTCAAACCACAGGCAGTAACAAAGACTTGTTTATTTTTCAAAAATAAGTTGAACACATTAATGAGAGTTATTATTTATATTATGAATACTGGATTTTTAAATGGTGCCGCAATCAATTATATAATCAATTTATTTTTGAGTGGAATCTAAATTTTTGAAGTTAAGAAAACGGTATCAAAGTCAAATTTCATTTTGAATATGACGTTTGAATACTGCCCCTTTTACATTAATGATTTTTTCTCGTTGTCACCTGTCAAAATCTAATTTTTACTGAATCTTCTAGAACATAAGTGTAATCATGTACATTAACTCGTACATTAAAGTATATAATTAGTAAAGAAGTGAATTAAAAGTGATTAAATTTAAATTAAATATAAAGTAATATTAATAATCCAATCAGCAAATAATTAACATAAATAATTATCATTAAACATTGCATTAAATTAAAATTGTAAATTTGTTTAGTTAAGCATCAAAGTGAAATATTTGATATATACTGCACGAAATATATTTTTATACATATGTTAACAAGAAAATTATTTTATTTTTTATGTGTTTTATAAATTTTATCATTTCTTTATGTCATATATAAAAACTTATAAAAAATATTCGGATATAATGAAAAGCATGTATAAATCATGTATTTATAAAACATTTTATTTATTTCATGGTTTTTAATGAATATTATTTCCGATCGATAGTAAAATTAATTATTAATGATAAACTATAATTATTGTTATATAATAATTTTTATTAGTAAATTAAAAAAAAACTTAAAAATGACATGTGATCTATGAAAAAATATTAAATAATAAATTTTATAATATTCGAATGATCTTCAATATTAGATACATCCAGGGTAGATAAAAAATACTAGATATGAGACAATGAAAAAGTATATTAAAGAAGCGATGTGTCATCTCTCCTTCACCACAAAGGTGTTTTATTAGGAGAGTCCAGCTCGTTTATTAAGATCCTAACGGCTTCGATTTCGATTCGCCGATCCTTCCAGTCTTGAGCTCCTGTACGATTGGTGTATAAATGGAAAAATGCTCTGGCTGAAAAAGAAATAGAAAGAGAGAAAAGGAAAGAGAAAATAGAAAAAGAATGTGAACAGCAATTGGGAAGTGACTTTGGACTGGATCAGTGAATTTCTTCTGATAAAACCTAACGCGATCGCTCTGCTCTCCAAGATGGGATGTTTAGACTTCGCATTAACTAGGACCACAGGAAAACTGTATTTGCACACTTCAAAATAGAGTTTATAAAATAAGAATTATATATTATGATAATAATATAAAAAAGAAAATAAATGAAATGAAATATATTTAATCAAATCCTTAACTTACTTTAAATTGCGCGTCAAAGATTGAAAAAATAAATTTCTATTTCTATAATTATTTTTAAAAAGTTATAGAATAAAAATTTTAACATGCAATATATTAATAAGACTGTAATATAATATACAAATATTATGAATTGTATATAATATCATTAAAAATTATTTATGTATAAGTTTAAATATACTTTTATCGACGAAAATACACTAATGAGTTAAAATAAATTAAAACTAAATTATATTAGTAAATTATATTCAAATAAACATTAGCATAGATTTTAATTAAATATTATATTATATATTAAAAATCATAATATAATTTATAAAATAATATAATTAATAAAATTAATAAAGTAATATAATTAATAAAATATAATCATAAATAAAAATGATATGCAAAAATTGTTAAGGAACTGTTTAAAAAATAACTAAATAGAACTTATTGTATTTGCTGCATTTCAGGCATTAAATTTATTGAAGTTGCTCGTGTGATTAATTATTTTATTTTTGCAATATAATATAAGAAACCATCTTTACAAAAAAATATCATGAAATATTCTATTTCGATTTTGCATTAATTAACGTTAAAAAAACTATTGATTTAAAATGCAGTAATATATTAAATGCTTTAGAATAAAATATTTATAATATATAATTTATATATAATAATTTATATATAAAATAAATAGTTTAAATATAATAATTGTTTAAAAAAAAAAAAAAAAGATTGTAAAGGCAGCTGAAAAGAATAATCAATTTTTATATCGTATAATATAACAATTGCGAGTGAAAAAATGATCCTCTATTTTAAATAAAGAAAAAGTAGAAAAGTAACTATTATTACTTTAGTTTCATTTATTTACATTATACATAGACGTAATTATCATATAATTTCTTTTCGAATTTTTTTATCGTTTGAAGTTACAATTGATATTTCATATAATAATATTTAAACATTGTATTACAACTGATTAATTAAAATTTAGAAAATTATTCACATTGCTATTCTTTTAAAAAATGGAAAGACAACGAAACAAATAATATGTAATACAATTTATATTTTTTAAAAATATTCACTCATATAAAAAGATGCTACACTTGGAATTAAAATTATTATAAAGTGGCTTACGCTTGAGTTGATTGAAAATTGCTAATCCCGTTTAATATAAAATCAATGAATAATAACCGAAGGAGTAATTCCAATTAGATCTTATTTATTTCATTCCACTTTCAAAGTAGCTATCATCAAACTTAAAAAATAAATCAAACTTGTATTCAATAAAAATTTGAAAAAATAGTGAAAATGTATTCAGAATTTTGTTTCGCGAAAATTAAATAGATAAATTATAATGTGTTGTTCACAATTTTATTTGACTATTTTTAATGAAAAATTAAATATTCTTTTCCAAATGGATATAATTGTAAAACATATAATTTTATAATATTGTTTGCTATTAAAGATTATGCCAGTATATATAGTTTAATATTTTTGTTCATGTACATTACAATTTTAAAAATAAAATATATTTGATTCAAAAGAATATTAGATAATATGAAAAGATATTAAATTATATTAAATTTATAGTTAAATGTGAGAATATGCTTGTATTATATTTGAAAATATAATAGAAAGACGTATATTCATATTCTGGTGTTAATTCCATAAAAGTCGTCTTTTATATACCCAACTTTTCATACGTTTATTTGGATATTATTAATGTGGAATTAATAAGTTCATGATTCATTTCGTAAATAATCTAATAAAACTAAGTGATTTAATACAATTAAAAGTATGTAATGCTTTGAAAACCTATTGGAATTTAATTATAGCAAACAAAAAAGAGAATAACCAACTACTTATCCGAGCAGAATAAACGGCTTTTACCCAATAAATATAAATTTTTTAAATACTTATTCAATAAAACTTTTATCTTTCACTTCAGTTTTTGCTTTTTTATAGAATATTATTTCAATTATAGAAAAATATATTTATTTAATTATTGAATCATTATAAATTCGTTTCACCTTACAAGGATAATAACAATTCAACGGAATACAATAGGATGAGACTCTAGGGTCTACCTTCTAGTATCATGTAATTAAACTCAGAAATATATAACTTATCAACATCGGATTTTCATATATATATATATATATATATATATACATAGGTATTCTCGTACATGTATACATATGCGTTCGTGCGTGTGCTTACGTGCGTGGCATAGGTGTGTGCGTTTACGGGTATATTATTTAAGTGAAACATATGGCGTTTATATCAAAGCGATATTAAAGAATATATAATAGTTTATTGCATTCATATTCTCACTTATATCAATTATATACTTATATATTATATCAATTACATTTCTTTGACAAATATAAATTAAATACATTTAAAATAATAGAATGTAATTCTTTTACTTAAACAAAAATGTATTTTATTACTATTAAATGATGATTATTTTATTATTTCCAAAAATATAATAATTAACATATTTTTGGTACATTACCTTTATAGTCTCCATTGAAAAATTATTCATAATTTGAAAAAAATCAGACCTGACAAAAGTTTTAACCGGCTATAGAACATTTTTATTCTAATATTATTTCACTTGTGAAAATTATTGAACAAAAAATTTACTGTTAATATAAACAAATTAAAATTTATGCCAAAAACTTATCTTCTAAAATTTTCAGTTATATTGTATAAAAACACAAAGTAATTTAAGGAGCAAATTTAAAAAATAATCTATCATTGTTATATACTAATCTGACCGGTCCTCTCATTTGTATAGTTTTTTCAAATATTAATATTTCTCGATGATTCTTATAGAATATATAATTATAATATTAGCTCTTGTTGTCGATATTTAGTTTTGTATGCCAGTAATAGTGCGATATTATTTAAGAGATTTTAACTCTTGCGCGCGCGCGTGCGTACTCGAATAAGATGAGAGCACTCCAGCGCATAGATATTGTAGACGATATAGAAAATCACGAGAATGGAAAGGATAGACTACTTCTGAAGTAGGAAAATAGATAATATAGAATTTGAGGAGATTGAGAGCAATATAAAATTTTTAAGTTCTAGGATAGTGATAGATTAATATAATTATGTTGGATATTAAGAAAATACTTTACAAATTATAGATATCAACTATTATCACTCACTTCTATTCCATTTCTCTTTACAATAATTTTTCTTTACGATAATCTTAGGAGTAAATAGATTTTCTTATGTAAATATATAAAATATTCAGACTCTTAAAATAATAAAAATTCTTAAAACTTTATTGCCGTTTATATATATATTAATTCATAAAATATAATGTAACATAATAAAATAATATATTAATATATATATATATATATATTTGTAACGAATTCATTTAGAACTTTATTTAGAAACCTTAATTTTAGTTTCAGTTAATTTTTCTTTGTATTTTTTCCGATTTTCGAATACATTCTTAACATGGATCTAAATTATAGTTACTTCATTCAAAAGTAATATATGTATACTTTATAAAACATTAATTGTTTTTATCTTTTACGATTAGATATTTTGATAAAAGTTAATGATTGAATTCTTTTCTTTATACTACGTCATTAACAAAAAATTTTCTTAATACGCAATTATTAGTTAACCTTATTTAACTAAATTTATTTCAAAGTCATTATTATTATTATGAAAAAGTATTTCTAAAAATGCTAATATTAGAATTAAGATTAAATTATATTAAGTTGATATATAAGATTTTAATTGAAGTTACTAAATTAATTATAATTAAAAGAATAAACATGTTTTATCATGCCATCATAAAAAATTATAATTTCAGTTAGAGAAATTGTTAATCAAATTATATATATTTACTTATAAAGCTAAACATAAAATTATGAAGTAGCGTAAGTCGAACGATGTAAGTTATATTTCTTGTCAAATTAATTTTCTATCGTGCTATTTGATAAATGAATGTTTCCTAGGTTAAACATTATATATGCAGTGAAATTAATGTTCAATGTTGTATCAGTTAATCTTCTCGATAATAATATGTTACTTTATCATATAACAAATCAGATACTTTGTTATAATTAATATCTATATTGTTTGCAACATAGTAGATTTTTTTAATGTTTACTATTATTCTATTATATCTGAATATGTTTAAAAATTGAATAAGAATTATTATCTCAATATAATGTATATGTACATTTACAAACAAAAATAAGATATTGTATACATAATTACAAAAATTTTGATTAAAATACATTATATATTTATGTTATATTACGTTAAAGTTGATATACAAATAATGTATTCTAATAATTTTGAATTTGATTTGAAATTTTAAATTTAAATCAAAAGAATAAATTTCACTCAAATCAAAACAACATATTTAATATCAAAGCGGTAAAATAGAGATTAAGATTATCATTAATATAATTAATTTCACATCCTGATAAATTATAAACGGTTTATAGTTACAGAATATTGGTATAAATTTCTCAGTACATAATATTCAGATAACATTAAATTCAATAATTCATCTAGCTGTTAAAGTTCTTTGTTTATATAATAAACGAACAGTGTAGATAAATATTATTATGTTCATATTAATATGATATTTAAACTTATTCATGAAGAATATTCCTTTAATTAGGCGTTATAAAAATTTAATATTTATTAAAACATATAATTTAAAAATACGAATCATAATTATTGCACTGCAAAAAATAATTATAATAACAATCATTTTTATAATTACTCATTGAGCAGAATAATATTTAATAATTATTATTAAAATAATTCAGTTAATAGTATAATATTAGGTTAGTATAATAATAATTATTATAATTTACGTTTATAATTTATATATCTTAGTAAACAATAAATTTTTTGTAGTAGGTTATTAAAGCACTAATTATTATAATTATTATTATTCATATCGTGAAAATGCAAATGAAATTATAAAATTAGAAAGAGAAGAAGAATGACAAAGATACGTATAATAGAAAATTGTTAACTAGTATAGTACTATATGTATTCACGTATGTAGCTAGTGGGAAATCGGAAAATGAGACAAGACTCAGAGTTTAAGTTCTAGTGGTTGCCTACTTTTTAGTTTAATATTTAATATTAGAAACTTTCTTTAGCTGGAAAATATTGTATCGCTGTCAATATGTATGAATTGTAAATTTCAAGAAAGATCAAGAGAAAAATATAATGAAAAGACAAGGAGGCAAAAATATAATATTTATCATATCAGCATAATATATAAAAAATTTTGAATTAATTAAAAGATAGGTATTACTGATAATACATATTATTATGACGTAATATATATTGGAGTGGATTTTTTTTTCTTTCACCTTCTGTTCAATTAAATAAACTTCATATAAATGAAAAATTTGTTTAGGGAATTTTTAAAAATGAGTTTCCTTAAATTTTCTATTATATCGCTATTCACAAATAATTTAAAACTTTAAAATATTCTATTCCAATTTTTTTTAACACTTAATAATCCGTTACATACTTTTACTATCCAGTCAAAAAGTTTAAAAAATAATAATATAATGAATAACATAACATAATCAAAATTAAAATTTGGAAATATCTTATTGTAATTAATTCTTGAAATTGTACATAAGCACATTAGTGAGATATACATAAAATATATATAGAATTATTTTTTAATAAAAATAATATAAAGAAATGATTTAAGAAGTGAAATATGACGTAATTGCAACTATTTTAACTATTAAAAAATAACCATGAAATAAATTAATTAAAAAATAGATAAATATATAATTCTAATAAATAATAAATTATTTGTTCTTTACATATTAATTTTTAAAATTTATTAATTATATAATGATTAATTTATTATTTTGTTCATTGAAATGCGTTGAATTGTAAAAAATATACTTTCGTATGGAGTAGATACTGATGTAGTTGTTGAACCTATTTACTTGTATATATAGACATTTTGTCTGAGAATAATATGATTTCGAACTAAAGCTAATTAAAAGTTTGCCAAACTAAGTTTTAATCATTTAATTTAGAAATTAAAAAATATTCCTTTTCTTTTTGTTTCAACTAACAAATACTTCCATTTGCAATAATTTGAGGTTTGACAATTTTCGTTTTCATTTGTAAACATATTAAACAAAAAAATTTTTTAATTTTTAAAAATATAAAATTATTTAATAACCATGAATAAATATCAAAATATATGCTTTTTTAGACAATTAAATGTAATATACTTTACGCCTCTTTCATCTCTTATAGACAGAACTTATAAATAGGGGGGTTCGGCTATGCGATTAAAAAATTCATGGTATGACAGTGAACTGAATTTACATGAGACATACAATAAGTATATTTTTCAAGTAATTGAAAGTATATTTATTTGTACGTAAGAATAATGCCATAGACTTTCCTAGTTCCCCGTAGTATACAGAATAAGAATGTTCTGACATTACGGACCAGTTAATTAAGCCAATGCACCTCGATAAATTTGACTCTATTCAATATGGCTTTCAGATTAAATTTTATTCTCCTATAATTGTAATAATTAAAATAATATATTCTTTATTTTAGTTTAACTTAATATATAAAGGATAATTACAGGGAGTAATAATAATTTTTATTATAACATTTTTAAATACTACGACGTTACCAACTACTATAGAAATTTATCAACTATTGAAAATAAAGTTTAAAAAATTTCCACGAAATACTATTTTAAATGAATGTAAATTATGTTACCAATCAAGTAAAAAGAAAATATAATAACGAAATTGTTTCAGCTTAATTGATAATATTACAAATTCGTAAATATAAAATAATTATTTCTTTTTGTATTAATCAATTATTAAAATACATTTTTAATCATATATTCGAGCACAAATGAAATCGATTTCAATAGTCAATAGAATGGATTTTCATTTGAGTTAATGTGAAAATAGCTTCTATGCTAATTTCATAAAAGATTTCAGAAAACGTTTAAAAGGAATATTAATTTATAGTAATAATTTTGTATTTAAAATAATGTTTAGAAATTATTTAACTATTAAATAAATTGAATACAATTTCAATATAATAATCTTTCCGATTTTTAAACTAACATATATATTTTCAGTTGTGAAAGTTTATTTTAATATTGTTTATGTTAATATTGTGTCGGTATGCATCACTAAAATTGGCAAATATTTTGCATTATTGTGCAATATTCAATTCGAACAATTTCATAATTATTAAAATTGATGCATTCAGATAATTCGTTGAATATGTCTATAATCGTATATGCATAGTGATTTCAACAATTTTGATGTTCAAATTTAAGTGTTTTTGAACAATAAATCATAATGGTCGTATTATACCATTATATTATTATAGCACTTAAGTATGGAGTTTTATATGTATAGATAAAAATTGATTATAAAACCTCGAACTTCATAATAATTTTTATAAAGAATAAGTATAAATAAACAGTAATAATTGGTAACTTCTATTAATGCCAGCTATTGATGCTAAATAGACTTAGAGAAAATATTCAGCCATCTATTTTACACTAAATAATAAAAATATATAGTTTCAATTTTTATCTCTATTACTTTATTTACGTAAAAAGTTCATTTGATGCCTTGTATTAGTATTGTATTAATTTATTTTAAAAATCATAATTTTTTAATAATTATTTTCTAAAATTTCATCCATTACTAATACTATTTACAAAGGATCCTAGACTCTCGTTATAAATCTATTTAAATATCTATATGAATATAACCTTATAAATTAAAATATTAGATTTATTAACATACCAATACTTTTATTAATATTTACATTTTATCCTTAACAGAGTAAATTTTAATTATATAAATATATTTTTCAATAATATATAATGAAAATGACCATTTATAAAATATCAATTATGTAGCAATATATATGATGTTAAAATAAACCATTTAAATTAAAAAAATTGGAAAATAGGAGTATGTAAACAATGTAAGTCTACATTTGAAATAATAGGTAAATTGATTGTACGATGTGAGGTTTACTTATATATTAATTTAATTAACCACATTCAACCGAGGATTGTCCAACTACGGTCGCCAACTCACATATCTACTCGAATCTTTTCTCTTCTCTCTATGTAGCTCACGAAAATTTGAATCAATTTTTTTTACTCTCTAAGCCAGGTGACTCTCGTAATATATAGGAGCAATATTTAATGGATCGCTATAATTTATCCGTTTAATTTCTTAAGACAGCAGCGAGCGAAAGAGTCCGATAGAGCGTAAAGCTCTATGCGAATAAATCACGGCAATTTAACTCACCAAATCCCACAGCAAATTAGCTAACCAGCCGTACAGTTCGCTGCTCAATAATCTACGAAATCCCACAGTGCACAGGGTAGCCAATTAAATTGGCTCGTACCTCACGATTATTCTCGAATTGGCAGTTGGGAATATCCAAGGTAATATCATCAAAAGCATGACGTGTATCTAATACAAATAATGTACCTACCATACTTCATAAAAAAAGCGCAGAAAACTTCATTGACATACTCATTCGTAGATTTATAGATCGTAATCCGTGAATATTCATCGCTGTAGCCGTCAACGTAATTAAGTATTGATCAGGGCGCGGCAAATGCTACTGACGCCTCAGAATTGGAAACCACACTCGTCCACCTGTTGCCCAATTCGCTTCCTTTTAGAGTCTTTCGAGGTCCCTTCATCGAATGAGCAATCATAATTTGGTAAATAAAGAATAATAATATGAAGAAGAAGAAGAAGAAAAAAGGAAAATTTGATATAGATACTCGCAATGTAAACAATTTTATTAAGATAAAGATTTAAAATATAAAAGAAAAAAGTTTACAATAGTGTCAGATTGTCTTCGTATATAAGACAAACTGTTTTACTAAAAGTATATTCAATTATTATATTTTAATACAAGGAATGGATCATATTTTATTATATATATATATATATATATATATATATATATATATATATATAATGAGTTCTCTATAAAAAGTTAATTGTAATTGAGTTATTGTGAAATGAATTTTTAATAGTGTAAAATATCTTTCCACGAAAAAAAATTAATTTAAAAAATTCTTATTTAAGTTTCTGTAAAATTATTTATTATAGTTTTGTTCTTACTCAATTTTTTAATGTATAAAAGGACAATATTTTGTGGAACGCTTCTTGATTCCAAATCCTTTGATAAATTGGCCAGCTTGGGTACATATTTTGACGTACAATTATTCAATTATTCAACAATATTAGTAAAGAAATAAAAATTGTTTGTCGATGAATTGTGAAACATTAAATAGGACTTAAAATATATAGCTAAAATTATGTTTTGAAATATATTATAATTTTATTATTTGAATTATAAACAACTACATATGTAATATAAACTCGACATTGAGATTAGAGATATAGTTGAAGAAAAGAATCGGTATAATGGATAAAATGAAGTGGGCAAAGGGCTAACGAGAGAGTGAACAAGTTTAAGAATAATGTAGACCACACGAAACTATATATTCAGTTTCAATCTATCTTCCTCTCTTTTTTTTTTCATCGTTAGTTTCTCTTCAAACTCTCATTAGGCGGCTTAATTTTCTTTAGACTCAACATCCAGAAGCGTTTCCTTCGCTTTTGGTCCACTGTTTTTCACTCGTTTTTTAATTTTTTCCTTTTTCCTAGATTTTTTTCTCCCCTTGTTCAAAGTATCACTTATGCAACAATTGAAATGAGAATTACAATTTCAATATTAAATTTATAGATTTATTTGTCGGTGCAAAATCATTATCTACCCATTAGATAGGTAAGCGATAATTGAGTGGTAAATAACTATCATCGTCTCCCGATTTTCGCGCAAAAATTTTGATGTTGGCCTTTTTATTTTATCTACGTAAGCAAACTAATTTATTTCTAATAAATATGCTTAGCAAATTTATGGGAATATATTTAAAATATCAACTACTGCACTATTATAACTCGTATTATGCATAGGGGTTTTCAGACGATCGCAACATATTATTACGATTTGTTCTCTGATGTACAAGTAATAAAACATAAGTATCTTGAATTATTTCAATAAAAAGTAAAATTTAACTATAAATCTATGGCTAGAATTTGACAATAAAGATTAATAGTGCTCAATTAAAAAATAAACGATTAAAATTACTCTACATATAATATTTAAATGTGGGAGGTTCTTTCGTATTCATTAATTAAACAATTGACTATTTACCAAGTTACATATTAAAAACTATATTATTGTTAGTCGTTTCTTCGTTTTATATAAATTACTTTTTTAATTTATATATGAAATGAATGAATAGAATTTTATTTGAACACGGAACAAAATATGTACTATTAAACTGTTTTTAAAGATTCTTACTTGACAAAATAAAAATTATAATTACTACATTAAAATATTATACATGTACATAGATACATCTAATACATCAGTTTTTTTTAAATAAAAATTTCTATTTGTATACCATTTTATAATAATACATAATTTAAATGCTGTGCTATTATTGGTAGAAGATTTTTCTACAGATATTATAAAAGTAATAAAATAATCTCATAATTTATATCTATAATGTCACAATACTTTAATTTATTCACAATTCAATATTAATATTCCATAATAATCAACTAATGTTGTATATTAATTTATATTTATAAATTCATAATTATATACTTAACCTTTATACCTAGTAGTTTTTGTAAAATATACGTAATGTTATGTTAAATATGTTATAATATAACGTATAAAATTATCTTATAAAAAATCATATAAAATTCTGTTATAATATAACATAATTTTAATATATAAATAAATAATCAGTGTAATAAATGAAACCCAGCCATTATAGAAAAAAAAATAATAAAAATAGTATGTAAAATTATTATATTGATAATGAATTTTTAAATCTAAATCGATAAAAAATACTCTTACTCCAATAAAATTTTCTATTATTAATTCCATTGAAATTGTCTTATAATTATAAAATTATCAATATTTAAGTTAAAACTTCATACGAAAAATCTTTTAATTAATATTATTAAAATATAATTTTAAATTTTTAATAATAATTATTAATAAATTAATATTTACTAATAAATTATATTAATAAATTAATTTATTTATTTTATACTTTGAATTTTATTATTTAATTATGATTTCAATGTATACGAAAAAGCAAACCTCTGGATCATTGTATACAGTGAAGTACATATTTAGTCCATTGTTACTTTGTTGTTCACAGAAACCGAGGATTAAGCTTGGTGAACGCATTTATGGTTCGCCATGATGCATTAGTCCAAAAAGGGACTCTAGGTCGCCCTACCGGTAAAATCGTTTTGCATTGTGGTTACTTCCTATACTGGTGACACTTTGGGCGACAATACGATCGAGAGAGAGAGAGAGAGAGAGAGAGCGCACGATCGACAGATGAGAGAGAATCAAATTCAATCTATCCAACCAATACGATCCACTGGGCATGATAATTAATCACAATGCAAAACACGACTGTAGTATGTGTAGCACGATCTCTCGATTTCACTCTCTCACGCTCATACGCGAGCGCGCGCACATACTCATACAACATGTAATCAACAATTGATTTTAACAGCACTAAAGTTAAAAATATATAAACAAAGGTTCATTAGCTTTTTTGTTAAATCATTCAAAATAATAAGACAATATTGTCAATTTCAGAACTTGAAATTTTGTGTATTGAAAAATGTTCAAATGCACTTCATATATATAAGAAAGAATATCTGTTATTTTGGTAAATTAATGTTCATATACTAGTGTATTAATCAAAACTGAAGTAATATCAATTTTCAAATCAATATTTCATTACAAAAAGCTAAAATTGCAATTTAAAGTTTACTAGTTTGTTTTATAGAAGTAGATAGGTGTTTCAAATAAAAAAAAGGTTTAGCTAAAGTATTAGATAAAATCATTTTATTAAATTAGTTATAATCAAATAAGTATAATTGTCATGTACAATACTATTAATTAATTACATTATTTTAATATAAGAATTAGCATAAAAATAATTTTTTATGCAAGTATCAATTATGATATTCCTAACATTATTTATACAATAATTTTCAAAATAAATTCTAGATTTAAATAGAACAGAGTTTAAACAAATTCCGAAATTCAAGCCACGAAGCAGTACTTTGTATTTAAACGAACATGCACTATAAAACGAGAGTGCGAGGTGATTTTTAATAATATATCGCGATGACTCTCGTATCAAAGAAAAAGTAATACCTGCCTGAATGAAGGTCAACTACAAATGGTGTGGAATCATGATGTAGAATGAACGCTCGCGAACGTTTGCCTTTTCAGGATTTTATTACCAGAGTTTATCCTTAAAGAATGAGATGGAAAATACTCCTTATGTCCTAAGAGCGAAAAGCAATGCTCTCTAACCATGAATGATCTTAGCACAAGCATCTCTCGTTCCTTATGATTAAGGAAGCGATCGCAAGATAGAGCCAAATAGAAAGAAACAGAAAAGAAAGAGAGTGTGTGTATATGATAAAAAGTAATAGGGCACTGTAGATACTTTAATTCAAAAAAGTAATTAAGAAACACAATTGTTAATGATTGTTATATATATGATGTTATATATATTTGTTATATTATTTATATTTGATAATGTTTATTATCAACAATTTTAAATATGCTATAATGTATTTGTAGCATATTATATTTATCGAATTCGAAAGCTATTGTTTAATTTCAGATTCGCTTGTATTAATTAATTTTTATATATTTTCGTATAAACTTTGTTGTTCTTGATATGCCAGGTTACATAGATTAATCAGTTTAGAATTTGAAGCAAAATTTGTCGCAAGTTGTTTTATAATACATTCGTACTTTAGTCATACATTAATATTCAATTCTGTAAAATGTTTCGATGCCTGTCGTTAACATTGATAAAGAAGTCAGTTCTGAATTTATTAACGCCAGTCGTCGGCTTTTAATCTTAAATAAATTTTACGTTATTTTTTACAAACATCGCAATTTTAGATTCCGTTGTAAAATAGAAACTTTATTTACTGTAAGTACAAGATATATAATTTCATATTAATTTACGCTATGGTTGAATGTGTGTATCGATATTTAAATATTGAATGAGAAAAAATTCTTGTTACAAAAATAATTCGTCAAACTTCGACAGTATTGAATATTTCAACTAAATTTATGATGGTTAGTTTTATATATATTATTTTATATCAAATTTATAATACGTAATATTGACATAAATGGATATAGAGAGTATTGTACGTTCAATTATACGACCTATTTCGTATAAATAATGTGTGAAATATTAGTATCATCAGCATAATGTGCAATCGAGATTAATATAATTTATTTGTCGATATTCAACACTATAGTAATTTTTTAATATTAAGTATTAATACTAAGCTTTATAAAAGATTGATAGATCCAAATGTGCATTCATAGATTATTTTTGAAATGTCAAAAAGATTATAAATAATATTGAAAGGTAGACTTTTGCAATAACTGTAGGTTACATCGCAACGATTGAATTGCTTTGAGTCTCACGTAAATTTAGCAACATCGTCACGCTTGAAGTTTAGCGCGGTTACCACGCAGTAAAATAATAAGTACCTTCAGAAAACTGGTTGATACGAAATTTTAAACCGAGTTAATACTGATGCTGTTCCTCCAACGTTGCCACGAGTATCGATAGAGAGGAGGCTACCGTTAAATCTAGGTTGTACTCTCCTCAGCACTATCAGACTTCTCTTCCAGCAGTAACAATAGTAGTAGTAATAGCAGCAACAACAACACCATCAGACTACTCTACCCATTACAAGCTCTTTATCTCCGTCTCTATCATCATCTGTCCTTTTTCCTCGGGGACATGAAGTTTAGCTTGTTCACTCTTTCTCTCTCTTCATTTCTTCGTCTTTCACCATCTCTCATTCTACCTCCCTTTCTCTGGCTCTTTGGATACTGTGCACAGGTAGTTTGTATTCTGTATCTATCTCTCTTTCGCTTCCTGCGAGAATTTAGACTCGATCACAAGTCTCGAAACAGGTCTGACAGGTTCTTTCCAAGCAGCAGCTCTAGAAGGTAAAGAGCAGGAGAAAGATGAGAGCAAAAAGTACAAGTGCAGGTGTGTTTATGTGTGTATCAAGCACTGGCGTGCAGATGTAGGTATCAGAGCATCTGCGAATGAAGAAAAAGAACAAGAGTATTAGCATTCTGAAATATTTTTCACTGTAACTTTAAACTATATAATCGTTAAATATCTAGTCAATGAAAAATTTGCGTTGTCTATTAAAAAAATTTGATATCATCTGATTGAAACCATTTATTCTGTCTCAAAGGCATAATTAAAAAATAATAACTAATTCAGATTTTATATATAAAATCTATTAATTATTTGTAAGTATTAATAATACGTTTAATTTCAATATCTAGTAAAACAATTATTGTATAAATTATAATTATATCGTAAGAATCGTATAATTTATAAAATTTAATATAATATTATTGAAAAAAAAAAGAAAAAAGAATTTATGATTATTAAAAGTGGGAAATAAACAGAATATTTCATAAGTTTTTGTTATTAAAATCTTTTTATCTGATCAAATTTTCAGAATAATGGATGTTTTAGCAGATACCATAATAAATTTCTTTTTTCTTGAAGAAGGAATTCTTCAAATCCGTCACAAAGTTTGCTGAATTTTTTTTTCTTATTGTTATTTTTATGACGATGCAAATTTAACAAGAAAATTAAGCATTTCTTGTCATAAAATATATGAAGTATATGACTTGAATTAACCCTGAATACGAGAATGTTATCTCCTTAAGACCAAGTAGCAGCAACGGCAGCAGGAGCAGCAGCCAAGGGCGTGACGAACAAAAAGAGACAAAATTGCAGACTAAAGTAAGACAAAAAGAGAGAGAGAGAGAGAGAGAGAGAGAGAGAGAGAGTAAGAGAGAACTTGAAGGACTCAAGCAAAACGTACAAAAAAAAAGGGAAAAGCAAGGGGAAAAAGCCACGAGTCTCTTGGCTGTATACACAATGAAAGGAAGCGCAGATAAGAACGAAGGTATATATATATATATATATATATATATATATATATATAAAGCGCATGCATAACTCTATACATACCTACAGTCATACATACACACGTGAATATATATATATATATATATATATATATATATATATATATATATATATATA
>NW_011948416.1:976741-1002774 GCF_000503995.2 Ceratosolen solmsi marchali | reverse complement strand
GCTGTATACACAATGAAAAAAAGCGCAGATAAGAACGAAGATATATATATATATATATATATATATATATATATATAAAGCGCATGCATAACTCTATACATACCTACAGTCATACATACACACACACACACGTGTATATATATATATATATATATATATATATATATATATATATATATATATATATATAAATAAGGCAAAGAAAAGGAAAAAGGATGCAGAAAACGAAGAGGTAGAACGAAGAGAGAGAAGCTGCCGCCGTTGGGTTTCCGGTGAATGGCGAGCGCCGGCCACGAGCCAACGTCCAATCAGGCCAGGAAACGACGGCGAAGCCACGCGTGGACCGAGTGCCTTGCTCCCTCTCGTCCTCCCCCTTCGCAGCCACGCTCAATCTATACGTATCAGGTTCTCGGGAACGTTCACCGGTGCACCGATGCCAGCCCAAGCGAATGCGCGCGGGCGCGCGCAGATGTTATATATATATGTATATATATATATAGATTGATAGATATGGCTGCAGCGGCAGCGACGGCGGCAACAGTGACCGGCTCCTTTTTTCACCTGTGTGTGCACGGACGTACAGTCAGGTACAGAAGTATATTTACAAAGAGGCAAGTCAAGATTGTTTGCAGCGCCGAAACTTGACCGAAGTGTGCATTATTTACGAATTGGCTGGAATGGTATGGTATTCAAGGTAAAATGGCTCATTCTTGTATGAATATATTTTATTTTTTATATGAGCTATTGCGGTTATGCATGATATTTGACTTTTGTTCATTTTTACATGTCCTTGTCTCTCTTGGATAATTATGAATTTAATGAGACCTTGTTAATACATTATAATTTTTGCATTTTTACGTATATAATTTTTGTTATGTAATTTAAAATATTATAAAGTTTGGTTGATTTAAATTTGAAAACTTATCTCCATTATCGATATTCTCTACGCAATCAATCTTGGACCCTCAAAATATAAATACTCAATCATTATAATTTATTAACAAATTCAAATAAGCAATTATTTTATCTATTTATTAAATAAAATAAAACAACTACCTAAAGATTTATAATTTTATGATAGATAATTAAAGTATATATAATTAAATTTTCTATTACAGAACTGCAAAATTTGTATTTGTAAAAATATTTATTAAAGTCAATTTTTATTCGGTAAATTGATGAATAAACGTTGCTATATGTCAATGTTCAATTAACCTTGGTTATATATATATACAAGATAGATCCATAGAAGAATTTTTTTTATACGCAGTCGTAAATACATTTACGTGTTCAATTGCATGTATGTACGGAAAACGAATAAGCATAGAGAGCAAACATGAATTTGAATCAAACGATAGTGTTAGTACGCATGCACACATATTGTATTGTACTAAATAGTTTGAGAAATGCAGGAAGAGAGAGAGAGAGAGAGAGAGAGAGAGAGAGAGAGAGACCGAAAGAGATAGAATGATCGTCTTTCTGCGTACATTTATGCATAAAACCTGCTTTCTTCTTGCGCACGTTCAAGTATTCTTAGAAGAAATATTTTTATTCTGATTGTATCGATCTGTACACTCCTGTATCCTTTTAATAAATACTAAACTTTGTAATATTTATAAATTTAAAAATACTATATGACAATTTTAAAATCATATGGAGAACGTAAAGTAAATTATATCGAAAAATTTCACAGGTGATTTTATTATTTTTTTTTCTTTGCTTATGTTTTATTACTTAAAAATAAAAATTTAAGTATTTAATACTTTATTTATAGTGTGCTACGCATACTTGAAATTTCTTCTTATTTATTAATTATAATTAGCATTCCTTATCCCGTATAACCCTGGCTTTTGTACTCATACTGATCGACTCATGTTTTTTCCGCACTTTTTACGTTGATTCGGCACTTTCTTTAATGATATTTGTTTATCATAGTTTTAGTAGAGTTGCTCAAAAATGTTTTATTGTTTGGAATATCGTAATTTCTTTCTACCGTTATTAACTGCTAATTTGTACCTGTTTGATGAATTTGAATGAGGTATGAATCTTATAATTTGTAGTACATTGCTTATTTTAGGTGGCGCATGTCTGCAGTTTGACGCATCCCCTTGCGCGTGCCATATCCGCGCCGCTATGCCTTTCGCATTCGGTATACATATTAATAGGATCTCAATCTCATAGACGACAATGTTAATTTTTTAATATTTATATTTTTTTCTTTAACTCTATTTGCTATTATTATTTTCTTTCTATTACTACCTTCTATTAGTTAACCGCTAATTAAATCCATTCGTTTTTAAATGTTACTTTACATTCTATGAAAATATAATCTATTACACAAAACGATATGAAATATTCGACAAAATATATTTACTTATATATGTATGTATGCAATATATGTATACATGTATGTATCCGTGAATGTATGAATCTATGTATGCATGTATTTATGCATGATATTAGCAAGATATTAGCAAAATAATCTTAGGATGTAAAATAATATTTTCTGTTCATATAACTTCTGGTATCCATCTATGTTTAGTTAATATATAGAAAATATATATCCTATTGTCTTCTGAATAATTATAATTTTGAACTATATAGTGAAATGTAAAGTATATGACATATTTAACGATAATAGTACGACACTGTAAAAATGTAATTACAGGTTAGAATAAGTTAGTATAAATTATTATAATTTTTCTATCTCCCTGAGTCTTTAAACTTATCTTGTTTTCTCTCTTTCTCTAACAGTCTTCATCTAGTACTGACTATATCTTCACCTTGTTTTTAACTGATTGTATCTTCCTTTTTCTTTCTCTTTCTTTTACATTCGTCTCTGCTTTTCGATACCGTCTACAGTTTTACTTTGTTTTATAGTTTGTCTATCTGTCTGTCATTTATCTCTTCTGATATATTTTATTTCTTTTATATTCTTATGTTTTTCTGTGATCTCTGTGTTTATCTACCTGATTTTAAGTGTAATTCAGTTCCGGTGTGTCTTTCTGTCTCCGGAAATCTTTAGATCTTCATGTTTAAAATATACTCTTAGCCAAAAGAATATGAGAGCAAAAAGAAGTAGAAGGAAGGAGAGAGGGATAGAGTCGGGGTAAATCAATGCCGTATACACTCGTCGCGTGTGCCGCCGACGGCGATCGTGGGAATAAACCGGCCGTCGCCGCCTCGCTGCTGCTCCTCCTGTTGCTGCTCAGTAAGAAAGTAGTAGAAAGAAAAGAGCAGGACATACACAAGAAAGAAGGAGTGAACCCGCTTCAAATCGAGTTTCAGGGAGATTGATCCTCAGCCTTGTCCCGCGGGAACAGGAACATTCTCTTTTCGTCTCTCGACGTCTCACCTCTCAACTTCTCTCAAGCTTACGCGCAGCTCGAAATTTTCATGTAACGAAAACATCAATTATTGTTTTATTATTAAAATTTCTCCCGTTATATGATATATCTATCATATATATATATATATATATATATATATATATATATAATATGTATCACGAACAACAGTCTTGTAGAACCAAAATAAAATTATATACTTGAAATTGTCACATGTGCCGATAAGCTTACAGATAAACTTATTTTCCTATGCAAATTTATATATTCTTCAAAGCAAAAATATTCAGCTATTCTTAAATATGTACACAAACATTTTAAATTTCAAATAGAATTTGAAATTATAATTTATAGTGCAATAAAAGTAATTATAAAAACCCAGATAATATATCACCGCCTTTTGTAGGTAAAAAAAAGAATAAAACATATTAGTTGAATCAGAATATTTTGAATGATTATTTTAAATTATTAATTTTATATATTATCTTAATAGAACCAAAGTTTTTGAGGATATTTTCAATTAATTATTATTCTCAAATTCACATAAGACATTTCAAATAAGTTAGAAATATTGCTTGATATAGAATAACATTTAATTAACAATGTGAATAATTAAGAACATAAATTTAATTCAATGAACCTAATTTCACAATGAAGTTGTCTCTTCTAAATACGTATAAATATTAGTTTACTATTTCCAATAATAAAAGTTTTATTATAATTTTCTTATGCAATATAAAATATATTTAGAGCATGAAATATTAAAATTCATTGTTTTATTTTATTGTTCTTAAAAATATAAAAACGTCATTTATTTTAATCACTTTTCAATAGAATTATAAGATTGTTCTTTGTTGTATGCTTATATTATTTTATAATTTTCGTTGGTCATCCATAATTAATTAAAATATTGAGAATAATGAGAATATTTGAAATTTAAGGTCTTTAAATAAAAAATTTTTATTCAAACACTTCAAATTTAAATCCATTCAAATGAGATTAAAATATCATGTAGTTGCGTTACGATTGAAATATATTTTACTTAATATTTCACAGTTAAAAATTGTACTTATAACATTTCTAATTAACCTGTTGCATTAGCTGTAGTTGGCTTTATTATATGCCTACAGATCAATTACTATACATTAAAATATCTAGATTAAGTATAGAGATATGATAAGAACGATTATTTTGTGTTTATTATCGAACATCAAATATTTGTCTTATTATTGTATTACGAAAATATAAAGCTAATATAAAGATGCCTAAAAAATAAATTATTGTATATTATAACAAACAAATATTTAATCATCATTATCTGGAAAATATATAATAGAAATAGTATAGAATAATTGTGGTTAAAAAATTGAAAAGTTAAGAAATAATTTTAATACAATAAAAAAAAACAATTAATTTTTAATTAAATTCTAAGCTTTTTTTCAATTATAATCGTCTTGCAATCGTTAGAATAGTTAATGGAAGGGCTGGTTTATTTCATTCATACATAAAATAATTTGAATTATAATGACAATAATGCATGTAATTCTATGACAAAATTATTCCGTACTAAAGATCTCACTTATGCTTTAATTAATTTGTCTATATTATATGTATATATACAAAGTAAGTACATGAAGCAATGACAGGAGAAACGGAAAAATATTCATTATGTAAATGTAAAACTCTGTTTTGCTCAGCTATTGTAAACTTTAATTAGTTAGAAATGTTTGAAATAAAAAGTTTGCATGTTGCACTAAATTGGAACTTTTTTAATTTGATAAAAACGTTTGAATAGTAGAAAGGTAAATAAGACTTTGGTTTTAATATTAAAGAGTTAATAATAATATAACTATAAATAGTTAATTTTAATGAGAAATATTTTATAAGATTTAAGATAGGTATTTTAAATATTACTCAAAATTCATTGAGTATAATTTATATACATTATAATCAATTATATACTGAGAAAAAATTAAAAATATATTCTAAAATATTATGTATTAAAATATACACTTTGTTATATATAAAATTATAGGAATCTATAATGTATCATTTGTGCACTAAAATCAATGTTAATAATTAATAATTAATCATAGTTTATTAATATTAATTTATACATAATCTATTTGTAGAAAATAGCTATTTATATTATTTGATCGAATAAAACATAATTTATATAATTAATCATTATTACTTTATGCTTTTATTTTTTATGTGATTCTATTTTATTTGATTTATTAAGAAAATAATAAAATAACTGCTACTTTTAGATGTGATAACACCTGCATATTTTTCTATTAAGACAAGTGAACAGAGAAATGGAGATCAAAATAAAATAATTTGTTTGTGTAGGAATCCATTCATCAAATAAAAAGAAGAGACTAAATAATGTAAAAATGACAGAAAGAGAAACCTTTGTTACGACTGCTTTTGAACTATTATTCCAGTTCACAAAGCAGTTTCAACTTTGAAATTTTTCTGTCTCATTCCTTATTTCATTCCTCGAATAAATACATTCACGTACAGTATATAGATTTATATTTAAAAAACTGTAAAATAAATGTTTTTATTAATTTCATTCTAACCTCTATCTGCTTTATTTTCTAATATTCACATGATCCTCTGGGCACAATCATTATTTAACTTAAATTGAAAATTTTTATTTACCAGAATCATGACAAATATAAGAAATATTATTAAGTCATGAATGAAGTTTGATGGTAAATTTTGTCAGATAAACAGATGAAAAAGATGTTGGAATTAATAATGAATAATTTTGAAGCAAAAGTTTACTTGAATCCAAAATTTTACTTGAATCTCTAAATTATTTTTATAGTTCATTATTTTAAACTGAATTATTAGATTTGCGTTACTTTAACAAATCTGAAATTCTATTTTAAATTTTTTTATTAAAAATATTTAATAATAATATATTCAATTTTTAATAGGAATCATTAATTTCAAATAATCTATTCATCTTAAATGCATCAATTAACAATATAGACATTAGAACTATTGATAATATATTTATTTTAATTGCTTTTAATAACCTGTCAATAACATATATTATAAATTTAAAATTATTTAATTTATTATTGTGATTTATTATTGTAAATTCTACGTCATTTTTCGACTTTAATTAATTTTATTAAGTTTAAAGCATATATTTTGGTATAACTAACAGTTTCTTTTAAACTAGAAATTAATATTTCATACAATTATAGAAAATAAAATGAATATGATAATGATAATAATTTAATTTAGATCAAATACTAACAGTTGCTTACCTACAATTTTATTTATAAATATATTTTCAAACTTCTAATTTTTTTTTTGAATAATTTTTTCTAATTCAAATATTGATTGAGAAATGATAATTTATAATGCAAGTTATCTGTTAAAATATATTTTCAATTTTATGCCAGTACTAAAGGTATAATATTATACATAAACTAAAATTTCATATTATTTTATAATTACTTAGATATAAATCTTAATGTCGAATTCAATACATAATAAATTTGATTCTAACAAAATTTAATATGATTGAAATATATGTTACTGTGTTATTATTATTATTGTTATTAACACTAATATATCTTAATTACTCTTGTTCTTTATAGTTTAATGATGATAAGCAAAATATGTAAAAATGAACAAAGTATTAAATACTTTATACGATAATTTATATAACTATTGAATTCTTATGGAATTTTAATAATATTCTTCGTTATTGCAGTTTCTTTTTTCAAGACAGCACAAGTGAAAATGTCGTCTTAAATTTTCTATAGAGTACATATATTTATAATCAATGATGGAGATATTCTTAAACCTCTAAAGACTTTTTGCCTGCTTTGGCGATTATGTCAAAGATAAGAAACAAGAAAAGCAGGAGCGAGAGACAGATACATAGATAAATAGATAAATAGATACACAGGAGTAGAAAGAGAGAGAGAGAGAGAGAGAGAGAGAGAGAGAGAGAGAGAGAGAGAGAGAGAGAGGGAGAGAGAGAGAGTGAGTGGGAGGGAGAGAGAGAGAGAGAGAGAGAGAGAGAGTTAAAATTAAAATAGAGAACGAAGCAGATAGTAAGTTTGAGAGAGAATATCTCGAGGAAGAACAGATTTTTCTTCTTTTTCTATTGTTTCTGTATCTTCTCTTTTTTCTGAACTCTGAAGATATAGAATAAACAAATCAAGAGCTTAGGTTCTGTGTACCACTCTGTGGTTTACGCGACGAAAACTCTCGAGAGCGCTTTTCTTTCAACTTGTGCAAACGAGCGCAAAATTCGCCGAAAGCGCTTTGAAATACACCTCCAAACCTCCAAATGCTTTTCTATTTTTTCCTTTATAATTCTTGTTTTAAACTATACAATATAATTAGTATGAATAAAATATAGATAAATTCATTTTATATAGTATTTTATATTCATTTTCATAGCAAACATTACTAAAGTTATAAAAACTAAAATATGTGTTTGTAGAATCTGTAACAGCTATTGAAGATAGAGATTCTTCATTACTGAAAAATAATTTGTTTTTAATTATTCATTAATATTGATTTGTAATATTGTGATTTTTTGTTTATAAATATGTATATATATATATATATATATATATATATATATATATGGCTATATATATATATATATGGCTATATATATATATATATATAGTATCTTAAAATAAAATAAAATCATTATTTTATCCGAAAAATCTATTAAATTGATATAAATGTAAAAGACATATTGATATACAATTGTCGATATGTGATATCGAGAAAAAACATAAGTTAATTTGCTATCTTTTCAATTGAATTAAATCTACTAAATGATTTATTAAAGTATTTATTAAACAATCATTTACGATAACATGGTTATAAAATGGTTATATTTTTGAAAACGTACACTGTATCAGATATATTTGTTACGAAATGATTTTAAATATATTACTAATTTTATATTTATAAATATTTTATATAAAAAATTTAACACTTGCTTTGTAGTTTTATTATTCCATCTATTATGCGTTAAACATTTTTCATTTAAATAATAAGCACATTTATGATGATACTAATTGATAAATAGTTTACTGTGACTTTAAATGGTCATCTTATTTATTATTTTCATTAATATTTTCATTTTTCTGGTAAATGTTCACTTTATTTTCTTTGGTCATATTAAAATATATAGAATCGTCAAAAAAAATTTTTTTTAATTGGGAAAATGAAACTCTGTATACATTTCGGTATTCATTGTATTTAAACAAACACTTATGTACACACATAGAAATTCTTATATCCTTCTTCCAGATTCAATTTCAAAGGCTTTTCTTCGGCAATGTACTATCCTAGATCTTCACTGTTGTATTTTGTACGATATTTGTTTTCAATTTAGCTTTTTCTTTCCATGCTTTCTGCAGAGTCTGGTATGCGTCATGACCCGATTAAAAGCTGGACAAAGAATAACACAAATCTTTCAATGTTACATATATGTATACTTTCTATTAACTCGTTTTTTTTTCCACGTATTTCTTAATCTTATTCCTTGGGTTCTTTTATTTGGTATATACTTTGTCTTATTCTATTCTTTGATTAAATGAAGACAGCTGACAAAAGTACTAGATTTATTAATCATTATTTACTAAATGTAAACTCAATCTAAAGAAACTCATATATTATATAGAATTTTTTAACATGAATTTATAATTAAAATTTATAATCGAAACATTATATGTAAATATCTTTACTTATTTATTTATAATTATCTGTCAAAGCATTAATATACATAAGCAAATAAAAAATATTTTAAAATATTATTTTATGAATTTTTATCAATATAGTTACTAAGTATATTACATATATAAATATTTAATAAACAAATGTATGAATCTAGCTGCATTATGATTATAATAATTATTTTTAATCGTCAATAAAACTATTTATTGTAGGCGATATTATACAGATGATTATTCTGATCTTCTTTTTTTCGAGTTAATTTCGTTACATCTAATATTTATGATTATTATTTTCACTTATGATATTCTTTTTTCATTCATATTATGCTGTAATTTACTTATTAAAAAATTTTATGATTTCATTGAAGAATATTCAAAATGAAAGTCTATTGCGTGTTAGCTTTCAATTTTATATTATATCTGCTACAAAATAAAAATAATGCCTTGAAAGTATAGATATAGAGTTTTACGCAGCAATAGCTTATAATTGCAATACATTTATTAATATACAATGAGGTGTTTTTGTATTAATGACAAAAATAAATAAAGCAATTTAAATGCTTAAGACAAGGAAAATAGTTCCTTAAATAATATGTTAACATGATAATGGACGATAATAATAAAATACATAGAGATATATTTTTCAAAAAACAATTCTATTTTACATCTTTATTTGTATAAATAATAAAATATCCTAATATTTTAAAATAAATTCATAGCATACTTAAGTAAGGAAAAATATCTATATTATTGTTATTAATTTTAAGACGTTAAACAATAATTAAATTCATAAGTAATAACTTAATCAATAGTATAGCTTTGAAAATTCATTTTCCCACTTATATTACCACTTCTTAATTAACAATATTATTATTATATTTGCCCTTCCGAGAATTTTAATTGAAGTTGTAAAATCATCAATTATGTACTATATTTATGAGGTCATAAAATGCATAAAGTCTAATTATAACTAAAGAAGCAACAATTACAATTAAATATGATGCTTTTATTTTTTCTGATTTATTATATAAGTTTTGTATTGTTTAATAGTATTATTTAATATACGCATTGAATATTAAATAACTTACTTTTTAACAGCTGAACAATTTCTGTGCAATAAGAAATATGATCTCGGTATAATTAATCTTATGATTCATAAATATATGACTCATATTATGCACTTATTTTCAATTAAATATTAGAAATTTAACAAGTTAATTTTTTGAGCTCTGTTTTCCAACTTCTATGGTAAAATGCACGTATTCATTGCTATTTATTTACAGCTAGGAAAATATCTTCGCAAGATTCCGTATTATAAATACATTATTATGCAATTGTTGCGTTATTTCTCATAAAATAAATTAACTCGAATACTAAAGTATATACAATGGAAATGCTTTAATTTATTTTAGACGTATTTATTTATATTGTCAATACACCCCTAACTGTAGAAAAATTTACGCACCAACGAAGCATATTTTCTACAAACATGCCTTACGCATACATGCAGAAGGAAAAGAAAAAAGAATGGACGTAGCGAGAGACTCATTACTCACTTACTTCCACCTCAACCTTTTCCGCTTTTAACCCATGTAAACAAAAGAAAGCGGAGCACGAGACAAAGATGGAGCGTACACAGACAGTCGTTCTTTCCATTAC
Organism: Ceratosolen solmsi marchali; assembly: GCF_000503995.2. NCBI lineage: Eukaryota > Metazoa > Arthropoda > Insecta > Hymenoptera > Agaonidae > Ceratosolen > Ceratosolen solmsi. The sequence goes on along the minus strand of NW_011948416.1, from coordinate 992,039 downwards.
GAATGCGCTTTGGATTCTCATTGAAAACTGCGTGTGAGCTGCAAAAAATTTTTTCTATTCCAGTCGTTTTTAGTTCCATTGCCGCTACGGGAATATGAACTTTTTCTTACACTCATTTTGTTCTTCAAAACGGGAAATGCATTTTTCATAAGAAATCTAGTCTTTCTCACTTGAAAATTATTTATGAATGAAGATTCAAGGGTTCTTAATAGAACCAGAACTCACATTTAGGCATTTGCGTCTTCTGATACTTATTATTACGAATTCTAGGATGATGTATCACACACAAATTATTATTATATTTATTACACGGGAGTCTCGGATCAATTTTTATCATTTCTCCAGAACTTTTTTTTGTAAATAAATAGTTATTGGAGAACGAACGCTTTATGTGCTTAATATTTATCTATTTTCTCTTTTATGAAAAATATACAATGAGATAAGGTTATAAAACACGAAAATTAAAACATTTCTTATACTGACGATTACCTTTTGTAATAATTACTAACGAAATATTAAGAATTTTCTAATATCAGTTTCAAACTGCAAATTATTTTCAAAAAGTATAATATAAGGTATGATATAATAAAATAAGTGTAACGTAAGAAAATCAGTTTTTGTTCATTAATTTACAATTTTCTAATGTTCTTTTTACAGGATATATGTTGAAACAGCATACTATTTAAATTTTAAAATTTTAAATTATAATTTAAAAAAAACCTCTTCGTAACATAAAATTCATTATTGGATAGATTTTCATTCTTGTTTTACTCTTTAAATTTTATGAGAAAATATGCAACAATGTAGACATAACAAAAAAAATAGAATTCATAATAATATAGTCTTTTCTGAACTTTATTTGAATGATGCTACTACTACTTATTTTATACTATTTTATTTATTTTTATATACTATTAAAATTACACACTATTAAAATATTCTATTATACTATATTTAAGTAAATTTGTAAGAGTATATAAAAAGTTTTCAAATAAAAAACGATAAAAAATGATGCAATAATATATCCTGTAGTAATTAAGCGAAAAACAATGATACGTAGAATATTAATATTTATAATTACTTTATTAATTTTAATAGCACAATATTTACTACAATCATCTTGATCATTATCTACGCTTTTTTTTTTTTAAAAAACTCTACGATCGATATTTTTTTTGTCTTCCAAATATCAATGTATGTAAGTTCTAATAGACACAATTTTTTCTGAATTTTGTTTCCCTTTACATTTATGGTGAAACAAGAAACGTCGAAAAAAATTTTAAGTCACCAGTTGCGAGAGAAATCGAATGGTAATAAAGCTCGAATAAAGCTCAGAGACCATTGTGCCTGAAAAATCGATTACACACTTGGAAGTTCAGCTAAGAAATGAGAAGTGGGGCGCAAAACTTCTTGAAAAATCGTCAAGTTGCCAGACTCGGTAGTGCCGAAGATTCCTAAATGACTAACTGCTAAATGGGATGTGTGTATAAGCAAGAAGACCGAGATGAGTAAATATAGGAGGTCGACCCACGAACGGAATAGTGAGGCATAAAGATGCGAGACGGAACGATGGTAGGGTAGGGGTCTAGGGAGGTGTACAAGATTACAAAAGTTAGTTAGGTTACATGACGCCTCTGGAAATTTACTCGGACTCTGCTCTGTTTTATACGAAACGAATTTACATTACTAAGCGAAAACTGTTTTTGTAGAATTAAAAGTTAAGAATGAGACCAATCTGTGTGTAAATTAATATTCCTAATACCTCAATTCTTCGGTATAAATCTTTAACAATATACAAAAGAGCCCACTATAGGTATAATTTTTAAAAGTTTGACAATTAATCATTGAATAATAAAATATTTTGAATATAAAATTAAATTGACGCTCAATTATATATTATATATATATATATATATAATTTTATTATTATACATTATATTATTATTATACATTAACGGTATCAAAGTTTATTCATTTTTACATGTCCGGTCATTTTAATAATGAAACTTTAAGATTGTGTTATCTTGTGAATTGTCTTGCTAGTTTTATTAAATGACGTCAATTATCCACAAAATTAACCTAACTAGATTTAATTTTAACCATCTGCATGTTTCTTATGTCATGTCTGATACGAATGGAAGATTCCTCAGAATACAGCTGATTGGTATAAATTACATTTAATCATATACTTACAAGCTTTGAAAATATTTAATCAATATATATAACACAATTTGAAATTATATGTAGTTGAAATTAAATATTTCAAATGAAATTAATTTAAAACGAGGAATAAAATTATTTAATTCAATGTAATATCAAATTGCAATATATGTATATATATATATATATATATATATATATATATATAAATATTTAAGTTTAATAATTATGATGGAATTACTATTCAATAATAATAACTAAAACGTTAACTTGTTAAAATTCAATCAAATATAGTAATATTCAAACAATATTATAAACAACGTATGACTTGTAATCGAACCGAATCATAAAGTTTTATTTCAAATCATTTATCAAAATTAAAAATGGAAACAATTAAGAAAAAAAATTTTTTACCTTTAAACGTTTTTAATCGAATCAATTTAGGCTTACAGTAATATAATTTAAGTTTATAATATTAAATGTTATGAAATGAGTCAATTGTTATATTTTGATAATAAAGTCAAAAATTTTTCAAAAATAATATCTAAACCTATAATTAACTAAATTGTTCCCTTAAAGATATTTTCTCATTTATTTCTATATTTTTTTTAATATAAGATGCTTTATTACATTTAGAATATACATATCCAGTTCCAACACTGTTTTCAATTTCACTACAAGGAGACATGTTTACATTATACACGACATGAATTGTATTGTAGTAAAGAAAAGGCTCTACATTGGCCGGGCATCATCGCTGTTGAAATGAAGGAACTGTTTTGATCGAAGGAAATATGTGGAAATATGAGGAATATAAGAAGGGTTATTGAGATTGGAGAGAGAGAGAGAGAGAGAGAGAGATTAAAGACAGGATAGCTGTCATTGAATACACATTAGAAATCAAAATTTGGTGATAAAATTAAATAATTAAATTTCATTATTCTATCATCAAAAATCAATATACTATCAGTTTTTAATACATTTTTACAATTAACAATACATCCATGAAACTTTAGAAAGGATGAATAAACAGATTTATACAATCCAGTAATTTGTTTATTTTGTTTAAACTGACGATGAAATATTTCAATTTTATTTTCTGTTTGTCTCTCTCTCTCTCTCATCCTCCTACATATGGATACTGCCGTTTTTATTAGAATTCTTGAAATCGTTAACATGACAATAAATGAGTAATTGCCTAATTTCCAATTGTATAATGTATAATGTCATCGAGTTACAATAGTGTCAAAGACTAGTTTGGTATTTGAATAGACAAACGAAAACAGCGAATCGATGAGGGTATACAGCGAGGATAGAGAAAAGCTAACAGAGAGAATGTGATATAGGGATTTGAAGAAAATTTAATGAAACAAATAGAGACAGAGGGAATTGAAGTGACAAAGGGAATGAATGAAAATGAAAGAGAGTTCGAAAGACAGATTAATTGAATAGATGTTTTCAACGTATTTTTTACCCTAAAAAAATTCTATACATATCATTGTTTATAATTTAAAATAGACCCTAATTGTAAGCAAATTTTGTACAATAAATTTTTTTATTAATTTGTAAGTGATTCTATTGCATACACAATACGATTATGTATATTTCAGTAAATTAATTAAGGAACAAATAATGTATTTAATAAACGAGTACTATCATAAATACAAATTTTGTAAAAAAAATTTACTAAGATTTACTATATTTAGAATGTTAATTTTTAAATTATACGTAAATCATTAAAATATTTTTATAATTTTAAATATTTTCATTTTCCTTATTTATCAAATTTAACACCCAACTTTAATTTACTTCATTGTGCTGAATTATTTACGTTCTTTATATTGATTAAAATTTTATATACAAATTTTATAAAATTCATAATTGGAACAAAATATATAATTCATTATTATGTTTGAGTTGATAGATTATGAAATAGATTATTTCTAGATAATTTAATATAGTGAATCCATATATATATATATATATATATATATATATATATATTCTACGAATAATATTATATTAATCTTTTTTTATGTTTCAAAAAATATTCAATAACAATTTCAAATAATTTATAGATAGTATCAAAGTAGATACTTTTATTAATAAAATGTATTGAAATGATTTTATGAATACTAACAAAGCAATTGATACTATATGTATATAATCATAAAAATATTTAATATAGACGAAATATAGTTTTTAATTAAAATCGTACATTATTAACCGATGAGTTTTTAATAAATATTGAATATTTTTTTTCTAAATATTCAAAATGTTTTCTTTTAATAAACTATCTGTACGTTTAAAGTGAAATAAACAATATTGCACACTTATAAGTACTTAAATAAATTCCTTGGATATATATTATTACCTTTATTATATCGTTATATATTTTTTATTTGATTGCTGATATGTTAAAAAATTGAACTTTTAACATAAATAAATAACGTAGTTACAGGTGTGATGATTTTTGTGCTGTAAAAGTTCTTCCAAGACGGATAATAACCTATTATTGCAATGATTAGATGTCAGTTAATACATATATAGTACGTGAGTTATAAATACCAATCACAATAGATGGTAATTGAATGAAACAAAGGTCATAAAAGGAAGACCGACGTCAAGAGTCACGAAGAAATTTATAAAATAAAAGTTGATAGAAAGCATATGAGAAAAAAGACAAACATTATTTGCGAATGAGCGTGCATGTACGTCGGCTTGTGGGCGCATGCGCGCACGTATTTGTACAAAACGAAGAGGGGTTGAGGCGAAATATAGCGGACACAGCGGCGCCGCTCGCACGACCAAACAATATGTATAATATGTAGCTATATGGCTCAAAGCAAGGTTAACTCGCAATGTCAATTGGTGCTCAGCTGTTATAAACACGCGTATACATAGTCTCATGACTGAGAGGAAGTTAAAGTGCCATCCAATTTGGATCGCGACGGCGCGTTAATAACTCATTATACTGATAATACGGGCTCTATGACTTCACTTTAGAACATTTGTTCTCTCTCTCTCTCTCTCTCTCTCTCTCTCTCTCTCTCTCTCTCTCTCTCTCCGCCTTTATCTATTTTTTGCCCTTCTAATCCTTTCTGCCCTTTATTATTCTAGTGTTCATTGCTTCACTTGTCTGTTAATGTTTCTTACTCCGTCCAAGAGTGTACGAGTGCGATAAGCGAGGTCCCAAGGGCGATCATATCCTTTCCCCGCGCGACTGGTGTGGTCAGAATGAAAAATGCACTCAAAACATTCTTATATCAGCTTCAGCGTCACTGTAACCTGTGTGAATAGTGGTGAAGGCTGTGGACAACTTTTTTTAAAAAAAACTTGCTTAATAGTTTTTGTATTGCTGGGAGAAGGGAGATTAATGTACTCTCGAGAGGTGTATTTACGTAGAGGGGGCTTGGATCTAACATAAGTTATCCAGATTGCTGATACTTGACTTGCTCTATTATCGAAATATGTTACTTAGTTTCGTCAATGAACATGTATGTCCTAAAGACTTTTTTTGTCTCTGTTTCTCTCTCTCTCTCTCTCTCTCTCTCTCTCTCTCTCTCTCCCTTGGTTATACAACATTTATTTCATGAGAACTTGTTTCTATCGAACCATATTTCAAGTACATTAAAAAAAGTACATGTATGCTGCTTTGAAACAAAACAGTACAACGGATTTTTTTCATGAATAAATTGCAATGTTCATTCAATTTAATTTTTTTTATAAATTTTATATTTTTAAAATAATTTATAAGTAATTAAAGCTTATAATTGCTGACATTAAGAATTAAGAATTTAATCTTCAAATATTTTCTCAATGAAATTATGTATTTATTATCCTTATGCTAGGAAGAATATAATACTAAAATTATGAATTAATAAAGCATTTCGAATTTAAAATGCAAAATAACAATCTCGATGAATAAGAACTTGTCGATCGGTTCGACAGGATCTTATAATAATAACATCTAGTCAAATTTCATTTCGAATGCATTCCCTTTAAAAAATCAAATAACTTCATAATTTTTACAATTTAAAATCGAGTGTTTTAATGACTATTCGCTTCAAACGAAATTGTTTATACAATTGAAGATTAAGAATTTTTATAGAAAAGATATCGTTCACAACTGAGGGAATTCATGGTGTCGTAGTGCAAGCTCCACGAATACCTAGGCAAAGACAAACGAACAATTGAATCGTGTTAATTTGATTCTATTGCTCCAATTGTCAGCGATTGGCCTATTGCTGGTCCGTCGGGAGCCCCATGAATTCCGCGAAAACCTCGACTAATCCCAGGCTGTGCAACTAGTTACAATATTTCGAATCCTAGCGGGCAATGCCATTTTGTATGGAATTTAGGTGAAACGAAGTATAGTTATTGATTATTACACGGTTGGCCTAAAACACTTGACCTTTTAATTATCGGACTTGTAGATCCGATGTAATAACGTACCATCTTGTAGCTTGATAATAATTTTTAAATATAATTTAATAACTATAATAAATTAGCACAGTTTGAAAAGCGTTAAAAAATTTAATTAATTAATTGCCTTTACAACTTTTAATATATTAAATATATATATATATATATATATATACATATATATATATCTGAAAAAATGAATAGTTTTTATATATTTTATAATATACATAATCACCCTGCTTTATATTTAAGAAAATTTTTTCGAATTATATTACGACTTATTTATAGATTAATTTTTTGTAGTTCCTAATTTATTATTGACAAAATATAAAACCCGTTAATGCAATTATCGTTTTATATTATTAATTTTATATTCCTAATAAAAAATTGTATCAGTACACGCGCCATTAAGTACATTAATATAGAATGATAATGAAAGTATTCAATTATATTGCATTCTGTTTGAGGTAAAAATGATTTGTATTCAGTTTTTCTATTTATACAGTTGCTACAACTTTAATTTTCTATTAACTTTAAATTATTGCAACTTCTAAAATGATTACCTATTGATTGATTGTAACAGTAAATAAGTAAATAAAGCTTTAGTGGTGAAATAATAATATTGAAGTATAATATTAAAATAATGTTAAGTACACCAATCATACATCCAATTAAATTATAAAAGGAGTCACGTAATAAGAAACTTTTAAAAATAGTCATGTTGCTTTTATTAATTTTATAATATAAATTGTAGTTATAATTATAATATTTTTGCATTCATCTTATTTAACGTTGAATTTAAATCATAAATGCATCAAGTTTATTAGTATTCCGAAAGACATCGGTTCACAGGAATGTTTTTCTGAAATTCTATTCGTTTTTTTTAAATAACTAGCATGCCATGCACGTGTGCTTTTACAAAAACCGTCATCTACTCTTTAGCGTCCCTATAAACACGTGCTTCATGTACCTTTTTACACTTGTTCTTGAACTCTTAATGGCAGAAATGAAATGAAAAGATTTTTCATAGTAAAACTTACAAACTTTAGGAACATTAATATTATTTTCAAATTATACAATTTTATATTATTGCATATAACTGCATAATATAATTATTTTCTTTTCAATTTTATTTTAAAGAATTAGAAATCTTCTATCTCCGAATGTACTTTATTTGTATAAACTGTTCTTCGAGGTTGTTAATAAAAATTTAGATTTTTTGAAGTATTGATTAATATTTAATTATACATTTTTGTTACGGCTGCTTCAAAAACTACCGATAGTTTACTTATTTGTAGTAACATGCAAATTCTTACAATAATAATTCTCTTTATATAAATTACTTGTATGATTTACATTTTATTTAAATGTACAATTTCAAATTAGTAATTCAATATACACTAACGCATTCCTTAAATTCTTACGGTCTGTAAATAGATTTTTCATTTTGCAAAGACTTTGTACGTATATATATATATATATATACAATTTCGCCTCATTAAATATATTGTATATAACTACAAGTGTGTATGTAAATGTATCGAAGCAACGCTGACAGTACAATGAGTTTGAGCGATTACAATTTAAATAAGTTTACATTTCTATGTATACAGCATTAACAACCGATTTGCGCTTTGCTCAACAATATTCATTCCGATTGATGATACTTGAACAATCGAATTAACTTGTGTATCTTATCCGCCCGTTACTTTTAGTACTTAATCGAAGTTATCCTGTGCAGTTATCAATGACATTTCGATTAATCGAGCTGCGGCCGCTAATGACATGTCAATGGTAAATAGAAGACGCCGTCGGCTCGTGGGGTTCCGGAAAATATTACGCCGATGGATCGAATCAGACGTCTGACGGGTTTATTGAACAGCACGGAAATGTTGGGGGCGGGAGGGAAGGAGTCGTTGTCATTGAGCAGGCATCCCCAAGTCGGAGAATCGAAAATTGCTACGGTACGCATACGTTGATTGATAATCGCAGTTAAACCTTTGAATATTGCTGCTGGTGTCAGGATATATTTAAGGATGGGTGATGGATTAATATCGAACTTATCTTTTTACGAGTTTTACGTGATACTGTTTAAAAAGCGTTTATATGTTAAAAAGCGAATATAAAAAGCGCTCTTGAGCACTGCACGCATATAATTTATTGTAAAGAAAGAATAGCGAAGATAATCGATAACAAAACGTAGCAAGATATGATTAATCATTAATTTAGTTTTTATGTATTTATTTTTTAATATATGCATTGCATCGTATAATTTTATGCAGACGTTTCGGTATGTTTTTTATCTTTGACATCTCCACATGTAATCAAATCTTCAGCACGTACTTATGCTACGTGTAAGTATTTTTTTATTATTCTTTTTAAACATCATATTAATTCTAAACTTTCTAATTTTTCAATAAAAAATTAATCTTAAGCAAACTATTGCATTACATGTTAAAAGATAGATAATTTAAAAAATATCGAATACATTTTTTTTAAATTTATCATCTAAAATTAATCATAATATATCTGAATAAATATAAATTCACATTGCTAAAAATGGAAGATTCGTTTAAAATAATATTCTAGAAAATTAATAAACTGGGTTATTGAAGTAAAATTTAGTATAACTGTTGACTTACATAAAGTAAAAAAATATCTATAATTAAATTTAATTGGAAACGATATTCATAATATTTCTTTATTCCAAATAATGAATAATTTTTATAGAATTTAATTTTATAGAATTATGACTTGAAATAGAATAATTACGAATATATTAATGTAGAATAGTATGGGACAGATTATTTGCAGTTTCATATTTATTCCGATACATTAATAGAAGTAAGCTTAAATTAAAAATCAATAGCCTTTAGCTCTATTGTTGAAACAAAGTATAACAGTTAAGTAGTATATTTTTTGTTGTATAAATGACAAATAAAATTTATATAGTTATAAAGTTATTTTACAACGAAGTTGAAGTGTTGGAAAGTTCTGCAGCGAAGCTACAGTAAATGCCGCCATGAAATTCAATTTTCTTAAAAAGTTGACTGACGCGAAGCAAGTGAAATTTACTTATACGCTCGGACAAACTTAACTAAATGCCACTTTTCATTAATTAAAATTTACTTAACTCTTTGCCAAGCCCTCGCGAGATTACCTTAATTGAAAGTGCGTAATCTATCTTTATAACATACGACTAGCAATATTCGCGATTTTCGGTGCCGTAAGAGCAAGCCGTATTTTAATTATAAAATGACGCAATAAGAAATTAGGTGGTTCAATTTAGCCTTTCGCAACCAACATAGAGAGCACGTGTTTTCTCCTTTGCGGGAGATGTAGGTTCGACCAAATGTCCCCTAGTGTCGCTATCACCGTTTTCTTAAATAATCTCGTAGGGAACAAGAGGGAGGTCGAAAAGGCTCCTAGGAAGAGTGGGGTCATCATGACTTGGGAGCACATGTGTGTCGCTATGCTTGATCCACGCTTAAAAGATATAAAGAGAGTACATAAGAATAATTATAAAAGAGAATATACGAGCCTTAGAAACGAAAAAAACAAAGGAAACAATATATTGTGGTTTAATTATTAATTTACATGAAGATTTAGTAACAATATTCTGACAATTATTCTTTTTTCTGTATAAAAATATATCATTCAAAATATAAACACTAGTTATTTTATAAGAATTTTCTATTTATAAGTACTTAAAATGTTATTAAACGTATGAGCTAAATTTTTATTTCATAATTCCGAAACCTACAAAATGTTAAATTTGTACAATTAATGTACTCTGCATGAAGTGAAGTTTAATAATTTATTATAATACTTTATTGTTACCATAATGTTATAACAGTTGAAAAATTAATTGAACATACAGATTCCGCAAAATACATCTACATTTGTTGATGCATTGAAATAATTTACTTTTTATGAACAGCGCACATATTATTTCGTAGCTATTATTTACATACGAAAAAAATTGTTTTGAAAATATTACATAATTTTTTAACAATATCTAAAAATGAGATAAAATACAATTATAATTTTGTAATTTAAAGTTAATTAATTGGATGATATATATTCAATGTTATTTTCTATATTACCTGATGCTAGTATTATAATAATACTAGAGATAATAAAAAGGATTTTATGATTAGTTTTTAAATTATAAAACCCAATTATTTATCATTTATCTATTATATTGATATGAATTTAAGCATTAATCCAAGCAAAATTCTTTTATATACATATTATTATTGAAAACGTTGTAAGAGATATAATAATTCATAATTTTGTAAAACATTTTTAAATTTATCATTATTTAAGTATTTATTTGTGAAAATATAATATTTACTTTTCTTAGTAAAATTCAAATACTAGTAAACCAATATCAATAAATGAAGATTTTTTATTTGCATTAAAACATTTATTTACAAGTATTTAATTTATATTATTTAAATAGTAAATATATCGAAAAGCAAATAATCTCTATTTATTATTTCTTGGTTTAGTTGAGATTATAGTTTCTATTGCTAGTAATATTTTAAATGAAATATTAATTTTAAAACAATCTTTTCCAATTTTTAATTTTTTACGTTAATAAAGAACACAATGAATAAAGATGAAGTATGTGCATTATTTTTTATATTATTATTGAAATTTGTCTTTCAATTAAAACAAGGACAAAAAATTAAAGAAATTTAAACAAAGAACTAATTATTATATAATCATATGTATTTATATATATTTTTAATAAACTAACGATTAAATTAATATAAATTTTTCTCTAATTAGTGCATAAATTATACTTCATAAAACAAACATACAAATCGTTCGATGCTATATTATCGTACAAATTCAAAAAGCCTAGATTGGGGTAGTCAGTTTCTAATAACTACAATATACCAAAACATGGCCGACGTCATTTCGTCAAGCTCGGCTATTTTATCTCTCAGGTAACAGGATTATGTAGACAAAACAGGCGACGAGACTCCCGTCATTTATTCTTCATCCCCCAAATTCTGTTACATGTAAACATATAGAATCGAGCTTTCGCCTTGTCGCCGAAACGTATTACAAAAAAATTCGAGTTTCATATCAATGCTCGAATTGCGATCGCCTTTATCTTACTTTATGCCCCTATCAACTCTTCCCGACGCAGAAATCTTAGACGTCACAAATGCGACATGTTTTACGTAGTCGTCATATTAAGCAATGTTCAGCTCTTGATAGATAGCGACCACAATTACTTACAATCCTAATGACCTCTTTTCCTACTTTTTGCTATATATATATCCTAGATTTTCCTATAATATATTATCAGTATTACTTACAACTCTTTTACAATATAAAGCTCGCGCACTCATTTCATAATGAGGAACTGCAGTGTAATATTGATATCGATTAACATTTTCATTAAATTATTATCATTATCATCGAAAATTTCTATCTATTTTTCTTTATCTTACTACAATCTTACTTTCAATAAAATTTAAGTTATATTAAATAAACTTTCAGATTAATTTTATTTATTATCTAAGTTACTTTCAATTTAATAGGACTCATTTCAGGATCAACATTTTCGAGATATGTATTTCAATTATATCGCTAATTTTTATATATTAAAAACAGCAAAGATATAACTTTTTATTAGAACATTTGTTTTCATTATAAAAATTGAGAGTTCTTGACATTCATATTAATTTTCCCTTTTTCAATAGCTTATATTTAAATATTCTAAATGAAATTCAGCATATTAATTTAAATTATAAGATTCATTACTTTATTAAATCAAATTCATTTAATATTTAAAGGACAAGTACTCTACAATCTAAATTGAAATGATAAAGTAATCTGAAGAATATTTCATTAAAAATTAAACTATAATAAAAATGTATATAATGTAATTTAAGTACAGATAAATTTATTTATCAAACTATGAATTTATATTTACTCATCTATGTAATCTATGTAAAATAAAATAAATAAAATGTATTATTTTAACGATTTTTTATAAAACTAACTAAATATAAATGAATGTTAGATACTTGTATTAGTAAGGAAAATTTAAAGCTAAACTAAAGTCTAGATGAAAATCATGACTATGAAAGAAAATTCTTCGGAATGTAGATCCTTCATACAGCAGAATTTTGAATAGAGCGATCACGAAAAATCAGCTCATTGCTCGGAATCGTTAAATATTTTACATTTTCATGTAAGTTGTACTTGTTTGAATTGAGCCAATGTTGAAGAATCAATGAAATTTTTTATTACAATATCAAGCAGTATAATTTCTAGACTACAATATTTTTTATAAAATACATAATCACAAAATTTTCTATATTTTATAATTAATAATATTTTAAAGTATTTCATTTATATTGCACTACAGAAGTTGTAATTTTGATTTTAAAACTTTAAAAGATATATTATAACAATTTCTAGCAATAATGTTCTACAATTATATATATGTATATATATATATATATATATATATATATATATATATATATATATAGCATAAATCGAGTACGAAGAATAAGTTATTTTATAAATTTTTTTTTAAGAAAGTATCATTTTTATGTATTAATAGAAATTAATCGAGTAAATACAAAATAATGTACAAAAAAGTAGTTTGTCATAAATTACATTTAATTTTAATATCATCCAATTATTCAAACAGTTAATTATAAGGAATAAAATGAAGTTTTTTAATAAAATAATATTGTTATGGATAAGATAAAATTATTTTCTTAGCACATTTTCGTAGTTTTTAATAAACTCGACAATAATGGCATTAGTTGTTATATGAAAAATATATTAATTATATAGTAGTTGTACATTTATAAGATAGATATTTCATTATTCAAACATATGATTATTCAAATATCAGATCTATGTATTTGACATTTTTTGCGCTAATATAAAGTAAAATAATTAGAGATTTTCAAAAAAGTATTGATGTCATGAATAATTATTATTTTAAATAGGAGACATATAATTAATATATAAATATATTATTTTTTAATAAACTATATTATGTAGGAATTATGTACTTACGAATTATATATATATTTTATTGTTAACGATAAATCGAATTCGCTTAAGTTTATTTGAATAAGAATTTGGCGACAGTATATCCATTCCACTTTTCGTAAATTTTATTGTCAAGAAATAAAAATTTTATACTAATGTTGAAATTCAGTCAGTATAAAAAATAAAATATAACTGAAAATATATTATAACATATTTATAAATTAAAAAAAAAAATTTGTAGAAAGTTCATTTTCATAACTGAAATATTAATATAGCATTGAAGTAATAGTTTAGTGTTACAAACTTAAAGAAAAGTCTAAAACGCTAAACAAACAAGATTCAGACTATTATGAATATTTCGTACAAACAATAAACTTTCAAGAAATATTTATAAATAATAATCTAATAATAATCTAAACATGAACTTTTTTATGGAACTACAAAATTGTGGTTTATGAACAGGAACAACGTTTAGAATACTATAAAACTATAAACGAATCAAATAATAACTTCATGCGATAAGAAAAAACCATGTATCAAATAAAGAGGCGTAAGAGAAAGAGAGAGAGAAAGAGAGTTCTTCATTATTGGTAATTCATCTTAAATAATGAAAGTTGTACAAGCGTAAGCATATGCATTTTCATAAGTCTTTTCTTATCTTATATTATCTTCTTTTATTACCTTTTTTCTTTATACATACTATAAAGATTTTTCAATCAGAAAGTCTATGCTCCTATTTTTCTTCCTTCTTTATAATGTTTTACGAACCAGTTTACGCTTCCAAAAGATAGTGATAAAGGTAGAGAAAAAGAGAGAGAAACGGTAAGAAAGGATAGTAGGGCATATGAAAAAAAAGTAGCGAGTTATATGAGTCACACAATCATGACATCGGTTGCAACGGCAACTTACCTTCCGCTACATTGTTTCCGTTTTATACACATAAGAGAAAAACGAGAAAGCGTAAATAGGAGCAAGAAAACTAGAGGAAAAGAGAGGGAAAGACGATTTTTCTCGAGCGTAACACGAGATAAGAGTCTGTCTGTCTCTAAGAGCAAATGTGTCGTACTTGAACTGTCGAAAGTTTTTAGTGAAGAGGGACAACTTCGATAGTTGCATTTTGTAAAAATACTTGCCTAGCGACTTAAGCATTTTTTGGAAACGATTGTTTTTTGGTAAAGTAGATTCAGATAAAAAATATTTTTTTAGATCAAACTATAAATTTTGATCTAGTAAAAGATTCAAAAAATCAATTAACTTCCATCCAGAAACTGTATTATCAACAAATTGATTATACGTTTTCATATTTTGAAATCTCATTAAATGAATGTAATTTAATTTTATATTATAAATATAATATAAAAATATTAATTTAATATTTAAAATTAATTTTTAAACATAGTTATATTTATAACAATAAAACAGCTTCATAACTATTTTTATTTTATATTTATTGATTTATTGAAAACGTAGCATTTTATAAAGAAAAATAGAATTTAAAGAATATTTAATTATGTAATTAACTATTTTATATTATAATCATTAACAAATTATATTTATTATATAATCTATAATGGTTATATATATATATATATATATAAATATAAAATATAAATAATATATCTCTCTCTATATATATATATATATATATATATATATATATATATATATATATATA
>NW_011948416.1:927678-976718 GCF_000503995.2 Ceratosolen solmsi marchali | reverse complement strand
ATATATATATATATAGAGAGAGAGAGAGAGAGAGAGAGAGCAATATTAATGAAGATTTATTTAAAATTTTCTTGAATAATTTACTATTGGTTTAACAGTATAGCATTTATATATAAGTATATAAAGAAATTTATTATTATATAAAAGTTAATTATTTTCTAATGATTTCATTTATTATAAAATTAAAATTTAATTGATGATCGATAAAATATTTAAATTTTTTATTTGAAATATTGAATATCGATAGTAATATTTTTCAGTAAAATTGAATGTTTGGGTTTTAGAAACTATAATAAATAATAAAAATTATTTGTTGAATGCAGTCTTTATATATATATAGTTACTTCTAGTTATTACTATCAACTGTATTACTTTCACTATCTAATTATAATTAAATACTAGAATATTTTGAATATTCTCTTGTTAAAATAATTTTAATTGAATAAATTAATATCAATAAGCAAGTTTTTTTATATGCATATATAAAATTCAAACGTATCATATGTATATATGTTGTGTAATATACAAATCATACAGTATAGTTATAATACAATTATAATGTAGTTGATATATTATTCTTAAAAACATAATGAAAATGTAAAACTAATCAGAGGAAACTAATAAATAAATAAAACCTTTCAAATTTTCAATTACAAATGTTTGTTCAAAAAATAAAATTCTATTTACTATCTAAATATTATATTTTAAAATTAATATAAAAAAAAAAAATATTGGTGCTTTCATAAATGTAATTGTTATAATTTTTCAATGCTTATAATTGTTATACGATGTCTATTTAACATGATATAAACAAATAAATTGTTAATGAAATATTTTTATTTTCTCTATAAAATATTGATATTAAAATTGCATTGATTTAGTATATGAAATTTAAATTAGGTAAATACATAATATAGACTTTTATTCGAATGTAATATTATCAATTAAAATATTGGATAAGAACGAGAAATATATTACATTTTATAAGAGAATAAAAATAACAGAATAAATTGCCTAATATACTAAGATAGTATTCATGACATAGCAAGTAGATTGAATATGTAGATAATAATTCAAAACAAAATTTAATATCAATCAAAATTATAAATAGAGTATATTAAAATAAATTTATAAGGCTTAAATTGTTTAGGTTACAAAGTATTTTTAATTATTTTACTAAAGATGAGTAACGGGGTAAACTAAGATATCAAGGAATTTTCAAATTTTCTTGGTACTCTGAATGAATTATAATGAAATATTTTTTATTGTGATTAAATAGTAAATTTATAATTTATTAACGGAATTAATTTAATCTTTTAATATTTAAATAATTAAAAAAATTAAAGGCAAAATTATCGCTGTCTTAATTTAATGATTCAATGAATTAAATAATATTAGTATAACTTCCGCCATCATGTCCAACTTTTCATTTAGGGATTTCGGCTAAAGCAAATAATATCTGTATAGGCAAGCAATAAATAAGGTTTTTAAATCACTTTTGAAATGTAAATATAATAAAATAATTATTCATGATTTTTTAAAATATTTTCTTTATTCAATTATTTCAATTAGTTCATTCTCTATAAATATATAAAAAAGAAAATTGTAACTGCAAAAATTTTATACATACAATTAAAAAATGAAATTATTTTCTAAATGTCTAATTTATATTATAATTCCTTATTCGATGGCATTACAATAAATTTTAGCGTATTTTTTATTTATTATATGATTTTAAAATTTTGTATACAATTGTGTTAATACATTTGAAATTTCAAATAAATAAAATTTATATTGAAACAATTTAAAAACCAATGTATTATACGAATAAAAGATGCCTACAAATTTATTCCAAAAAAAATAACACATTCTATATTATTATCAAGATAATGTAAATTAAAATTCGCTTTATTATTAGTTATTTATTTTATAAATAAACAATATTATTAGATATGAAAAAAAAACAGGAAATTTAAATAAACCGTAAACTGTAATAAAGTTTTATATGTACGAGTTTCAGTTTTTATCTGAATCACAGTACAAAATAGAATAATAATATATAAAACATAAAATGATTAATCGCCTGAGCATTTCATTTTAATAATTTGTGTCCTGTTTTTATAAAAAATATATTGCAGTACATTAAATATGAAAGTATAAATTTCTAACATTATAAAAATATACATTTAGATTATAATTGATAATTTATACTATTTATTTTTTTCCCAATATAAATATTTTTTTATTTTATTTAAATAATTTTTATTTTACTTAATATTTATGTTTTTAGTACAGTAAATATTTCATGAGAAATGTGATTTGAGAAATTTCATGAAAAATGAAAACAGTTTAACTTTTCAATTAGTTTCTGTATAATTGAATCAGGAAAATCTTCTTTTTAGGATAGATTTTATTTAAAATCATTAGAACTGCAAAGTAGATTTTTCATGCATGAATTTGAAAATATGAACAAAAATTGACAGGAATAACCATAGAATGTTTTTTAAATCGTTCACGAGATATTTTTAATTTATGGTTTATCCATGTAAATAGCTAACATGTTATTATTTTACATATATGTAGTGGCATATTAGTTTTTTCATATTAATATTTTATTTATATAACATAATTTATATTCATTTTTAATTAATTTATAATATATTGTTTACTTTTACACTAGTTAATAAACATAATTTAAAGTAAATAAATGTATTTTTTAATGGAACATAACTTTGATGGATCTTAATCTATTATTAATAAATATTTTTACTACCTTATAGTAGAAAGAAAACAATATAAAAAAGTATAAACAATATCGAAACATAATCAATAATTAAATGTGAATAGTCTTCTCTAAATATGTTCTCAATCGTGTCGAATTGTGGCAAAACTACACCACAGTCAAATTTCCAGGCAATATTTTCTATTTTACCCACATATGTAAGAGATGTCGAACCGATGGTATAAGGTTAGAAACAGATGTACATGTGTATGAAAAAACTGTAGACCTCCCGAAACTCCCAGAAATATAATTACTGTGACATATAAACGAAACGTTTTAGAACAAGTCATTTATACTCCCAAGGTTAAAATAAATGCATCTTAAAATATGTTTAATAAAGTTTTTGTATTAAAATTGACAAATCTTTTCTAATAATCGAGAATTTCTTAAGAAGAGTCTGTATTTATCAGATAATTCTTAATATAAATTAACAGAAGTACTTATTTCAAATATCCATTAAATTATTTAGTAAATATTATAACAAATTAAGTATGTATTATTTAAAAACAAATAATACAATTTTACTTAAGCTTTAGTTTTTACCTATAATTTTTATAAATCTATATATTTTACTATAAAAATACTATTGCTTGATACGAACAAAAATTTTTATGATTATATTCTACGCACACAATAAAATTTGAATATGTGACCATAACTATTTAATTGCAGCAGACTTTCAAAGAGCCTTTCACTCCTTCCGAATTATTTTTATAACATTTACTATTTGTTCATAATAACCTCTAAAAATTACACTGCCTACATTGCTAAATCCAAATTCAAACATTAGTTAACAATTCAATCAATGAATGTATTTTAATTTTACATTATTTTTTTATCATTTCATTCAAGTAAAATGTATCGATTACTTAATTTAATTATACTAGCAAAAAGTTTTAAATAAAAAATAAAACTTCCTATTCAATTAAATTAACAATCTTTAATACAAAACTTACTACATTACTTAATCTTAAATTACTGTTTAAGAAACTCTTTAATTTAGTTTTCTATTTAATTTAATAAAACTAAATTTAGTCATCAAATATAATTTAATGATAACGTTAAAACAAAATTATAAAAATTTAAATTCATATATTTAAAATATTCTACAATTTATGTTTTAATGTTCGTATATAAATAGCCATGATATTTCGTAATAAAGTAATACTCAAATTTATTATATTAAACTTTTTTAATTTACTTATTTAATGTAATTAAATACAATTTCATTATTTTCCAAGATAAATTCTCTAGTAAATAGCTATTATTAATACTCCTCTAATATTGTCAAAAATATTTATTCTTTCCATTTAGTATTTATATTAATTTCTATTAAATCCGATATACTTTAGTTTAAAAATTTTAATTATTAATTGAATTACTTTATATAATATTTTACTCTTTAAATATAATAAAAAGATAGAAAGATTTTTTGAATTATAATTACCAGTAAGGTTTCTTATAAACAATTATATAAAAAATAAGATTTTAAAATCAAAACAGTTAATCATCGTTTTTATTTATTCTGATAAGAGATTCTTGCTGAGTAGTTTTTTAATCAATATTTATTTATTTTTTTATATACTTCCATTTGATAATTTTATTAGTTTATATGATATTTCTTTATATTATAATTTTTGTGTAGAAATTAAAAATATATTATATATTAGACCTTTGATAAAAAAAAATTAATATTAATTTTAAAGTATAATTCTTTTTTTTTTAATGCGTATCTTGTAATATTTTTTTATTTATAAACTTCTCATATAAATGTTTTTGATACAAATATTATATAAAAATAAATTAAAAAATTGAAATAGAAATTATGTTTTCGATTAAAGAAGACTAGGTTAAAGACTATATTTATATTCATTAATTAAAGTGTAAAAAATTTGTAATAATTGATAATTATTTTTATTTTTTCATAGTATTTCTCATTCCATAATATCTCTTTACTGTGATTTAAGTAAGTAAAAGTTTTATACTTTATCTTTAAATACCTATAACTCTTTCAGTTCTTGTCTAAATTTAGATTACAACACAATGATATTATATGTAGATACATGTATATATATATATATATATATATATATATATATATATATATATAAATTTATTTAGATAATACAATAATTATGAAATGAATAAATAGTAAAAAAAAGATACACATTCGTCTAAGTGAGATCACAATTTGGCATTATCAAAGCCGATTCATTCACAAGGCTTTGGTGCATGCCAAAATAGTTAGTCTCACGATGTAGAAGCACCCGAAGAAGTCGATTTGTCGATGTTCTGGGTCGCAATACTTGCGAACAGAACCTTGGCAAGTGTAAAAAGTGGTTTCATGCACGGGCGAAGATGGGTAGCACATTGCCATTAAACGCAGTTGTGGGAGGCGTACTAAGTAGTTAAACTTAACTGTAAAAGGGGTTGTCGTCTTCTTCGTCGTTGCCTTCGTCGTTGTCATCGTTGTCATTGTACAATCTTCCAACTCTCCTAAATTTTATGCACGTGAGAGTATGGCCGACTAATTCGAATGGCTATGAATATGAGCGACTGAAGTCGCTTGCAGCTCATCTTTTGACACTCGCCGATCTTCTTTCTTATCTTTTTTCCTCTCTCATATCTTAACTTAATACTGCTGCAGCTCTCTGGCTCTTAAACTGCTTGTGTTTCTGTCGCTCGGTTTGAGCTTCAATTTCTTTCACGGTTATTATGCGGAAAATGAACGCATGTTATCTTTCATTTTTATCGCTACTCCAAATTACGAATTTAAAAAATTATATCAAGAATCTTAACACGTCTGCTGCTGTGAACAAGTATTTACGGGAACCAATTGAATGTCTTTGCCAATTCCATTTTCAATACTTATATTATTCTGAAAAAAAAATATCGAAGTTTACTTCCAATATATTGCTAATGAAATTAAATTTTACAAAGATACAAAAGTAAATCAGTTGCATAACATAACTGTTAATAAGTATTGTAATTTAGAACATTTTTACGCATTAATTATAAGTTTTTAGATTTGAGAATTAAAATTCATAGTAATATAACAAATTAATCGAGTGATTAAATATTACAATATGAATTATAACAAATAAATACTAGCTTTAGTTCACATAATTATTATATTTAATTATTAAAATACTAGTGCTGTGCTCATTTCCGTTACGTAACATGTTTCAAAGTACCACATTTTTATAATTAAATTGATATAATTTGTAACATAATTATTAATAGTTTTATATGTTTTTAAGTTAAGGAATACTACATTGATTATATTATGAAATTATTTAATTCATAATACCGTGAATTCCCTTAATAAATTGTACGGATGTTCTACTATAAATCTGAGAAATGAAGTAATAAATAAATAGTAAGCGCAGCTTATTCCACTCAAATTAATAGAAATAAATTTAAAAAGTATAAATGCTTTTAAACATATCTCAAACAATATGAAGAAATTGATCGATCAAATACTACTTCATTCACACGTGAATTCAAAGTCGAAATATGAACTTTTGAAGTAAGCTGTACATTAACCATAAGTGGAAAAGTTATTAGAAAATTAATAAATTTTTTGAAATTTCTTTTTTAAAATTTCTTTTTTAAAATTAAATAAATAAAGAAAAAAAAATAGTTAATTGAAAAACTTGTGTAAAATAAAGAGAAGGAAGATATAAATATAAAATTTAAATCATGAATATCATATATTACGTTTGAAACGATCGGTTTTATATTAATTTGTGAACCTCTTTATATTACGAATATATATAAATAGTAAAATTAAATATTATAAATAATGAAGATGCAGAATATTTTTGATATACTCCCCAAACGTTACTATGATTTACGAACATTTTATTTTTACTGACTAGTGCATAAGTAATAAATATTATGTAATATTTTCTAAGAAAACTGAGATTGTATAAATACATGTATATCAATTGTTTTTGTTATGTATTTACAATAATAAAGTAATTATTAACTATTAATTAATGTATCTATCTTTATTAATTAAAAATTTATAAATTGTAAATCTAAGAAAATATAAAAAAAAAAGAAATTGTAAATCTAAGAAAATATAAAAAAAGAAGAAATTGTAAATCTAAGAAATTATAAAAAAAGAAGAAATTGTAAATCTAAGAAAAATATATAAATAATAAAATTTTTTAATATCATTAAAATACATCTTATAAAATCTTATAAAAATTACGAACGAGTGGAATATTTTAATAGATTATCAACAGCATTATTTTTTCTACAAATATGCTCCTTTATTCAGCACTCATGTATGACAAGTAAATCGAGATATAATGATCATTATTTAATATACATACTTGATATTTTATTTTATTTATGTACTGAACTAAATGTTTTTAATATAGTTTTGTGCACTATTATAAGTACAATCTTCTAATTATTCATATATTTATGAAAATACTCTTGTGTATAAATTTTCGTACTTTCTATTGAGTTGCCATAATTAACACATATGATTGTAAAACTTAAAATATTGTTCATACTATTGTTCTTACAATAATCAAACATATGTCTTACAAAATTACACAACACTGAATGAAAATTTCCTTTTTCGAGAATATATTCATCCATATACTTTTATGATTCTCTTTATATATGGAATTTTCATTCTTCTATATCCTTTTCATTCTTCTCATATAACTTTACTCATTCCTCCACCACTTTCAATTTCCCTTCATTAGCGAAATATAGCGGATGAAAAAGACAGGGCGAGAAGATTGCAAGAAGCTAAGAGCAAACTCGATAGAATTTATCGTAGCCGTTGGTAGTAAAGTGGGCGTTAACTTCGCTCACTCTGAACGTCTCTACTCACTGCACTACTACATATATAAGAGCTATATAGTGCCAAAAGAAGCTACCGATGGATCTCTCGCACCACTATCTTCTTTATTTTGCTCCGTTTGTGGTACTGTTGTACTAGACCAGCTTCAACTCATCCTCCTTTCATTCAACCAGCCGTTCCTCTTTGAACTGCTCTCTTTGGGGCAAAAAGAACGAGCGTAAATTCAAAATGAGTGTTTCTTGAGAAAATAACCGCGGGCGGAAAAGCGTTTTGTTTTTTCTTCGCATACAAATATCATATGATCCGAGGACGAAGATTTTACCCATTATTTTACTATTAAAAAGATAATTGTAGATTATTATATGATTAGTGTCTGATTTTAAAGCAAATTTTATGTATACTAAAAATTCATTTATTTCATATAGATTAATTACGTATTTGCTACTGTAGTGAACTTTATTAGGATTATTAATCCCTTGAACATTAAAATTAATAATTAAAGATTAAAAATTTAATTTGGTTGATGATGTATCCAGTTCAATAAATGCATGTACAATATCTATTGACATTAACTAATGATAATATAAATAAATCCCGTTTTATAATAAGGAGATCAGAAACTCATGCAACAATATAATTTTTTCGTTTTTCTCTATTTGTAGATGTATAAATATTAGATGAAAAAATTAATTGTATAAGTAATTATTTTTCTGTAAAATTTCACAAAAGCTTTTATAATAACATTAACTATTTTCATAAAATATTAAGTATATATAAAAATATACAGATTTTATTTTTCCTTTTGTCAAAGTTAGAAATTATTGAGTGTAAGTATTGTTAAAGACAATTATAGGTTAAAATTTAATTATTAGTTAAATAACACATACTATTTTCTTAAATTTTATTATTTAATCAAATAAAATTTCAATGTTAATCAAATATTTTATCAGTATAACAAAGTATCTCGGTGCAATTGAATTATAATCGATACAGTTTCTAAATAATTTATAATCTCATTCATGATGAAATTTATAAATAAATAATAATTATTATTTTTACTTTTTTTTATTCAAGTAACAGACACATGAATTATCATTAAATCTAATTTTCTTTAGCGAGAAATAACATTTGTAAATATATTTGTATTTGATAAGTTTTGTAATTAATTTAATTAAATTAATTAATTAATTTTTTTTAATTAATTACAATATAATACAGAAAAAAAATCATTTATTTCTTTAAACACTATTGTGCAAATCACAGCTTTATTTGCGTCTTTCTGACTATGAATATTTGACAGCTTTTTAATATATTGCAGTAAACTCTGGCTAGATTTTGTCAAATAATATCATCTAAATATGGATGAGTTTTAGTAATAAAACATTCAGTAGTAGTTTCTAATAGGGTTTACTGTTGAAATATCTTTTTATATCATGTTGACTCGTTATCTCGTAAATAGTGAATATATAATTAGTGAAGATTAGTATAGATTTACATAAGATAAAAATATTAGAAAGTACTTTGTAGTCCAGCTTAATTTTTCCAAATACAAGTTCCAAATACAAGTTAAAATAATTAAAAATATTACGCATAATTATTTTTACAACTATATTTTATTTATATACAATATTTATTGCATACCTTATTCTTATGAATGATTAAAAAGTTATTTATAAATTTTATATTATTTATATATTAAATGGAGATATAGATCTGAGTTCTACGAAATATTCTATAAAATACATATGCTACGAAATTATATTCCAATGACCATAAGAATTTTTATAGGAAGGTAACTCTCTAATATATAATAAAACCATTGATTTAAAAATATTTTATATATGTATGTAATTTTATAATTTTATTATTTATAATACTAAGTTTAAAAAATAATTGATTAATGATTCAGTTTACGAATTATACGTTTTATATAAGCACACCTTATTAATGTTAATTTTTTTTAGTTAACAATCAGTTATGTTTAAGTTAAAAATTATTGATTAAATTTAAAATCATCGAAATATATAATTACAATAATGTATGGGGCTTAATTTGAAACAATCTAACAATTTTATATTTGTAAATTTAAAACAGTCTCAATTTAGTGTATTCTTTATTTTGAAATTTTAATTTAAATTTTTTTTCATTTTCAAGTAAGAGGTACAAATTTGATATGTACAAAATGTTATTAGCGAGTATATAGATTTGAAGTAACTTAACGAAGAATTTTACTAATAATAAAATGTAATTATATTCTCAACGGAATTTAGGACTTTTACAAGCTTCCAAGTCATTAATTTTAATGTAAAAAATAATTAATTCACTCCTACGATAGCTCAACTCTTACGTGCTCAAATCCTTATTCACTAGTCTAATATTATAAAGCATTTAAAATTTGTAAAAAGATGTAAGCTCTTTAAGTATATTTTTATAGAATAATGATGCCAATTAAAATATTATTATCTTAATAAAATAGACTTTGTTTTGTATAAATAAATAAGTAAGCAATTATTTTAATTTTATTATATAACGACTGTTAAATAATGTTTATTAATTGGTGGTTAAAAATAATAATTATAAAGAGAGAGCTGAATTATCCATTTATAATTCTTGTATAAGACAACGATCAAGGTATAAAAGTATATGCTCTTATCATAAGTCGTACGTTTCATCATCGCAGCACAAAGTCATGAAGCTGAAAAAAGAGTAGCACTCTTAAAAAACACATTTTTACACCTTACGTAAGCCAAATCGTCCAAAAAAGTGAGTTAAGCCAACGACGTCCACTTAACTGCGGTCGAACGCGAACGCTCGACTTGCAGCACTATTCGACCCCTTTTAAAACAACCACGTTCTCGATTTAGTACAAAGGCAGAGTTTCCTTCTGTCTTTATCCATTTAGCTCTCGAATACTCGCCTGTTTTTTTTTCATCCTCTTTACTTGATATCCTATATGACAGAAATCTATTTTCTCTATTGATTGTAAGCATATTTTAATGTTCATTGTACAATCTATATAAAAATCTTTCATTTTCTCTATCAATAAATAATTAAAATATATTAACTGCAACCTTTTTAATTTACAATTACTTTCTCATAATGGGCACAGAGCAGTTGATTTAAAAAATAGTTGGATTATTATTGATAAATTATTGCACCTTAAACTTGGATTTATAAACAAAATGAAAATTATACAATGCGAAAAATATAAGTAGACATTAAGTTATGAAGATTGGTACATTGTATGTAAGCATTAGATTAATTAAATAAGCTATCCTTTGAAAAAACTAACTCAAATCATTTTGAAGTAATTTAAAAATTGAAATTATACGACAACATATATATTTATTATATTATCTGAAACTGTTATTTAACCGAATAACAACTTATAAATAAATCCTTTTGAATATTATAATAAGTACTAGTATTTTTTAAGATTAACAGTTGAATTTTTCATACTTTAATTTTGTACTTTAGGATGAGTATTCTACACACAATTAAATATTAAATTATTTAGTATATCCAACCTGTACGCTGTTTTAAAATGTAAATAAATTTATGTATTACATCATATTTCGCTTTTTATCACATATCTCCGTTTTTATGTATAATAATTTGTCATTAAGAATATAGAAAATTATGTTCGTTGCAATCAATTTTTATCATTTACTGTACTTTATAATTGTTTGTTATAACGATAATAAGAATATATGTAATTGCGTTATTCCAGTCAAAATTAAACAAAATTAACATTATGAAGTGTTAAAGATATATACATCACAAGTATATACCATATATATATATATATATCATATAATATTTTACTCATAGTTTACAAAATCATACTAATAAAATAGATATTTATATATGTATGCATCTGTGCAAAAATTATGCTATCACGTTTTATTAAGTAAGGATCAATGATTTTAATAAATTTATAAACTTATCAACAAGAACATTTAAAACTTACATACAATACCAAAGTATTATTTTTTTTACGTATCATCGAAATTCTACATTCATTCATCACTAAATGATTTTGATAGAACTTCATGAATAAGGAAATGAAGCTTATCAAGTTTCATTAATATAATTTTTAAAATAATAATGATGAAATATATATGAATATAATTAAATTTGTTAATACATATATATATATATATGTATATATATATATATATATATATATTGAACATTTTTATTAATTTTCTAAAGGTATTTATTTATTGGTATTGAAAGATATTGTATGTTATTGAATAAAGTACCATGAAATGAAAATTATTCACTATGTCAATCTAGTTTCATATATACACAAGTAGATCATGGATAAGACTAATTTATGTCTATTACTCTTCTTTGATCTAAAACTAAAACTTATAGTCTCAAGTACAGTAAGTAAGGCTAAAATTTAGGTAATTGTTATAGAACGAATATTATAAGTAATATCTGAGTAAATTGAAAGTAAGTAGGGATGTTTGTTATATTTCATAAAAATTGACATTAATTGTATTTAAAATTAGTATAAAAAGATTCATTAAATTTCGAAATAAATATTAAATTTTCGAAAAATTTATCAAAAAATATGTAAGAATGATATTATGCTAAATAATGTATGATTGTAGATATTTAGTACATATTAAATTCTAGTGTAATTATAAGCATTATTCTTCTAAATCAAAATGCAGAAAATATATATGCCATTTTTCAAAAAATGGAAGAAATATAGTTATTTTAGATATTTGCTTTTTAATTCAATAGCAGATGACGGCTTGTCTATGGATTATCACACAGACGATCGTGTCATCTAACATCTGACGATCTCGTAGTATGTGTACTCTTATTAACAGAATAAGCTGTTGAGTTTGACACATGAAATTCTCATTTATCAGTGCGCCCGAATTCTACGCGCATCGATTAAATGTAATGCGCATCTCGTGGAGAATACTTTCTTTAAACCTTACAGTTCATTATTTTATTCCGCGTGAATTACAAGGTACTGCATTGATATTTCCTACTGAACAAAATTAAACTCATAATTTTCCTACGCGCATGATCATAACTGTAAATTCGAGATCTGTTACTATTCATGCTTATTTTAAATTATGTTTATTCGAATACATATCGTTGATTTTAATCAAAGTATGCTTAAATATCGTAATTATAAACTAATACTGTCGCGAAAAAACCTATTGCATTGAATTTAGTTTACATTGAAGTTAGTCCATAAATAAATATAAAAATGGATATTCTTGTAAATGAAAATAATTTAAAATTATGTAACAAAATTCGTAAAAATAGAAATACATCAATATGAAAATCCAATCATGTATAATACATAAGGTGTATACAAAATAATTCGGTCAAATGACTTTCTGTCATTTGTTTAACTACGAAATTATACTTTGGAAATAATATAGCTGAAAATACTATATTAATTATATATTTATATGAGCTTATACATGACTTTATTAATATATAAATTAAAGCGTTATATTGCAAAGAATTCTCGATTTAATGAAGATAGATATAATGATGATGAATCAGAATAACGAGTCAGTTTTAACAAAATCGCGAAATATCCACAGAGGATCCCCGATAAACTGGAAAAAGCAGAGCAGGTCGATTGCTTTGTACATACAAAGCAGCTGAGCCACAAGCAAGAGTTGAATTACTGCTGTAGTTGCATCGAAACAAGATACATCGTGTGTACATTATTCGTGGCCTGTGCAACTTCGTCGAGCCATGACTGGA
Source organism: Ceratosolen solmsi marchali (assembly GCF_000503995.2). Lineage (NCBI taxonomy): Eukaryota > Metazoa > Arthropoda > Insecta > Hymenoptera > Agaonidae > Ceratosolen > Ceratosolen solmsi. The sequence goes on along the minus strand of NW_011948416.1, from coordinate 963,357 downwards.
CCTTTATTCGCGGGTGGTTTCACGTTCAGGTGAGAGAATTGTACGGAGAGGCGTGCAGAATCGTTAATTAGTCGAGTGGCTCACATCGTTTCTCGACATTGAGTAGCGGCTGAACCCTTGTGAGTCGGAAAACTTGTTTCGCTTAATGGACTCGTTAGGACGTATGCTCGAGATCACGGGAAAAGCCGATACGCACCGGTGTGTCGGTACCTTCATACTAGACGCTATCTCGATATATTGAGGGAAGAGATGCTAGGCAGCTACGAGCTTTTACTTTTAACAACCAACTGGAATTGAACTTGGCTAAGTTACAAAAGTATAGGAAGTTGTGACACGGAGTTGAGTACATAGTTAACCGCATAGTTAGCCAGAATCTCAAGCTTACAGTTATGAAATAAACGTGTATCTATTACTGTTTTCTTTTTTTTTTTAAAAGCCGTATTTTTATAGAGAAATCAAGAGTATAATTGAAAAGTTTAGCAAAACATTGAATCTAATAAGGCAATTAAAATAATAATTTATTCATATAGCATGCAATTACAGAATAAATTAGTTTTTTAATTAATATAATAACAATTAATTTAAATAATTTCAAAATTGTACTTCACATTTAATATAAATTAACGTACTAGCAGACAAAATTTTTATTACAAGTATTTAATAACAAAATTATTTTCTATCAAATGTCTCATAAATCAACAATACAAAATAATAAATAATATGAGTTTTATAACCGCAAACATAAAATTCACACAAAATCTCTTGTGAAACCAGGTCAAAGCTGTTCATCGAAGTGCAAATTTTTATAGCATATTACAGATGTAAAAAAATCTTCCTATTTTTTATATAAATTCATCTACATTCATTCATGCGCATACGCGTATACAAATGCAAATTCAAAAAGGATACGCAACCGCCCAGAATATATACTCATGCAAAAAGGAAAGCACAAAGAGAAAAAGAGTGGGAGAGAGAGAGAGAGAGAGAGAGACAATGAGAGAGAATGAGAGAGAGAGAGAGAGAGAGCGACAGACAGACAGAGAGAGAAACATAGATTCTACACAATTTTTCTTCTATTCAATACGAAAAATACGATTACGACATATTGAGCTGATGGAGGTGACACGACGCAGCTAATTGCCTGTCAGAATTAAAGTACTTCGTCCACTCAAGTTCACGCTTTACTAGTTGCCTATTTTTAAATGGCCGCTAACTAAAATCTAGTGTACTTCAACTAAAAATATGCATATGGATAAACAGTGCATAATTGTTTAAATCTCTTCAGTTGATGATAATTGTGAATATATTTCTGAGATAAATTTAAGTACAAAAGCAAAATTTTGGAAAATTGTACGTACATGTTATTATTATTTTACATATATTACGTACCTATCAATATATTTATATTGTGTATTATGTTATAATGTAATAGATGAAATAACATTTAAAATATAAAAATTAAATTATTTACATTATATATTTTATATATACATTATATATACATTATAAGGCATATTATGAGAAAACACATTCTTTTTACTTTTTTCTTACGCATAGCCGTAAAATATTGTTATGATGTTCGAATTAAGTACAATAATAATGTCATACAATACATAATATAATATGTAATATTATATATAATATCATAATATATCTTATATATCATATCATAATATAATACCTGCAATATAAAATTTTCAAAATTATCCAATCCTATCCAATACCACACACATACACAATATGTATTAAAGAATTTTATATAATTCTGTTTAAAACCACTAAAATCAAATAACTTTTTACCTCTTATCTGAAAAGCATACGTTAGAATAATTAAAAAATTTTTTTAAACGAATTTACATTTCTCGTAAAAAATAAAAACTTTGTATTAAATATTCGTATTTCAGAAAGTTTTTAGTTAACGTATCTACTAACAATTTCGATGAAATTCGCATCAAGCAACTATTAGTGTTAGTCTCGTTGATTGATATCTAATAGCTCAGCTTATTTTCTATACAATATTACTTAATGGACACAATTACTATTCTGCTATTCCATAGCCATCATCATCATCATTTTTTTTTTTAAAGTAATTATTTATTACACGAAAGTCTAGCCATTATTTTTTTTAAATGTGTGTTTTAAATGTACGTTTTAAATGCGTATAAACAGTGTATGTTAAATTGCCGTTACAAAAAGTAATTCCGTATCTTTCATTTTATTGCATTTGAAAAGAACTATAATTTATTTGACTAATAAGAATAAACTAGAATTAAAGAATTAAACGATATATTTAATAAACTGGATTTTGAAACATTAAGTTGCTTGAATTTCAATAAATATATATAAGTTCTCCAAAATAACAATTTTTATTAATTACATATACTTGAGTTTGTATCTATATTGATATAAACAAAATTTTCTGCATTTTAACATGAACTTTGACAATCATAGATACGGAAATAATAACTGCCAAATTCACATGAATGACTAAATTTCTGATTTGATGTTACTTATCCTTAACTATATTTATACCATTTTATTGTTGAAGTGCATTTACATTTTCTTTAAATTTGCTTCAAATTTATTGATACTTCATATTTTATGAGAATTATAGATTTCTAATTACATATTCATGTATAGCTATGAACATTCATTTTACTTCACTAATGCTTGAGTTGTCCTTCATAGAATTACATGTAAGTTTAAAAGACAAAGGTCACGATGTATATATATTCAATAGTATATAATATATAGTTACAAAATATATATTAATAAAACTTGGTATAGACCTGCTATCTTATATTTGAATAAAATATTTTATCAATTAAGATATTAAATTTTAAATATAATAAAAATTTAGATGTCTATTTTTATTAAAAAATGTTCACGATTATTATTAAAAAGGAATTTTATATTTATTATTCATATACAATATTCAATGTAAAATACAAAGCAGTTAGAGTTATATAAAAAAAAATGTCTCATTGTGATGTTTTATAAAATTATTTAGCAAACTATCAGTTGTTGAAAAGTCATAGAAAATCTTAAATAAATCTTTTGAAACTTATTAGGACTTAACAATAATTACCGTGAAGGTACTACGAAAAACATTAAATCGACTATATTGTCAGAAATCACGACAGTTTTTTTATTAAATATACACGCAAAAATCTGAAGTGATAAAATAAAAAGAAAACTTAATAGTAATATTGTAAAATTAATAAGATGCAATTTAGTTAATCTTTTTTCATATATACATTGAGTAGAAAATATATAGATAAGATGAACAAATATTTTGAAAACTGTAAAAGTAAATGTTCTTATTTCTCAATTTGCTAATATATCACACAGTGATCAATGATCTAATCAATGAAAACAATGAAAAAAAGTATTATACTTTGTATATACTTCAGCAGAAATAATGAATACTGAAATAATCAATTTTTTAATAATCTATTTTATTCATAATACATAATAATCTTAATGATATTGAAATCATCCCAATTACGATTAAATATCAAATTACATATAAGTTTCTTTAAAAGCGTATTAAGAATCATATATTTAAAAATGGATTATATGTGTTATGGTCATATTTTGTTGTTATTTTAGTATTAATATTCCAGCAATCATTTCAATCAGATATCTACTGAGAAAAGCTAAAGATACAATCGTCATATACACATAAAAATACAATAAAGTATTCGTGATAGAGGATATTAAATTTAAAACATCTACTATTTGAAAATATGAAAATCAATAAATGTCTTATAAATTTTTAATAAATCGGAATGAAAAAAGATGCTGATTTTGTATTGAAAGATAAATATATTTCGAAATATTTTTAAAATTGATAATTTAACTCTTTTAGGATGAAAAAAACTAATAATGTGCCACTTGCTAATATAATCTCTTTTAATAAAATACAAAATTACATGGAATTTTGTAGACTTTATCGCTCACAAAATAATTTTGACGTATAAAATTTCAATAAAATACATTTGTTGAATCTTTTTTCAAATAAATAATAATTTGAAAACTCCTAACGATAAACTAAAAAAATAAAGGATATGTACATTCTTACCTAAAAATTATCAAATAAAATGTTTATAATTTCGCAGTAATGTGCACAATATTTTTAAAAAGGTACATTGGTGTGTTAGTTAGAATTAATTTTATTTTAATCATACTACTAATTTCATTTATCAAATTTTGGTTGCTATTTTCAAATACAACTGCCAGAAATGAAATACATTATGGAATATTTAGTAAGCGATTATTTAAATTTATAAATAAGTTATCTCAAATACAAATGGATATTATTACGGTTTACTTTTAATTAAACAAAAATGTTTTGTAAATCAAGAAAGAAGAAGAGATTAATGTTTCAATATTTTCCTGCAGTGTCGTATGGTATCTTGAGTTAGAAAGTGATTTTAACGTCGAAAGTTTAAACAAATTCTTTACTCATTGCGGATGAAAAAAATCCATTTATAACTTGATAGTTGACTAATTTACTTAAAATAAACTATATATTTAAACATTGTAAAGTTATTACTGTTTAATTTCATTAGTAGTAATATTAAATTCATTCGTACATAAAGAAAAATATCATATATTCTTCAAAATGGAAATGTTAATTAATAGTTATTACCTCCTAATTTTTGTTTCTTTGCATATTATATGAAATGTACTACTCCGATGATAATTTTTTTAGACGTTTTTAAATTTATTTACACTGCTTTGTTCTAAAAATTATATATATAAAGATGTTTTTCCTATGTTTTCGAAAACTGTATAGTTAACAGCACATCAAGTAAATTTAACGATTAGATAAATAATATACATAAAATATATACACCAAATATACATAAAAATAATGGAGTAAACATTACATATATATTTTTATTTAAAAATTGAGCTGTTTAAGACGGGCTACATGTTTAACTGTTTATATGTTTATAAATCTTGTTTAAATCTGCTTGGGTGACTTAAACCATAGATGTAAATTCAAAATAAACCAGTTCATTCGACATACTGATATAAAATAATAATAATACAGCAGATATATTAATATAAATGCTCGGCGATTATCTCTATTCGTCATCTATTATAATTTGTATAGTCATTTCAACTATTTTCTAGAATAAAGTATTTTTAAATTTTTATTTAATAAGATTATAATGAATTAATAAATGACCAAAGATAATTAAAAATTCAAGCGAAGTGGGGAAAATTTATTTAGTAATGGATAACGGAATATATATAAAAGTTATACTTCACAATTAATTTCTTTTTATTGATAACTGTTCGTTAATTAATTTATATTTACGAGCGTTTGCTCAAAAATCTTTATTGAAAAAAATATTAAACACAGTTTGATAATAGTATACACATTCCCATAAAAAATTTTATATTTCATTTTTAATTCATGAACTATAATAATTAAATAACTTAAAACAATAATAATAACGTCAACAATAAAACAATTAAATAAAAACGTATTATCAATAAAAGTATATTATATTTTTTCAAGCTTTATCATTATAAATTATCTAAATTGTCGTATTTAAAGATAATTGCAAATAATAAAATGGAATTGCTTCCGAATTCCCATAAGCCCACGTGTGTGTCTGTGCATTTATGTTAACTGCATGTATGTGGTTGCGTGCTTGCATGTATGATGCAGATTGCGAGAGAATAGGAGAATATTCGTACGTATGTTTGTAAGGGATGTAATTCTCGTTATGCGTAGAGAGAATATGTGAAGCTTTCCTTCTAATGGATAGGGTAGTCATCTATGAGCGCCCTTAACTGCTACAGCACGTATTTAATATTAAGTAAATAAATTTACATATAAATGCATATTTAATAAATATTTGCTTTATGTTACCTCGCTTATTATTGCTGTGAATAACACCATTATAATCCTAGTTCATATGTTGAAAATATTAAACATCAACAGGTATTACATTCGTCGTATGTTCCGCATAATGATATTTTTTAAGAATCAAAGCATTGTGGGTTTTCATTATTTATTTAAATCTACTTTCAAGTAAGCTTTCATTTGTGATTTAGCCTTAACTTAATATACGTTAAATTTTTACCACTTTTAACCACATTTAAATTAAGTGCTGTGATTAAATGCGTGCATACATTTATCACTTTTACCCACTAGGCTCTTATTATTTATCAATTTTCTCTATTCCGAATTTTACCATTACTTGTCGCTGCAAATAATAATCGACTGACGGAAGCTTTGCCCAGCTCGATCGCATCTATACCAGGGGAATGAATTTATTCAATGGTAATCGAATGTTGAATGAACGGCGGGCGGAGAGGGAGATCAGACTCGGCCTTTGATGCCGAACGCCTCGTTTGCTCTGGCATCCATGACGGATGCGGATGGTACACGTAACTAAAAATAAGGCCGATGAGCGACGACGTTATTGCGGTCAGGGTCTTCGAGTTACAGTCCGGCAGAAAGACAATCCCGGCGTCACCCATTGGGAATTCGATCCTCCTGTGATATATGCGACTATTTTTAACCTTTTTTGATTTCACGCTTATTCATTGTCGGATTCGTAATACGCTTGACGCTCCATCTCGATATCTCAATAATTTTAGTCATCGAGTAATTTCCAGATAGACCACCCGCTTTTCCTACGCTTACATAATTGTTGGACTACAATAGAAGGAAGGATGCGAGAGTGATAATACCAGTTTAATGGTAGGAAAGGTGGATTTTTTAAAAGAAAAACTCGTGATTTTTCGGGCGATGAATTTGCGTCTAACTGCAGACTTTGCTTTGCCCGTCAAATTTATCATATAAATGAAGTTTTATGTCGAAAAATGAAGTTTTCGACCATTTTTATAGCTCTATTAAAAAGTCACCGAAGCTTAATAAAACATTTTATTCTCATCGTCATAAAGTACGATTCTTTCTCTTCAAAGTCCATTATAAATATGCAGGTTCCGATATTTTCACATTGAAAAATATCCGCTTCATTTGTATTTAACATGTTTCTGATAAATTCTTTTATTTTCGACGACTTTAAATGTCCATGATTTAAATTTTTCTAAAAAATATTTATCCGTCTAATATATTGTATCTACGACGTGACAGTCTTTTTTACATAGGAATTTGAATTTTATTAAATCAAATTAACAGTACAATTTAGAATTTTTATAAGTTTTTTTATATTATTTTTGTCTAATTTTTTACTAAAGTAAAACATCAAAATATTTTAGTATATCATTAATAAATAAATAAATTCAATTTTAATATGACCATTTTAAAATATACTAAATTCTTCAAATTGTGATTACAAAATTTTTTTACACACATACAAGGTGTGTCAGTTTATTCTTTTATTTTTTCTTGTTAGCTAATCAAATATCAGAGCTCAATATTCATCATCATCATTATCATCATCATCATCAAAAATATAAAGAATTAAAATAAAAAATTTTATAGATTTTTTTACTTCTGAAATATAAATTTATTCTAAATTAGTTGATTCATATGGTATTCGAAAATTTGTAATAAAAAGAAAGAGGAATTCTTGATAAATATATCTAAGAATAATATTGCTTTATTTATCGACACTTCTCACTGAAATATTGTATAAATATAAAATAACGACCAATCTATTTCTATATTACTGCTGCAGGTTAAATAGCATTCAAATTTTGTACCAATTAAAATAATTCTAATCATTATCCATTTATTGTAAAAATTTTTAATAAAGAAATTTTCAAATTAACTGAAAGATTTACATAATTCGATTTTACGTTAGACACTATTTTATTTACATATATTAATTTGAAATACATAGTAATTGTTAATTACATTATTATTAACTGCAAAATAATAATAACTGCCATTCGGAAACAATAATGAATTGAAGTAGTATTGGTATATTAATTACTTAAATTAAATTTAACTAAATCATGTTAAGATAGTTAAACTTGATTAAATAGAGATCGTAATATATTAATTACATAATACTGAATCTATTATAAAGTTACAGTAGTTACCAATACTTAAATCTTTCTGAAATTAATTATGAGAATATATTCTTTTACCTTTTTTGTATTATTCAATGTATTTAAAAAAAAAAAAAATAAATAAATATATATAAAATAAAATAAAATAAAAAAACTTGAATAATTTAAAGAAACTGCACAAACATTATACATGTAAAAATGATAAAATTATAAAATAGTATAGAATTCCTTTCTAGTTTTCTACATGCAGAATTGTCATTTAAAGTTATCCATCATTATTAATTACATAAACTTAATTACATAAATATGGCTCTAAGCTAAAAGCTATCAATTCGACAGCTTTATCTTTTGTGTCCTAGTTTTTCTATCTTAATTTATTACTTTGTATCATTTTCCTTCTAATGCTCATATTTTCATTAGTGAGGAAACTGATCGAATGATCATTATGGTAAATAGAGATTTTGGGATGATGCATCTTTCACACAATGTAATGTAAAATCTTTATTTCGGTACGTTAACTTAAATTTATAACTTCATTAACATTAAATTATAATAGCACCAAAAAGAATAAAAAAGATATTACATTGTACTTTCATTGATACGATTCTGAGGCGTGTCAGTGACAGATAGGTTGTTTAAATGTATATATATATATATGTTGATAATTTGTATAGCTAAAAAAATTAACATTATATATATTGAAAAAATATGAAATAGTTTAACAAAATAAATATAGATATATAATTTAATTTACTTTATCCTCAATTATGTTGCTAGGAGCAAAAACTTAATTTAAATCTTCAATTAATAATTATGTTTAACACACTTATACCAACAAGCTTATTAAAGTAACATTCTAAATTCAGAATTATTAGAAAAAACAATTTTAACGTAAATTATTTTATATTTAATAATAAGAAACATAATAAGAACAAATAGAAATGATAAAAATTTTCAAATCAAATCTAAAGCAGAATTTTATTGATTAAAATATAAATATATAAATAAAAACATTGCTTTAAATTATAAATATATATTATACTTTATGAATGTATACATATAAAATATGTATAATTTTACAAATATAATTTACATATATATATAAATGCCGTATTTTATGAATATATACATTTGTATAATATTATAATGTAACATTTACACGTATTTTATAAATACAGACGTGAAAATACCGAAGTATTACAAGTTAAAATTTTTATACTTTTGAAAATTATTTCATTATATTTTACGATCTATTCATAAAAATTTAATACATCAAGTTTTTAAACAAGTTAATTAAAGCAAATTTAATTATTTTTTAACTACGTTTATCAATAAATTTATATAACTAGCTCAGTATTAATAGTGATTGGAAGTTTAACGAAGTTCGTCGAAGAAAACGATAGTCCAGCGAGCCGATTAATGCACTTAAATGAAATTATAACAAAGTAGTTCACTCAATTATAAATGAGTACACATAATGACCTATTTATTTATAAGTTAAATTAGTCCATTATAACACAGATTTTTATTCTCTATTTATACATCACCATTTGTAATATTAATAATACTTTGACATTAGTTTACTAATCAATTGATAAAAGTATTTTTTAATTATTTCGAATTAATTTTATTGATAATTTATTGAAATCTAGCAGGCTATCTTACAAATTAATCGAATCAGATAATTATTCAAATCGACTCACGAATTATATTCATTTCTCCAATTTCTATTTCATTATCTTGAAAATATGTTTGAATTTTCAATACTAGAAACATACTGTAAATAGCTTTACACTAAATAAAAAAAAATTATGAATAAAATATCATATTTGATATATAAATGTTTAATATTTATCTAACGTAATATTAATGTTTAAATTTTTCACTACCAAGTACTAATATTTAGGTTGAACAACAAATAAAGAAAAGATCAATGCATATAATAGTTATGTAATAGTAATAAAATTATTTTATCCATTTTAAATCTGTATATTGATTTAATATTGTAAATTATTCAGTTCATTGCTTTGTATTTTATAAAAAGAAATAAATCCTACAATTCTGGCGTGGAAAGAGCATCGCATAAAATTTTCCGTGCCATATAAGTTGCGTGTACCATAGACGATGAAAGGGAATAAGAATGGAATGGCACGGGCGACAAAGCAAAGCAAAAAGTGACTCACAAAGATCAGATTTCGCATGGGAATATGTTCTTCTTTTGCGTCTCGCGATTTTGCTTTGCGATTACAAGATGCGCGCTCGCGATGCCTTACTGATCTCCAGGAGAGGCTCTCATCTCCTTCCCCTGCCTTCTTTCTCTTTTATCTGGCTCCTGGTCTTTGCAATTTTCTTTTGCATCCTTTTATTACGATCTCTCATCATCTGCGCTTCTCAATCCGAATACGATTTACTTTAATATATTTTATCGGTTTTCAGCTGACGCACGCGGGATATGTGTGATATGCTTTATTCAAATTTAAATTTTTATGTACATTGTACGTATCACGAAGAGCGACCGGTTAGATTTCATAAGTTTTTAAGTGCTATATTTCACCAATAATTATAAAAAATTTATTCTAATATTTTAAAATGTTGTCTTATTAAACAAATTAATAAACTAATTTTATTAAGCAGAATTAATTTTGAACAATAAGTCATTTAGAGTTACAATTTACTTTTATTTAAAATTTGTATACAAATATAAGATTATACTAAAAACTATAAGTACTTTAATAAAATTTGAATATAAAATCATGTTGGAATAAAAAAAAATTATAAGCTTGGTTATTTTAACGTTAATAGGACATTTTTTAAAGTAATTTTACAATAAATAACGTTAAATTCACAAAATTTAGAAAAAATTTATCTATTAAATACCGAAAAAGTTAAAAAAAATACATATAAAATTTGGAAAATAATATTCGGGTTTATTAATATACAGATATGGATATCTATCTATTCTAATAAATCATGATATCTCATGGAATTTCATACTTATAAATAAATGTTTAATCTAAAACTTTAACCATGCTTTTCTTAAGTTTACTTGTACTTAAGTAATTCAATTACGTTCTCAATGTAAAATGTCGCTTTTAACGATGTAGATTTTTAACTTGATGTTGTAAAAAAATCGTTTTACTACAGACAATATAAAATTTAACCATAAAATCATGAAAAACCATGAAAATAAATTTGTTCACTTAGCACAATAGAATTAGTAGTGACGTTCTGGCATAATACTTATAATGCATTGTATATTAATCTTATTTAAAAAAACCCTTATTAATAAATAATCAGTTAATAAAATTACATATTTAATATCATTCACTCAGCAAACTTCTTAACCACGTTATATAATAATCAAATTAAAAAATATATTAAAAATAATATCACACATGAAGTAGAACCAGATTTTTTATAAAAAAAAGTATATCATATTATTCATATTTTATAATAAAATATCTAAATAGTAATACTAGACCAATAATGAAGATTTGGAAGAATGAGGTTTATTTCTCGTTGAGCATTAGTTAAATTATTTATCTCTGATTATTTCTTATTTTGTATTAAGTCAGAACAACTTTTTTGCATTCTACGAAACAACGTAACTAAAATTTAAAAATGAAGAAGCCGAGGCCGGTGACCTAAAGAACAAAAGAGGGAAAAAAGTATAACGGTGTGATGCATTTGTTATGTATCAAACTCACCAATTTAGGTTTCCGCGGCAATAAAGAATGTGAGAATGAAGGCAGCCGCATTTCAGCGAAACCGCTAACACGTATGTGTAAGTAAATTCAAGTAGGCTGAATGACGTAAAATAAACAGATTGAAAATAAAACCTCAACAACATGCAGTTTTTGTTTGACTTTATCGAACAGGTATTGAATGTAAATACTTTGCATTTAGATGAATGTTTTAAATGCTTCCCCAAAATAAAACAACTCCAAGACTTACAAAATTTATTTAATATAAATTTAATAAATAAAATTTCTTTAAGATAAATTTAATAATATTGTAACAATGTCTGTAATTTTAATTTTATTTACAGTACATACATACAAGTAAATATATTGAATATAAGTCGATATCATATTTTATCTTAAAAAAGTTTGTCACTTATAAGTACAGATTTTATTATTTATTTACATTGTTCGAAAACACAATCTACTCTATTTATTCTCTGAGCACAGTTTATTGTTCTTCAAATTTAAACAAATATATATTTGGTAAATACCATTTATCTATGTCTAATTAAAAAAAAATATAATTATATTTAATAAGCAAAAATAATTTTAATAAAAAGTTTATCTTATATTATATTTATAATTTAAATTTTAATAGAATTTCCCAATTCTATAATATTATTAAGACACTCATTTATCATTATATTAAAAAACTTATCTTGTGTGTCCGAATTTTACTTAACTATATCAGTATATTATATAATTAATACTGGCGAATTATTAAATCATTTTATAATTAGTTACGTAAAAATCAGTATAATACAATGGGGTATGTTATAAATGAACGATTTTGGAGTTTTGTAAATAAAAATCAATACATACAGTTATTAAAATATATTAAAATTGTAATTTTTTTGGAAAATTTAACTTTAATATCATAAAGGCACTATAATCTGATATTGTTTTTGCTTATTTTCGTAACTAACTCTGAAATATAGTATATAATTTTTAAACACCAAATCAATAATGAGCTAGATTTAATTGAAAAGAATACATATATTTTTGTTTTATATCATAAAATAAAAATTTAATTGATTCATTTTTTAGAATTTTATCGATATTCTCTAAAATTATATTTTTAGGCATTTTTTAAATGCAACTATATTCTTTTAAAACACTTGCATAGAGTATATAATTCATAAGCATGCGGATGCATGTGTGTACATGTATGGAGACATTCGAGAATAAAAGCAAAACTGCAGACATGAACGCCACGAACCTTGGCTGCGCTACAACCGTTGTTGCAAGAGGAAGTACCTGTAGTAACAAGACCAACAAAATTACAAAACAAAGTGTACAAAAAGAGATAGGGCGAAGAGACGAAGAAATCGTTCAACGTGGTTTATCTTCATTCTTCCTCTCTCTTTCTCTTTCTCGTACGCGTGCGTGCGCGTGCTCTTTCTCACTCTTATTTCATTTCGTTCGTTCAGAGAAAAGAAGAAATAAGTATGAAAAGGTAACAAGAAAGAAACGGGAGGTGAACGCAAAAGAGAGAAAAGGAATGGTATAATACAGGGAGGCTGCTGCTACTTGAAGAACCGGTTCTCTCTCTCTCTCTCTCTCTCTTTCGCACTTGTACATCAGAGGTCATCGTTTTCTCTCTTCCTCTTGTTCATCGTCACGTGTTGGCTTGCAATGCACCTGCACTTGCCTGCCCCTTCATTATATAGGAGACTCTTCCTCCTGTTTTTCTTCTTTTTCTTCTTTGACTTCTCTTCCTTTAACTTTACGTAGTACGACTACGTTCATTTTTAACTTAGTTTCTGGCTTATTTCTTATTGCCTATACTTCGACAAAATTCTCTAAAACATTCTTATAAATGACCTTAATTTTTTGTTAAAATGTTAAATATATTTTAATTACATGACTATCGGAAAAATTGGTGTTCTTAATTTGATTTATGTAACTGTAGTGAAGGTTTAAAATGTATTTCGAATAAATTTCATATTCATATATGTATTTCCAATACATTATTTAAGTAATTCAGTAATATTTTAAGTAATAGTTCATTTAATATTTTGTATGATATGCAGTTTTAAAAGTGCAAATTAAAATATGTAATATAATATTATAATAAACATATACGATAAAAAAGTCTGCCTTGTTTGTTTATAATAATTTTTGTATTTTAAATTAGTTCAATTATACAATCATTTTAATCATTTATATATAAATCATCATGTATATAAAATTTTCTTAAAGCATGATAATATTCTAATGATACATATAAATTTGATCATAATCATAGTGTTATTAACCATCGAAGTTATAGACAAATTAGAATGTAAATTCTTTAATGGCTATTTATAATAACGTTTCTGTGTGAAATGCCAAATGAATGGTTAATTATTAATATAAATATATATATTACGTTTGTATGTCAAAAAAATATACACATTATTTTCTGACAATGAAATGATTTGATTTAATTATACATAATAGATTAGTAATTACTTTATTTAACAAAATTATAATATATTTATCATACGAAAAAAACTCTTTTCTAAATATTTTATTTAAAAATACAAATATATATATATATATATATATATATTGTATTTAATTATATATAAAGTTGTAGTTAATCTTCTCTATATAAAAATGCAACAAATATGAAAATAATAAACAAATAATGTTTGGAAGTAGGGCCATTAGCACTTGCTATATCTTTATGTATCAATTCAATTCTAGTTTGTATACCAACAACAATGAAACTTTTTATAAAAATATCGAATATTTCAATATAATGATTACTATAAAAACTTTCCGAGTACTGAATGTCTGTAATGCTTGCATACATTTCTTAAGTTTATATAAGGAGCAACTGTATCTCTTTCCAAGTCTCTTTTACTTTCTCTGGTAAAGCACAAAACTCGTCTATTTCGACCCTGGGGCTATCATCTTCAGAAGCTGAAATCGCTTTGTACTTTATGTTTTCTACCGCTTTTTCTGTATCACTGCAACAGTCTCTCTCTCTCTCTCTCTCTCTCTCTCTCTCTCTCTCTCTATCTTATACAGTAATTTGGCAAAAATAGACAAAGATAATATAAATAAATATTTATTCAGTCGTAATAGAAGGTTTGTTAATTTAATCCTCAATCTATAAATCTATAGCTAAACATTATCTTCCCTCTAGTTATATAAAGATGATAAACGGCAAAAAGTATAAATAAATCTTTTAATTATTTATGAAAATATTTATATTTGATACAATCAATATTTTTACAGTATAATTGCTATCTGAATATTAAAACACTTTTCAATGATTAGTATAGCACTTCTTATAAGCAGAAATTGTTGTTACGAATTAAAATTTCAACATTTTTGATATAGTATAAGAAATTATGTAAAGGAAATGGAAAATTTACAGTATGCAAATTCAAAAAGAATATTATAAATCGCTAAATCGATAATTATTGAATATCTATGAGAATTATTGAATGTTTTATAACAATTTCCAATAATATAAGTACTACAATCCATTAATACTAACTAACAAATAATCCATTATATATTACCTTCCTTATACAATTTCGTAATTACAACACATACAATAAATTTTTAATCTATATTAGTAGCTTTATTCAATTTTAAAATTTTCATTTTTGAAAAATGCTGTCTTTTGTAAATAATCGTTTACGTTGTTAAAAAGAAATATTTCAATTTTATATAAGAATTGTGAGGAATTTTATATAAAATTATTGTGAGGAATCTAAATTTCAAATTAATAAAAATAAATATGATTTTAAACAAAATGGGGGAAAAATATATTTTGTTTAAAGCTTCTCAACTATATTTCAACGAAAAAAATTATTTTTTAAAAATTCAAAATTAATATTTTAATTAAAAATACACATTATTTTCAAAATATTTTATGATATATTTTATAATAAGTTTCATTATTAATAATGTATGAGTATAGAAATGTACCAATTTAATATATAATGAATAAATTTATCAATTTATAATTCTGACAATATGTTCAAAAAATTCAGGTTATATACGAACTTAAAAATAATTTTTGTGAATTGTAATAATATATTAACAATATATTTCTAATGTTTTAATCATACTATATATACAGAAATATTGTAAATATGAATTTTATTTTGCCATTAATATTTTCCTTAATAAAATTGGCTAATATTTTATGCAGATTGAATTTATTAACGTATGTAGTTTTAATAAAAAAAAATTAATACAGTTCTTGTTTTGTAATTCAATATTTGATATTTAATTTATAAATTCAATTATATAGTAATATAAAATAATTATAAATAAATATTTTACGCAAATATATATTTATATATTAACATGTTATTTTATTGATCATTTCAGCGATTTTACAATATTGATATATCTGTTCATAATCAGTAATTTTATTGATTAATAATAAAATAATACAGTAAGTGAAAAAATTTGTTTCAATTATTATGTTAAATTTTTGTATAATTTAAAAATAAAAATGTAGTTCCTGACATAATTTGAATTTTTCATATCGAATATAAGTAGAATGATAATTTCGTAACTAGAAATGCTTTACGAAAATGGACATGCAATCTATCAAAATATTATTATATATTTATCAATATACAATTAGGTAATTGTATATATCATTAAGCTATGTTGTAAATTATTAAATTTTATAACGTAAATATTATTTAGTAATTCTTTTATAGAGTAATGAAGATACTTCATTTTTGTGATTGTTGGAATTAAGTTTGGTTCTATTCTAATTAAATGTAATATAAATATTGATTTAGTAAACAGAATAATTATAAATACAATAACGAGACAATATTTATTTTATTTCGTTGAATTAAGTATTTTCGATAGGTATTTTCATTAGTAACCGAATGAATTGTGATTTCTTCATGAATTATGATTATTTTATAAATCCAAGTATATGTTCAATTTATAATATTCTACCATAAATATTTAAATATACATAAATTTATTAATCGGATATTCTATATATATTCTGTCTAATGTATTATTGATCGATATATCATTATTATTATCGTGTATAATTTTTTTTGAATTATGAAATAATATTTATTAAATAAATCAATTTCAGGGTTTATTAAATCGTCATACTATAGTTTAAATGTATAAGTAATAATAACATTATTTTAATGAGGATAAAATTTTTGTTTTGTTCCGACAATGGCTTTTATGTGAGTGTCAAGAAAAGTACTTGTGAAAAAAAAAGCAAACGTATATTTGTAAAATTAAGCCACGAATATGGAATTTTAGCTGAAAAATGATAACAAAATTAAGCAACTATAAGATAATAGAAATTATTTTCTGAGTTCAAAAAATATGGAATAACTATCTTCCAAGCCTTGTAAGACAATGACAAATAAAGTACTTGCTTTTTTGAGCATATAAATTATTGTTAAAAAGAGGAAGTAATTCATTACTGCAATAAACGAAATCCCGTAAAAAGACAATGTTCTTAAAAGATCAATAAAAAGTATCTAGAAAGGGTGAAGGAGAAGAATATAACCAATAAAGTGGTCTGAAACCACACGTATGCCACATCAACATTTTTTAATCAGGAAATAGACCACCAACCCCTCATTTGACGGGGCAATTTCGTTGTTTGGCTCGGTACACGCACACAGCCAAGTAGCCAGATAACCAAAAGAAAGGTGGAAAGGACGCCGGGGATGAAAAACTGCGAATTCTGTGGAAGCAACGATGATAAACGTAAAGAGCGAGGCTCGTTACTTTCTCGTGCCCTCGCAAGACTCTTTATTACGAAAAGGATCTAAAGAGACTTGGAAAGTCCGATGCGCACGGCCTGCCTTATGATGTAGAACGTAAATAGACCTTCCGAGTCGATTGCCGCCTCCCTTTTCTCTACATTATTTCTTATCCTCGCCTTGTGAACGTAAGAATCGTGGCCATAATCATTTTATGGAGTACCGGTAGTGGCAAACCTGGCACACAGGGGATCGCCATAGAATTTGTAAAGAAGACCGAACTTACGAGATGAAGTTGTTGAGATTGTGAATACAACAGAATAGCAACTAACTCATACTAGCTAATACAAATTTATAAATTTATAAAATGAATATAAAAATTAAATATACCTGTAATAAATAATGAAATTGAATAATTGTAGGTAGTTATTTATTATGAGCAACTGCTCAAAGTGAAATTGATTTGATTATCGAAATATATAATTAATTAAAAATAGATAATTGAAATATGATGTATTATGTCCGTTAAAACTAATTTTTTTTATATAAATCTATGTTTATTTTTATATAGTTTATTTATTATTATTTTATTATTTTATAAATTTATATAAATCTATGTGTATTTATAAAATCTATATCTATAAACTAACATATATTGGTTTTAAACAAAATTATATTATATCTATAAACTAACATATATTGGTTTTATAAATCCTTGAAGCATTTATATGTGAAAAATTCAAATGGAAGCAAGAATTGGAGTAAAAATTGGAGCAAAAATAATCGTTTTACTAGTAAATTACATAGTTATACTAAATTATCTTGTTATTTGATCACACGATATAAAATTAAAAAAAATATATTTTCAGAAAATTACAATAATTCAAAGTTTTTATAATGTAATCTATATTACTAATAATTCGTTTTGAAAATATTATGATAATATTAAATTTAATATATACTAAATGTATACTTAAAAATATGTTTCATGGGAAATTTAACCTTTTGCTACAGTTTTAGAACTTAAGAATGTTAAATAAAATATTTCAATTACTAAACAAAATGAAAACAATTTAAATAGAATTATCCATATATTTGTTTCTTTCACTTTCTACATAACCTAATATAACTGTTCTTACTATTGTGATTGTGAATGCCTCTATCTATTTCAAATTAAGTTATTTTTATTCATTTGAATAATATACAAAAACGTAAACATTTTTAATATATTACAAATTCATTAAAATATTTACTAGAGCAGAATATAACCTCAATGTGTATATACATTTAAATTCTCTACTTCGTTATAACTTTTACTGTTACTAGTTATTTTCCTTCCTAATCATTCTCTATAGTAGTCTCTTAATATTTCTGTTATACTATCGCACTTCATTTCTTTCTTTGGGCTTTGCATTTACATTTCTTTCTCGCCTCCTTCTCTCACATGCTCGCGCACACCCTTTATGTATATTTTTTCTCATTCTTTTTCTTTTACTTTCTCCTGTTTCGCGGTGCTTTTAGAGAAGCACCAGGGCTTCGCTGGACCTGTTAATGGAAAAGGAAAATTTATTGCAATGCTCGTGCTTCATGCAATACGTACGGGAGGTAAAAACAAAGACTTTGCTTTCGGGATGAACAACAGAAGAAGAAACGAAGACAACCGCCGAGATACTTGTGTACAAAGCTCACTGAACATGGACAGGTAAGCAAACATACAAATGTATATACATTGCCGTATTGTGGAAAACGTACTTTCTGGAAATATATTATTTGACAAAGATATTCTCGAGTTATATTGTTCTATTAATTCTAAATAAAAGCGTTTCATTTATTACTTTTATTAATTATACCGATAATATGCTTATTATTGATATTATAACTTATTAAATAGAATTTATTGTTATAAAAAATAAATATGGATAATTTTCAAATTTTAATTTAAATAATATGAAGTATATATTATTATTCATTTATATATTTATGTAGTCATATTTAATATATTCCGCTACAACAATATCCATATATATATATATATATATATATATATATTTATATATTTATAATTTACTTAACTTTATTATATTAATTTAATTATGAAAATAAGTGATTGTGAATTTTAAATTTAATATAGAATGTTTATTTAATTTAATACAATATTTATGACAAATATACGCTTTTGTATATATCTTTATGAAAAATTCATCGTGTACCTGATGATTTATATCAGACTGATTTATGTAAAGGATTAAACGAGTACTGGATATTCCAATATAGACAGCAACATTTTATTGAACTTTCTATATATATACATATAACCTTATTTGTTTATTTTTCAACATTGATCTAGGTCTAAATTATATAAGTATTTAACTATAAAGAATGAAAATAAAAATATGTTGAAATATAATCTATGCATTTGACTTATTCAAATTTTATTAATTTTATTAAAATTAAATTTATGATGTTGAAATTCCATTTAATATAATAATATAATATAAAACAGTTTTTTCCTAATAATTCTTATTAATAATTTTTCCATTTTAAACTAAAGAATATTATAAGCATATCAATGTATTTCTATGTGTTCATTATTAATATTTTACTTTTTACTAATATTAATTCTTTATGTTGCTAATATTTTATTAAACTTTTTAGAAATTATAATTTCAGAAATTGTAGAAAGATCTATATAGTTTATAATAACAATACTGAAAATACAATATTTGTGTGTATATTATTAACAACAATTAATCTTTGTAATTTAATAAATGCTTTATTAATAATATTGGTAAATACTATACATAATATAAACCTTAATTATACATTATAATTGCTCTTATAAAATAAAATATAAACATGGCTAATGTAAGCTTAGCTATTCATAAATATGTGTACATCAATATAGCTTAATACATGAAATTCCATATTTTACATTAATCTCTGAACAATTGCTTCTAAATTCAATCGTATAAAATTTCTTTGAATCATTTGCAGATATTAAACTTGCATCCTAATTTGTTTTATATCTTGACTTATTACTGTTTATAAACTTATTATAGGGTTACATTGGATTTTTATATTTTCTTCACACTTATCAATTTTCTACCGTAAATGCGATTGCCATGTGATATATACAAGGGGTAGTATAGACAAATATATCTACACGATTAAAATTCCCTCGACGCTCGATTAAAGTTCCGATCACTTGAGAGGCGTCACCGCGCCGTTAAAAAAGTTAATTGATTCGGTTTACGTGCGCACTTGCGGATTCTGTTCATTAGTTCCTCTCTTACCCTGTCTTCCTTTTCACTTACCTGCCTCTTTTACTCTTGCAGTTACGCTCTTTTACTAGATAGAGTCATTTAATTAAGTCGCGGTGAAAATGTGTTGTCAGTCGAGTTTTTCTTCCATCGTTTGATTTTAAAATAAATTATAAATAATGTCCTCTATTTTGTACAAATACTGAATAAAATATTTAAAAATATTCCAAATAATAGTATAAATAATCGAAAACTCATATTGCCATTTAATAGTATCTTAAAGCTTACATTTTTTTTAATTTAAATTTCAGATTATAAACTATAAACAAGCAATACGTTTACATAAATGAGATTCATTTTTATACGAATAGACTTTGCACATATCTAGATTATCTAATTTTAAATGAATATCATTAATTTGATATACATGTTTAATTCAACGAAAGGTAATGCCAAACTCGACATATTATCAACCATTCTTTTGATAAATATTTCAGTACACATACATACATACACACACACACGCGCGCGCGCGCGCGCGTATAAATTAGATAAATAAGAAATTGATTTTCAGTATTTTTATGAATAAAATAAATATTTAGATCGTTATTTTATTATTGCTAATAAATAAGATTAACATAAATTATTTTATTTATTATATAGTAAGTTATAATTGAAATTATCTATTTTGTAAAGAGAATGTTAATTTATTTTATTTATTATTTCTTTCTATTAAAAACGAATGATATAAACGTACAACTTTTATTAAAAATGAGAAATACATAAATTAATTATTTTATTAAGTTTGTTTTCTAAGCATATGGCATATTGTATCATTTATAAAGGCTTTTATGTGAAAGCCACATATAATATTTTACCATATTTAACCAACCAAATATTTTAAATGGGAGTTAAAATATAATTTATAAATACATATAAAGGTTGTGCATAATTAAAATGAATGGTAGCATCCTAGATATTCTGATTAAAAAAGAAATGTCATGGATAAAATAGCTTTTAAATTTCTTATTATTACATTTATTTTTATGGATATATTATATTTCTTGAGCAACTAGAATAACATAAATCTTGCAATATTGTGGGTGAAGAAAAAAATGATTTTATCATCCTTTTTCCAAATCCTTATTATATGTGAATTAATTTTAGCACATACAAAGAGGAAAAACTAATTAGAGTAACATATTTAGAACCTTACATATCCACTACTGTTTATCATTTGCCATTTTTTTTTTATATATATATTACTATTATGGTTAATCCCATCATTTTAGAAGATCAGACAGCGAATGAAAACTGCGGATATAAGGGGACAAAGAAAGAGAATGAGAGAGAGAGAGAGAGAGAGAGAGAGAGAGAGAGAGATGGATGGATAGAAATAGACCGTACTGACTAACGCACATGCAACTACGTAATTACGCATTATCCGACCAGTAATCTGTGGGATGAATGAACGGCTGAAGGTTGACTGTGTACGCACCTGTGCGCAATTGTACCGAAGAGACGGGAAAGTCGCTCTGGTGGGAAGAAGTAAAGTCATTGGCCAAGCATCAACTACTAACAAGACTTATAAAATTAATATAAATTTATAAGACATTAAAATTAAGAATGCTCTCGGTATTTCGGAATAAAATTGCTGAAGATATTATGAATTGTAAATTTTGAAGTTTTCAATATTTTATTTTTAAATCAGATATTTATCAATAATTTATATATTTCTGGGATTAAGGCATATATTAATATAATTTAATGTATATATATATAAGCAAAATTTATTGAATCTCTTATATAATATTATATCATGTTATATTATAAATCATTTTAATACAACAGGGTTGGATTATTTCAAAATTTTAATACACCTGATAATTAATAGAAATATGCGTGTAAGCTAAAAGTTTGATAAAAATATATGAATTGCATTTAAAACATCGGAATTTAGGAAATCATGTTTATCTGAAAATTCCTAACAGAATAAATTTATCTACTAGTACAAATTCTCCAATACAGTAATTAATATAAGTTTTGTATAAAAATGTATTTTATTACAAAATATTTTATATATTAAAGCAAAACCATGTATATATTCAGTGAAAATATATTGCTTTTACTACGTATTATTTTCGGTTTCAATATTATGATTCAATATTACGGATTTCATTTATAAACATAAATAACTACATGTATAAAATTTATATTTTAAAATGAATAAACTTTTTTAGAATAATGACGTAGAGAATTTTATAAAATTTTAAATAATACAAGTATATAAATAAATTGAATAGAGAACTGCAATTATAAAAAAAATATTATTAAAATATTATGAAAAAATGTTTGTATTACAATAAAATTAACTAAATACATTACGATTCTTGAGTTCTTCGGATAGATATTTGTAATGAAATCTCAATTTATTTATGTATCATAATTTATATAGCAATAAATTAAAATAACTCTTTATATGTAATAATATTTTTACTATTATGTAAGTAATTATATATCTATCAAGAATTAATATCAAAAGTATTTTGACTTTAATAACAAATTTAGGTATTACATATAATATGATTAATTTAAGCAATTACATATTTAAAAAATTAATTAATTAATATAAATGTTGAAACATGTTAAAACCCTATAATTAGTTACTCGAATTATAATGCATTTTATGTGAATTACAATTACAATTAAATGTTTTTTAAGTAAATTTTTTAAATTATATTTTGAATTTATGCTATGCATTTCCGTTATATAAACATATTAATTATTTAGTATATTTATAATTAACAAAAATATCTCAAAAACTATAAATAGTACAATACATATGAATAATAAGTATATTTAAAGTATTTTTATATTCATATTTTATATTTATATTTTATATTTTATATATTTTTTTATCTATTATATATATATATATATATATATATATATATATATATATAATAAATACTTTATATTATATATTTTATATTTTTATATATAAAGTGATATTATATGAAATATAATATCGCAATTTAAAAAATTAAGAATTTTTTGCTTAATTAATTTATAAGTCATCATTATACATAGACTTTAGAATGAATAAATATTTTTAAAACACTGTATATAAATTCTTATTGATATTTCATTATATTTCATTATAAATTATGAAACTATATTTCTAAAATTTCTATATTCTAAAAAACTATATTTATAAAATTTCAATTTAAAATTAAATATAGCTAACAAACGTTTTCTCTTATGTTTAATAGTACAAAATTAATTAAAAATTTTAATTATAGGCTAATAGAAATAATTGAATAGACAACTGAATAATTAAGTCTGTCAAGTATACGTAAAATAATAAAAATAAAATCTACGAATGATGAAATCTTCAGAATATCATTGCAGTTTTCAAAATTTTTTTCCATATTATTGAGAAAATGATAAAGCATGTTAAATAAATACATGACTATTCACACTGTCTCTTCTAAGCAAGTTAAATAGCCTTTTCTGATGCACGCTTGCGATGCTTGACAGTAACTCCGATCCGAGTTTCGAGTAAGACAAGGTCAATAACAGTTAACCTTGTGAGCAATTTAATTCGATCCTCCGAACAATTAGCGAAAATTTCTTAAGATTAACGCTTTAAACCGAGTCCAGTAGCTAGTTGAATGCTTAATTTTATTTAATTCGCAGAGAAAAAGGAATAAATGAAGACGAAGATGTGTTTAAAGTTATTTGTTCCGGATATTTTTCAAGCTCCAAATGAATAGAAATAAAGTTTCTAAAATATCTCGTTAGGTATATAATATTTCATATTAATAATTTAATAGTTTTCTTATATTTATCTTTCCTTTCACTTTGAATATTCTGTTTAGGTGAATGTCGTAAATAATTTAATATAAGAAAGTAATTAGAAATATCTAAGTTTGTTTTGCATCTACATCGAAGAATTCATTACATTAAGTTTCGATAACTTTTATTTTTACAGCTTTCCGAAATTTGATAACAATATCTGCAGAAATTAAATATGAAGACATTAAAAGAATTTTTAAATGAATAACTTCATACTATTTATTTGTTTTATAATTAAATTTGACTTTTACATTGCAAGATCATTAGAGAAAGAAAATTTTTTCATTTAGTTATAACTTTCTCTATTCGTCTTGAAATTTCCAATTAATACATGAAACCCTGAAGCTGTAAAAGTTTCCAATTAAAACATTCTATGTTGAAATATTGGTAAAAAGTGAAGAAATTCATTGCATTTTTTTCTAAGACAATGTTTCCTAAAAATTTTAAAAGCGATTTCAAAGTTTGAATACTAAAATATAAGTAAATATATATTGATATATAATATTTTTTTAATTACTATTTCATTTCACATTACTATCACTCTTACAATATGAAAGATATATGTTATAAAACATTATATTAATCTAAAATACAAAATATAAAACATTATAATAATTTTAAGCAATAGATTTCAGAAAAGTAGAATTATAGATGGGCAGAATACAATTTTATAAATAGAGCATACTGGGTTTCAAATATTAACGGTGCCGTTATCTGATAATACAGAATTTTTATTTTAATTAGCGAAGGAATTTAAGAATAATTTAAAAAATAAACAGATTATTATTAAATGATATAGTAAATATTAAATATCTTCAATTAATAGAAATTAAAATAAGTTCGTTTATTTGCTATAGAACATTTAATATCTCATTATATTTTATTTTATTTTACTGATTCCTAGATATTTTGGAACTCTTACTATTTTCAAGTACTACAAATCTCGTGCAATATTTATTTGCTTTTCCCTTCTAGGTTTTTATGTTAATCATGCTGTAAATAAATATATGTTTTTAAAGTACTATATTTAAGGTGCCCAAATATAATATTTGCAAATGATAACGTATTATCATTATAGCTATTTTCATTGAATAATAAATTTTTTTCAATATTCTGTATGTTAGTATGTAATTTTCACAAATTAAAACGTAAAAATAACTATTTAAGTATTTATTATTATCTGCATAATTTGTTTTTCTGCTAGGTTAAGTTTAATAAGGTTTAATTTATTTCTACATTATTAAAAAAATTTTTTTATCAATATATTTATGAAATTTGTAGAGAATTGATGACTAAAGAGTTAATTTCTTCAAATTTTGTTGATTTCTGTTATTAAATGTCACAAAAGAACATAGAGTAGAATATTTGTCTAACTTTTAATTCTTAATAATGAAAGCATCGTAATACGATTACTTATTTATTCTCTTTATGTTTTACATTACCCTAATTTTTCTTATACTTTATTGTACAATATATTCTTTTAATTTTTTTATTATAAAAAAGAAACAATAAGCATAACTAGAATCGTTCATTGATACATTTATAAAAATAGTTTATATATTTACAAGTTTTGTACAAGGATAGTCTTCAATTGCAGAAATTCTTTTCATACGATAGAAATGGGATTTTTAGATTCATATCTCTAAAACAATTTTTAGATGAAGAATATCAGTACAACGTTTTTCAAGTAGGATGTTCAATATAGGTGCAGACTTTTTTTTTTAAATAATAGAAGAATAATTTCTCATTCGATGTTTTATATATAACATAAATTAATATATATATATATATATATATATATATATATTTCAACTTTCGCTTAAGTTATAAATATCGAAATATTAAAATTTTGAATACAAAAAACAATCTACGAATTTTCTAAATTTATTATATAGATATCAGTTAATTTTACGTATTATTAAAAGTATAAAAATATAATTTTACACGGTATGTAACATAAATGTATCAGCAATCTATAATAATAAATGATCTCAATCGTGAGTTAATTTAAAAGAAAGTTGTGTAAACTCAATTCAATAAATACAAAATTCAATTCACTCAGAACAATAGGTATGAAGGCAAAAGGTTTTGTTTTATAGTCTTTAGCCACCCTAAGTTTCGAGTCTAGAAAAATATCCTATTAAAAGTTCATGCTAAACTTGGAAAATCTGGACTCATCACACGAATTTTCTATGTAAAGGTAGTTTCTACTCTTATCTACAACTGCGATATCTTGTGCTTGACCACAAATATAGTTATTAAGAGTGCAAGAGCATTTTATTAAAACTTTGCAACTTTTAAACCTATACGTATTCTCAAATGCAATTTTTACATTTATTATGACTTAAACTATAAAAATGGGATATATTAAACTATAAAATATAAAAATAAAGCATAATTTAGTTGCCAAGAAGAAATACTTTACTTTAGTTTGTAAAATTTGTAAAATAAATGCTGAGAATTTTATTTTTCTGGTTTGACAACTATATGATGTAAATTGTTATATTAAACAAAAATGTAATTATATTTTTGTTTTTATTATTTGTGAACATTTTAATTTTGTTTAAATGAAGAATAATTGCTTATTTTACATTTTAGTTTAAGATAATCGTATCAATATTTTATTCGTCTAATTATTAGAATTATAAATTCTATTATATAAAATAAAATAATCATAAAAATGTCTATTGTGAATAAAATACATATGGAATAGAGAATTCAAATCTTAAATATTGTTTAGTTATATAATGAGTCGATACCATTAAAGAACTTCATTATTAAAAATAGATATCGGAATAATGATACAAATATGTACTTCGTTTTGTCTTGAGCCGGTCAAGTCGACTCTTTAGTCAGGATTATGGATATGAAGCTTATATGATATGAGAGAGTCCGGTAGACTTTTATATACAACAATACCACCTAGTCTCATGTTGATCGAAAATAGCTACAGTGCATTACATATAATATTTTAACTACCTAACAATTCAGTAACTTCACCATTTCCTTATTACTCTAATTTACATTATCTCCTATGTATATGTCTAATATCATATTATTATTATTAAGTAGGTTAATCTATTATGCACTTGATATCGACGTGAAATATAACTCTCATTATATACTTGGTGCATTTACATATAGAATCTCGCATTTCAAGTATTTGAATTTACTAATTAAAAAGTGAAAACTAAACGATGGACTGCAACAAAATTTTCAATTACCTTATGCAATTATAATATTTTTTTTAGACAATTTGAAATTATAAAATTTCCAACAAAAAAATCATAGAAACTGAAAGAATCATAATAAAAACGAACTTTTAAGCAATATTTTGCATTCAACAACACTTTTATAAAATTTTTGGTATCTCGTGAGAAAAATATGGAGGTGTTGTAAATAATTTCATTTTTATATATTTTATTCGGTAATTGTATAATAAAAATTTTCATAAATGCGGAAATATATTATGTTCTAAAATATATACGTTTTAACATTTTATTAATCTTTAAATTAATTTTTCCACAAGCTAAAATATGTAACAATAAGTTATTAATCATTTGATTGTGTTTTCAAGATTTGACTTGAGTTATTTTGTTTACTGGAAAATATTTAAGTATAATTATTACAAACCTAAAGTGCAATTTATGCTTACATATTGCATAATCAAAATATATTTAAATATTGCATTCTTTATCAAAATTTACCATCTACTCCAATTTATATTTATATTGTCTTACCTATTTTGACAATAGTAAGTTAATTAAACTTGCTCGTTTCAACAAGCCACTTATGTATATAATTAATTAAACTCTAAAAATACTAGTTTATAATTGTCATAATTAGCAATGTATTTTAATATATAAATATTATTATTTATTATTTAAGAAAGTGAGAAGTAATAATAACCATTTGTGATCATTTACATTACACTTTCGTTTGTAAATAGTAAAAAATTAATTTGCAGAATAATATTTATAATTCAACTTCTTTTGGTTGTAAATTTTTTAAGTATTTCTTTTTTAAACATATATTTCATAATGTATTTACATATTTACAACCGACTAATTTCCTTTTTTTAAAGAGTGATATAACTACTATTCAATTTTTCATATTACCATTTTTTTAATATTACTTTATATTTGTTTAATAGACGCATGCCTTTATTGATGTTACAAACTGATTTGTAATCAATTAATTTTTTAATATAATTGGATATTAATTTTAAATAAACCAAATATTATAATTTATTTTAAATACCTTTAATATTGAGGTATTATACTTGAAATATAATAAAAATAAAGTATATTTAACATTTTTCGTTAACATTCAATTATTTATATCGATGCAATAAAAATAATACATTTTATTTTTATATTTTATATATATAATATAATTATAATTATATTTTTACATTATTCAATTTCAAATTTATTATTTATACAGATTTTATACATCCAAATATTAATATTTTCATTGTAATTTTCAAATGTATAATAAAAATAGTTTTAAAATTAGCTTTCAGCTATACTAATATGGTAAAAATTTTAAGCAAATTTTTTTCAAATTCATGAGAGTAAAATATAAAAAAAATTTATAACTGTATTATTAAAAGTTTTAATAGTCCCTTGTTATTTTTCTGATTTATTTAATTATTTTGTATACATTTTATATGTTATATACATTTTAATCTATTCAATCTATTTATATTATTTTATATCAATAGATTATAGATTTATTAATTTTATAATTTTTTTATTTCTAATTATTTAATTTAAATATTTGTAATTCATATTAATACGTATATACACAAATTACAAATATTTATATTAAATGATATTTATATTTTATCAGATTTAGTTTTAAAACAAACATTTTAAGTACCTTGTAGTTACTAGTACTATTTATAAGTATTATTTAACATCGATACGTTGTTGTTATCGTATAAATTAATGTCAAAAGGTAGATGTTTTACTATAATAAATGTACAATTCCTAGTACTTTAACGATATGGCAGATCAATAAATTAAAAAAATTTTATAATTTTATAAAATTTGGTGGTCTAT
Source organism: Ceratosolen solmsi marchali (assembly GCF_000503995.2). Classification (NCBI taxonomy): domain Eukaryota; kingdom Metazoa; phylum Arthropoda; class Insecta; order Hymenoptera; family Agaonidae; genus Ceratosolen; species Ceratosolen solmsi. The sequence continues at coordinate 933,712 of NW_011948416.1, read as the reverse complement.
CATATTTTTTTTTCTATTATATTCTGTCTTTCTATTCTATCATATTCTGTCATTTCTATCATTTCTATCATATTCTATCATATTCATGTCTTATAGACATGATAAAATATATCGAAATAATTTAAGCTAAGCTTTAATACTTCTATCTCCTAGAGTAATCCATATTATTCATAATTATATGAATTATTATAGGCTTTTAACGGTTCGTTATGAAATAACTAGAAGGAATTAACATGTAATGTAATGACGTATGAGAAAATGGAGATTTATACGAAAATTTAAATACAGAATGTGCTTACCGCAGTAACCGCATTTCCTCATATAATTAAGAAACAACCGAGAAAATATCTTAACAAAAAAAAACAATAAAACAAAAAAAAGACTGAATAAAGCTGTCACTTCTAAAAACATGTTTCACTTTTAAAAAATTTATTCAAAATGTACATAAGAATATTAAGAAATTTATGATTATAATATAACAAAATTATTATTTACGAATAAATTTTAGTAATAAAGAAAGATTAGATTTGTTTGAAAATATTGCGGTTTTGTATCATTATTTCTGATTTATTTTTATTTGTCTATTCTATTATTAAAATTTATTATTAATTTATTAATAATCTATTAATAAAATCCATTATTTAACTATATAATTGACATAATGTATTCCTCTACCATTTATAATTTTTCCAAATTATTGTCATGAACAATATTTGAATTTCTACTATCTTTATTTATGCTGTTTATAAGGTAAAGTATATAATATAAAGATATAAGTATAAAATTTGTAGTACTTACTTTTTTTATTATGAAAATTTTTTTAATTATATTAATTAAATTAATTTTTTTATTATTGTATTATTAATGTTATTTTTGTTGTTGTTGTTGTTGTTGTTGTTTTTGCTGCTGTTGCTGTTATTGTTGTTATTTTTGTTGTTGCTGTTATATATTGTCAAACTTCAGCGATTCTGTATTAAGTATCATAATATCTTTGCATTAATAAACAGGTAATAAGTCACATTGGTAATTTAAATAATCATCGTTCTTTTTATTTATTCAATGTACATAATTACAGAAAACAGACACTGGAAATCAGAGTTGAGCCAATAAATAAATATGTGAGAACATTTAACTAATAACTGTATTAAAAAGTTTTTTGCTTCACCATTACTATTAAACTAATGAATTTTTAATTCCTATTTATCCTCTTTAAAATATTGTAGATACATCCTCTTAATCATTCTTACTTGTGGTAAATATCATCTCGATGCACACACCTGGCACACGTACGCGGCATTTATACTTGCGCAAACGTACTCTTAAATTTAAAACTACACCTACACTGAAAAATTACCGCACAAGAATTCTATGGCGCTGAAGCGATATCGTTTTTCAAAGTACTTCAGCCAAGTTGACCGATTTAGTGTTTTTTTTCTTCTGTCGCGTACAATACATTATAAGCCACGGTATATCGATAGGAGGAATGATTGATGGGAAAATAAGTTTAAATGAATGAACATAGAGTGCCCATTAATGTTCATACTGATTTGTTAATGATTTTAAACTTATTAGGGCTTGAATCGTATGTATTGAAATGTCAATGTACAAAATATATGAAAAAAACGAATAATATAATTCATATTCCAACTTTTATAAGATATCTATATAATTAAGCTTTGAAACAATGAAATACAAATTAAATAGACGACTCCGCAGTTCTTTCATATAAAATATCGAATATATATATTTCTTCACTACAATTGTTTGTAAATTATTTATACTCGAAAATCAACTAATTTCCTACTGAATTTAATAATAAAACATAAAAAATAAACAGAATAAGAATAAATGCTTAATCACAATGATATTATTCAATTGTAAATTCTGGTTACTTTTTGGGAATCTTTTAGTGTTTAATAGAAGATTATGCGTATTCATCTAATAGCATTGCTACAAATATAAATACGTGTTAAGCGATTTTAATCTTAAATTTAAAATCGATAATGAAAGCAGTAAGATCCCAGATCTTTGAAAATGTGCATTTATCCGGAAAGCCGTGAATTTGAAAAATTAAAATGCACTATAGTAACTCGTTTAATAAATGCAGAGACAGACAATCGTACTAAATCACGAAATTACACCACCAGCATATTGCGCATTGAGAAAAAATTTTTTCACACACACACATACACGCACGCACGCACACATACACACACATTCGCACACATACACACACACACACACATACACGCACACATACACACACATTCGCACACATACACACACACACACACATACACGCACACATACACACACATTCGCACACATACACACACACACACACATACACGCACACATACACACACATTCGCACACATACACACACACATGCACGCACACGCATATATGGGCGTGGGTATTTAGATTCTCTCACTTTTTCCCACAGTATCCGGTAGGCAGTGGAAGTAAAGCGAGAGGCGCGTTCGTCTGTTCCTCCACCAGCTCTTCGTTACTCCTCAGGCGCTTTCGATTGCGAATAGATTTAACCGCGCCTTCGTCTCGCCGTACTTTTCGCGTTCATTCATCCTTGAGAATACGTGCGCCTGCTTCTGAGTACAGTCACCGCCAAGTTTTGTGCTGTTCACTGTTATAGCTTCCTGCAAAATGGTTACGAACTCACAACTAAGAAAATTATTTAGAGAAACAGGGAATTAGTATCACTCAATGCCCATTATTATGATTATTGACATCTTTTGTATAAATCCATAAAGTTCATATGCTGAATAATAGAAGTTTATGATAATGGCTGCAATTTAGTGAACATAGTTTATGTCTCGATACAAGAAAGATTGATTTTTAACAAAAACCTACGCTATTCAAGATTTCATTATTCATGAAGGCCTTTGGATAGAAAGTATATAAACGAAATAATGGCCGAGTTGTCGAGGAGATTTAATAATTCCGCTATTAATACAAATAAAACTCGTCAACTCATTTCGAAGCGTCCGATTGCCAGCCGCGCCATTCAGCAAGAAGCCATCACCTTCAAAAGTCCCGTATAACTTTCGCTATTGAGTGTACGAGGACTACATCCGCAAAACCCGTGTGCCCCACCTTGCGCACCTCGTTCCGTCTGCCCAGGACCTTTTTCTTCCATTTTTCCAATCTGCTCGCTCCCTCCCCTGCCCTGCCGCCGCCCCCACGGACGCGCCGCCACCGCCGTCACCATCGCTGCCGCCTTCCACGGCTAGCCGTAAGCTCCCACCTCCCAGCATCCGCAGCCGCCCAACTCACTTCCTTTATCTTCCATTCCTCTGCCTAGGTGGAGGGGAGCTAGTAAGCGTGGCTACAGCCCCCACTTGTCGATGTCCGCACGCTCCTCGGCTCGCGCGCCCGATTAACCGGAATGTGGCGCACGGTCGACGCCAAAGCCCCTATTACACTACACGACTGGTGTGAGAGGTTGCCACCGCTTCTTGGGACTATCCGCGGGGCCTGATCGGTGGCTTCATTCAACCGGTCTACCTCGGCCAATGTAATTCAGCTACAACCTGGCCTAGCCGTTTTCCACACTTTTCCGTATATACGATTTGCCTTCACAATTCTAAACTCCAAATCGGGCCAGCGCCCCCGTCGTCCTCATTCGAGTCGACTCGCCCTCGTGAAAAATTAAAGCTCACGAGTTTTTCTCAGTATATATTAAATAAATACATTAGCATTAACCCAATCACAGTTACAAAATGTAATTACAATTTCATAATCAAACTTTGTTATATCATTAAATATACGTGGCTTGTCTTCATTACAATGAAGAATATAATTATAATGGAGTTCTCATCAAGTTTCGTTAATCTAATTGAACATCTATTTATTACAATTAATTATACTTAAGAATGCTGTTCGGATAAATAAACGGAAATATATATATATATATATATCATTTAGTGATAACTAAATCCTAAATCGGATATTAAAAAATTTTAGCTTATTATATATTAGATTTTTATTTATGTCGTGTAATAATTTGAAAAATCAGTATGAACACTTCAAAAATTTGTATTATCAGTATATATACAAATTCTTAAAATTTACACTTTAAAATTTAGAGTATACTAATATATAATGACAAATGAATTTTTTATATTTTATTTTAAAATTTTTTCTCCATTCTTTTACATACGCATTTTTACTATGTTATTTTTCATTTTTGTTTATATTATATTTATTTCTATAATCTATTTTTCTACTATTAAATTTCGTGACTACCTGTAAAATTTCATTATAAATATAAAAAACTGTTAACCAATCATCAATGAAAGAATAAGAAGTTATTTATGAATATAATGAAAAGTATTTACTTCTATATGTTTTACTAATTACCGTATTTAATTTTCCTGAATATATATGAATATATATTAAAGGTAATTTTAGGTAATAAATTAGTATAATCATTTATCTGAATTATATAATTATTTTATTATTCATACTTTTTTAATACGTATTTAAAAGTATTCTTTATTCTATTAAAATAATAGAATCTTTTTACTGAATACTACTTCAATATTTAATTTGTAAAATGAAATTTTTAATGAAAATAAGATTATAGTATTCGAAAACTATTTTTTTATATGCAAGATTTTTTTGAGCTGGGTTCATATATATTTGTATATGTTGTTTTTTTTTAATTTTTTTATTCCCTCTTTGAAAATTTTTAGCTTCATTTACATTGGCATGATTATTTACATTGATTTGTATTAGTTAAATCTTCTATATTAGGAGATGAATATAATAAATTACAAATAATAATTAGATTACCAATTTGTTTAATAATTAAGTTATTATGTTTTACTATATTTTATTGCCGTTACTATTAAGTTTAGTCTATGAAATTAATAAATGACAAGCTTTGACATTATAATTCGTTTATATTTTAACAGGTGATCAGTTAAATCGAAAAGATTTGTAAGAAAATATAAGTTATAATTAGAATTGTATTATTAATAGATGAATATTTATATTCCATAAAATTTTTATAGTTTTTAATTTTATATTAAAAATATATAAATTATGGTATTAATGAATTTATTAAAGTAAATTGAAAAAAGTATGTTTCAATATATTAAAAAGTAAGTTATTTTAATAATATTTTTATGAATATTTGCCTACTTTTAAAAACGTCCTTAAATAATATTTATTTCTATTGAAAATTCAGACAATAATGATTCTTTTAGAATATGTTTTTATTAGACTTTTTGTTTAATATTGATAAAATAGAGTTTAATTAATTTACTTTAACAAAGTTTTTAACTTATTTCAAATATGATTAAAATAAATTATATTTTTGTTCGAATCCATAAAAATGTACTTTTTTGAATTGTTCTCTTGTCGTAATTGCAAAATAAAGCTAGAAACTAGTTTAATATTAAATATGCATCAGACTATATGGAATCCATAATATCATTTACGTTTACTAATACGAATATTGTCGATTTTATCTAAATGACCTAAAACGTCGTTTTCAATTATTTTCTAAAACTTAGGTTTAAAAACCAGTTATGATTTTAACGTATTTTATTCGTAATTTTAAGTTAAGAAAACTATAAGTTTCATTATATATTATATATACTCATAATATATATAATAAATAAATATATTATTATATTATTAAAGTTATCAAAAATATATATATTTAACGTTCTCAAGACCAATAAATAATCCAGTGAAAAGGCAATAGATTTGAATTTTATATTAAATTATTTTTTCTCAATTACTTTTATTATACATTTCTCTTTCCTCCACTTTATTTATTTTTATTACTAACTTTACTTATTTATTTTTTCTTTCTTCCTTAATTACACTCTAAATTTCTTATTAATTTTTTTTTCACTTTTTATTGTTGCATTTCTGTTTGATTTTATCATTCTATTTGCATTTCATTTTTTCTTTATTTATTTTTCAATCCAAGTTGATACTTTTGATTTTTCTATACTTTTTCATTCTGATAGATATTTTGATTCTGTTCGTCTATTTTTCC
>NW_011948416.1:904371-927668 GCF_000503995.2 Ceratosolen solmsi marchali | reverse complement strand
CCTTCTTCTTAGTTATACAATACTCTTTTGATGACAAAATTATATGTAAATGAAAATCATAATAGTAAATAAACAGGTTTGCTTTCACCTTACATTTTATATTGGTTAATAAATAATTCTATAGACAATTTCATGATAAATCTATTATTTTCATTCTCATAAGCCAATAATCATATAAAACACTTTGAATAGTGATCTTGATGACACAATAGCTAAAAACTAACAGCACTTCAAATTATTAATCTGAATTAGTGTGAACTTTAATCACAATTTTTATATTATGTTTTCTAAATAAATAAGATTATATATAATTAAATATTTATTTAAAATTATAAATCATAAATACAGAACTTTTATCGTTGAATTTAAAAGAGTAAATTGATTTATACTTCATATTATAAAATTTAGGAGAATAATTCTATTATGAAACGTAACTGCATAGATTATTGGATAAAAAATATAATGAAATTTTCATTCATTTCAATGTAATATGTGATAGTAAAATGTGTGATAGTAACCTTATGATTGTTGATTTTTAATTTAAATTATGGATTACACAGAATGAATGGCGTATTATTTTTAATAAATTGTTAATTTCTATTAATTCTAGTACAAACTAATTCATCTATCAATTCAGAAAAATATTTTCAAATATACTTGTGTGAAGAGTAATTTATTTTTAGAATTAGAATAATTTCGAATAATTTAGAATGCAATTACTGTTTCTCGATTATCCATTCTCTTTTGGTTCATCGTAAATATTTTTCAATTGTTTCTATTTAAAATCGAGGGTCATACAATCACAAAATACTTAAGGTTAACTAATGATCGTATTATCTGGTAACGACAGATCCTCAGAGTCGCATTAGCATTTCAATCATAAAATCTAAAACTTTTATAACTTTTAGTATGTACATGCACTGAGCTTGTGATGCATTTTTACAATCCTATAGCAAACTAAATAGTTGTGTGATGACTTTTTAAATAGGATGATAACAGCAACTATTATTAATTTACTAGTAAAACATTTAATTGTTGTTTTATCCAATTTTCGATATCTAATAATTATAAATATTACACGTGTACAATTCACCGATTCATTTTGATTTTCTCTTCTTTCCTTTTCTTATATATTCAAACATTTATTTTTATCTTGATTTATAAATACTCAATAAATTATATGAAGGGATGAGAGTGCAAGAGTCTTCGAGTGCATCGAGTGTAAAGAAATTGAAGTTTATAAACGCTGGGATTTTGTATTGCTTCGTATGGAAATGAAGCATTTGTTGATTTGCATAGATTTTCCTTTTTCAAGATTACACAAATTGTATTTACTTCAACCTATTTCAGATGCATGAAGGAATGTTATCGTTAAGGTTATGTTGAATTTTTTTGAATCAGAACTTATAAAATATATATTAATTTATTAACAATAAACCAAATTTTATTCAACGATAAAGTAAAGTCGATAATTTTTCTATAAAAATTAAATAAACTATATTGTATATGAAAATTTTAATTCAAATTTACAGAAAGTATTAATTACAATAATAAATTACGAATAAATTATAATAGCATTGATTTATTTATAAACTAATAACCTTATATCGTATTACTTATAATAAAATGCAAGCATATGTATATAGTAAAGTAGATTAGTGAATGATAAAATGAATCGATAAGTTTTTAAAATTTCTTGTGATTTATCTAATTAATTTACCAACAAATGTTGTACGTTAAAAATGAGAGCATAATTTTTACAAGAAAGTTTAAACATACATCACAACATTCGTAGAGTGTAAGGAAAATTTTAAAAAACTTAAATCGAACGAAGATCACGTGGTTAACTTGGGAATATAGCAGTCGATTTTGTAAACTTAAATTCTCAAATTTTCTGAGGACAAATTTTCTACCAAACTTTTACAAATTGGTCTTTCTCAGATGGTTTCAATTTGAAAAGTTTTATACTTCTGTATTACATTTATATTGCCTTAACTACCCGATTTATGTTATTAATGCTGTTCATGCTTTGATAATTTATAAATTATTAATAAAGTTCATAAAAAGGTAGTTAAATTCTTTGTTTCAAATCTTGTGCTTTTTAATAAATTTTTAGTCAGTTCCTGTGATAAAATTTGATATACTGCAATTTTTAAATATGAGGAATCGAATTCATAAATTTGTATACTTTATAGGAAAATTTTATATTCAATTATAGAAATACTTGATTAGAACGAAAATGTAATAATATTCATAGTGCATCTAGTCACGAGAAATGTGATCTAGCTAACTTTGAAGTGAACTACTAAACTGATAATAATAAAGTTCTCAACATTTGGAGTTTCAGTCCTGATAACTATTTTTAAGCGAATATTCATTCACATTGACTTGTTAGATTGTATTTTGATTTTTGCATCTTTAACTTTTCAATAGAAAATATATTCAGAAAATATAATAACAAACTTATTCCTTTCATATAGAATAAAAATTGTTCAATATATGGAATTTAAAATTTTTTTTAGAGTCAGAATATATAATCAGAGTAACATTTTAATGTTTTATTTTTCTCATATTAAAGATTAAAAAATATTAAAAAATAAATTTTTATACAGAAACAATTTTTATAATGAAAATTATGATTCTTTATAATAATATAATGTAAGAATCTATGAACTCCAAGTTTTATTACTATTTATTTATTATTATTATGAATGTCATTTTGTATTTATATATTTTTGCACATTTTTCAGATAACTTATTTTTCTCATAACTAACATTTAATAATAAATAAATAAATTAAATAAATATTTCGTGTGTATGTGTGTACAAGCGGATGTGTATGTTCATAAGCATTAAAGCGATAAAACAGAAGAAATATTTTATTGTTAGTTTTAATGAAAAATAATAATTTATCATGGAATTCCTAGATACGTGAAACATTTAATTTAAATTAATGAGATAAAACCATACTGTTAAAATACTTATATTATTAGCTTATATTTATAAAAGTAATGATTAACGATTAAAAAACATGTTTACACTGTAATATTTTTGTACTGAAATATAATAGTGATACTTTTTGGAGAAGGTTTGAAACATGAAATACTAATCAATTACAGAATATATTCAAGCGCGTGTATATTATATGAATGATTATAAATCTAAAAAGATGGAAACGTTGAGTATGTATGTAGGGAACGTGGAAGTAAATTAAAAATATACGATTGCCGTCAATAGATTTGTCAGATGTGTTCAAACCTCTACGTGTCACCATAATTTTTTATATCAATAGACCATATATATCAACAGATTTCGTCAATGAATGATGTTTCTATTCATCACTGATTTTACTTTCTTTCACTATTTTTATCATTTTATCATAGTATATATATATCGGTAAATTTGAACTTGTTTTCAGCTCTAATATAAAAAATTTAATAATAAATTGTAAATTGTGTTCATTAAAAATAGAATTAATATGACCTAATAAAAACTAATAATTTGTATTATCCAAAGAAAAATTTTTTTGTTTTTTCATAAAGAAATATTAATTTAAAAATCAATCGTTGAGTTGCCTAAAATATAAATATTAAAATTTAAATAAAAATATACAATTCAGCTTATTCAGTATTCATCATGAATAAAATATACCCAGAAATGGGTAATTAACATAAAATTTAGAAGATAATGTCGTCAATAACGAAAAAATACCTTTAAACAATTTTAATTTTATTTAATTCTAATTTATTTAAAATATTTTGGATCAAGTTTTAAGTCAATAAAAATATAAAAACAGCCATTATCATTATTTTATTTTAATAACAAACTGGTATTTATTCATATGAAAATTAATATTATAAATTGATTCTAACAAATTTCTAATAAAAATGAGAAATGGATTTCAAGTTTACATAAAATACTTTTATAAATTAAACTTATCACTATATTTTTTTTATATATCACTAAGTATCAAAAATCAATTGTATAGAAATAATATTATAATAATATTTCGATAACATAAATATTTTTAAATATAATTCGAAAAAGATATTTATTTTAAAAACGTAAAGTAATTCTATAAATTAATTGAGAAAATTTTAAAAATTACTATTAATCTATTAAAGTAATTAGATACTTTTTATGATATTTTGAAATGCATTGCCACTAAAAAATGAAATACTGAAAGTGGAATAAATAGTTAGTAATAAGTATATTCTTAATAACTGCAGCAGTAAGTGCATCCTGAAGTAATGCATCTGTATGATTAAATTATTATGTAATGCGATTTTCATATTGCATATATTATATTACACATAGGTTACAGAATATTACATATATTATATCTGTTAAACGGTATATTTGCAATTTTTTTCATAATTTAATATACGAAGTATCAATATCTATAGTGACAAAGCTGATGAATTTAATTTTACAGATCACTAAAATTAAGTTTTTAATTTTTCATACATTTTTTAAAATTATAATATAGACATGATATTATATAACGTTACAATTATTAAATAATAATGTATTAATGAATTAAATATGTGCGCATTAAATATGAGGTTATACTTGGTAAATAATAACCATAATTCTGTATTTTCTTATTTTTCTATTTTAACGTTTTAAATCTGTCTACTTTGATCATTATTATCCTAACGATATTTCATAAATTTTACAATAATTTCAGAGGATAAATTACAACTAGACTGGAAAGCAATTAAATAATTATTAAAATGTCGATTTAAAATCTCGAAAGTTACATAGTCCAGTATATGAGCAGGTCTAGATCTTTAATAATATTTAGTTATATACATATAAAATATTTTATATATTTTTTATAATATTTAAAAATATGTTTATGAAAAAGGTCGGTACTTTTAAGCTTAAATTTGCATTAAATATAAAATAAATTGAAAAATCGTTATTTATGATATTTATTCTAAAATAATCTAAAGTGAAACTATGATTGTACTATCCAAAAATTTTCTTTATATAACATCATTATTTAGCTATTTTTTAGAAATAACAATAATTCACATAACAGTAAGGATTAATTAAACAGTTACCTGATTTCTCAAGCTCCCACTATTTATTCGTGCTCATCTATATTATCCTTTTCTTCCATACATATATAACGAATTATATAATACGATCAAGTCTATAAAAATATATAATGAAATTGAAATTGAATACTTTATAAAATTATTTAAAAATTTCAATTTTTTTGATCTGGTAAAAGTTAATCTCCCGACTTCATTTTTAATTTATCTTCGTTTATTAAATTTCAATATTTTCAATTTAGAATAGATTCGGAATTTCGAATGGTATATTTACATAATTGATAAGAAAATTTTATGTAATATTGTAATCAATGTTACAAATTAATAGTAGTTGTTTGCAGTAATGGAACGAATAACTTAGTTTTATAAATTCTAGATGTTGACGTTGGCATTGATCATTTATCAAGAAATATAATTATTTGATCAAAGCTCCTTATGTTTATACGGCCAATTATTAAATATTATTAAAATAGTAAAGTACATTGCATACAATTAATTATGCCAAGCATATAAAATGTTTATAAAATATATTTTAAAACTAGTGAAAAACTATAAAATTCGAGAATTGTGTGTATTTATAATTATAAAACAGTTAAAAATGCACTATAACCAAAAGTACCATTAGGATGATTAAATTTTGCATTAATCAGTAGAACTTGTGATTTTTACTTGAAAATAATCTAGTCATTTACTAATTGTTAATAAGTACAATCATAATATTATATTTAATAATATATTCCTTAAGTGTTACTTTTAGTATAATTAGTAAAGCTACAGAAACTAATATTATCTATTGAAGTACTGTTATATTGGATAATTAAAAGAAATTATTTTGAAAAGGAGAAGTAAAAACAATTTAAAATAAAAATTGTATACAAGGGTGTCAACCTTTTGTTCCTCAGTTACTCAAGGTTTACTTAACTTATACGCAATGTTTAAATATAGAGAATACACGTTTATATACTAACTCATTTGTTCTTGTTGCATCTGGAAACTACATATTCTAACATTTCATAAAGAAGTACATCGCGTTTTCTTCTGTATCCATATAAAATATTACTGAATACAAGTTAAGATAAAATTTCGTGTGTTCCAGCAGGATATAAAAAGTATATATCGTTGTTTACAATTTCTATTTTTGATTTCCTTATTTGAATTACCATTATTCATTCTATAATTCTCTGCATTAGTTAACTTTTGATTAATTCTATATTACATCATAAAAATATTTTCAAATTAAATTTTGTTTACTAACTATATATTATTTTCGAAGTAAAGTTTATACAATTTTATTTTCTTAATTCAATTTCCTTTTATTGTTTACACATATATCTCTTTTTTAAATTCTACAATGTACTATGGAGATATTTAACCAATTTCAAGTATTAAATTATTCAATAATATTAAACATTACTTACTAAATTTAAAATAAACAAGCTTATTTTATATAACAAGAATATAAATTATTGAAAATATTTTTATATTTATGAATGTTGAGCATTATTATAATATAATTTATTGTACGAGATATGATATTATTATTTTTTTTAATTTCTTTATTGGCACTATTTTGAACTTTGAAAACAAACTGAATATTTCGGTAATTCAATTACAAAGAATTTAAAATAATTTTACAAATTTTGCAATAAATAAAATAAAATAAAATAAAATAATAAAATAAATAAAATTAAATATTAATTTTAGTACTATCTTGTTTATATTTAATTATAGTAATTTTAATTATAGTAAGTAATATTTTTAAATCATTTATTCCTTTTAATAATCACTTATTTTTTAGAGTGAATTTAACAAATTCAGTTCGTAGTATTAGTTTTAATTTAATTATTTAGAATGTATATATAATATTAATAAGATTTTCTTTATACTTCTTTATATTGGTATATAGATATTCATTATTTAAAAAGATTGCAAAATGAATACTTCAAATAATGAAATTTGTCGAATTATAATTATATTATTTCTTTTTTTTTTAATTTATGACATAAATAGTATCTTTATCAATGAATTATTTTACCATATGCAGTATTTGGCGTTGATGCTAAATTGATTTTTTACATAAGCATGGAAGTATACGGTATTGGATCCAGTTGGCTGAATTATGTGAAAAATTTTAAGAATTCAAACAACATTTCTAGCATTGGTCTTCTCTTCTCACACATTTTCAAGACTCGTAATATAAGACAAGAATTTATTGAAAAAATGAACTCAGATATACCAAGTTTTTATGTTTCTATATTTACGTTTTTCTTATTCATAATAGTGATTCTATATATTTTTATAAGATTTGTGGCATTCAAACAATTTTACGATTAAAAATATTTTCTTACGTTAATCTAACTAACTAAAGATATATCACAAGATTGTTGGAATGACTATTTAAATTTTTAAACACAATTTAATTTAAACGTATCATACATTTTAGAATATGTTATTTTTATTTAAAAATGTCTAATCGAATTGCAATTCAAAATCTGATAGTTAATAATAGGACTCTAATAAATTATGCGATTTCTCTATGAGTCTTTTAGTATATATTTTATATTTCAAGAATATAGCAAAATGAGGTCTTAATGCAAGTTCTGAGGATATTCTTTTTTTCGTCGGATGTGAAGTCTGATTTACGAGTGTTTGATTGTACATAATGAATCTTTTTTTCTCTTTTATTACTTCTTTTTTCATTACATTAATAAAAAGAAAATGGAAGTGAAGAAATTAATAATCTGGTTTTATCTCTGTATTTCTTCTATAGTGTATTTCTTCTGGATTATCAACGATAAAATTATTTACTCATTATATTACTGTTACGAAACATATCATAACAACAAGTTGAGAATAATTGCGTAATTCATATTAGAATACATTTTATAGTTTTTGTTTATAAATAGAGACATAAAAATATCTTTAGTTATATTTTTTTCTATTTAGACATTAATTTATGAATATGAATTGGTTTTTGAAGTTTAAAATTTCATTTAGATTACAGTAAAATAGTTGTTTGCTTCATTGAAAAACTTTATTGATATTCAAATTTTTTTAAATTGTACTTTACTTTTCTCTCTAAAATATAATTCATTTTATTAACTCATTTATAAAATATCTTTAAAAATTACTATATTATATGAAATTAAGATTTTAATTTAATAATTTATCATTCATAATATTACTTTTAATTATATTTATTGGAATGTTATTTATATTCGTATATCTAATATTTTTTATTGATATTTTATTAAATAAAAGGTTAGTCGAGTCATCTCTGAATACAGTATGAATAAATGATATATTACTAAATTAAGTCACTAGGCATATTTTTCTTATAATCATTTTAATTTCATTTTTTCAGCATAAAGAAACGTCTTATATTATGCGAAATGAAAATTACTACTTTATTAATTAATTAATATTATTGCAATATAAAGTTATCAGCTTTATGAAATTCTCGAATTGATTAGTTTATTTTTCATTTGTTTTCCATTTCTTGATGAAAGTATTTGAAAACATTCGAAGTACTCAACTATTAGTTAATCGTTAGTATCTTCCTACATTTCAGGTTTCCACTGAATTTCGACATTTTCCATTAAGCGCTCTAAGAACTTTACGTCTTGCTTTGCCGAAAAAGCACCAATGCTGGTGCCTTGTCAAATAAGCAAAATTCAAGGGTACATGATAGCACTGGTTCTACTTGTATTTGATGTGAATTAATACGTTTATTGTGTCTCCTGCAACATATACTTTTTTTATTATTATCTTTATTATATAGTAAATTAATTTAACAGTAGAATTATTAAAAAATTGTAATATTTAAAAATTTGCAGAATAAAATAAGGACAATATTTAATAAATTAAAACCATAAAATAATTTGCAAGATATTATATTTATTTTAGAATTAATCTTTATGCGCTTAAAGTTAAATAAGACACAATTTAGTTGCTACCAGAATTTTCTTTATTCTAAAAAATATTTTTATTAGCATTAATGATTATAATAAAAAAAATATGCTTGAACTAAAAAGTAATATTTGCAATTAAGTAAGAATTTCCCAAAAATTTTAAATAAATTTATTAATTTATTAAATATTTTATTAATTACATATTTATAAAAATTTAATAAAAAAAATTTTTAATTAATATTTGCTTAAACTTACTTAATCAAGTTAATGTCAACCTATATCGTACAATATAAGAATAAATTCTTAACTCTGAAGTACAAAAGTAATCTATTTTTTGAAAATAATTTATTTTCAAAAATAGATAAACAGATTTATATCTATACTACTTTATTGTGTTTTTTTTTAATTTCATATATTAAAATTTTAGAAATGTAATTGAACACATCAATTCATTTAACCCATCACCATACCGTTTAATTTCTTTAAAAACTTAGTAAAACCATTATATCCAAATATAATTGATTGAAAGTATAATTGATTTCGTGCATTATTCCATTATAGTTCATTAGTAATTTTTATGCGAAAATTATGTTAAGGCCTTCCTTTGTCAAAAATTCACGTTTCAAATTTAGTTGTTACTCAGCTATCTCTTTTTATTATACATTGCCTTCTTCATTACATTATGTTCATTGTTTTATTAACACAATTAACACAATTAATACAGCTTAAGTTACAGGTGACATGTTATAAAATGTATATACCGTTATAAATAACGATTAAAAGAAAAATAGATATTTAAAATCTTGTCCAATAAAAACCATTTGATGTAAAAGAGAAATGTTGAGCATTATATTTAATGAACTATATGAACAAAAAATTTATTTTAAGCACGTGATCCTCCTACAGAATATGATTGACAAATGATTTCTATAAATTATTTTTGATTTGATAACGATTTAGATAAGGGTATATAATACCTAGTACTATAGGCAAATCAACACAATTTAACGTATTAGCCATGATTTCTGTATGTACGAACATAAATCTCACAAATAAATGAATTAAACCAGATTTAAATAAGACTGCATCATATTTCCACTCATTCCTTTATTCTATGCCAAGATAGGACCATAAGTTTCTATCAGATAATCACAAAATTTAATTACTCTTCCTTCTCCCTTTGTTTCTCATTTTCGCTCTCTATTCCCCTTCTTGTTGACGTCACTCGCTTACTGTCTACGTCTCTGTGTATTCTGTGCTCCTCTATCGTACTCCCTTGACAAACTCGATTTCCCTGAACGCGGGCAAGACTCGTATTACTCATTTGGCCGTCCATTGTTTGCAAAATTTCAGCATATACTTTAGCGAAGTAAGTGCGCGACCGCCACGCGGATCTTTCTATTCATGCGCTAATCGTTGAATCGATTATCATTACTCTGAGCTTCTTAGTTGAAATCTTAAAAGTAACCTCCTGAGTAAATTAAACAAGGCCTAGGTTCTGTGCAGGGAAATACCATTGTAAAATAATAACACGTGCACATACAACTTTTCGGAAGTGTGAGTGTTTTATAGTAATTTGTAAAGACGAAATACCTACTGAGTAACGAACTACAAACAAATTAGTTCAGAGAGAATTAGCTGGAAGTGAATTAGGACATTCCGTATTAGTCTAAGCCAAGTCCATGGAAGCAGCTATGTAACACCTACGGAACGTCAAATTCCAACAGATCGTTTATACGAGTTATTTCCAACAACAATGCACTCTAAGCGTAAAAGGCTTTTATATTCGATTTGAACGAATTAATAAAAATAGAAAATGAAAGAGAATTAATTTTTATAAATATAAAAGTTTTATAATAAGTGTCTGAATTAAAAAAAAATTATTTAACAAATTCATTTATCTTAATTTATATTAATGGTAATAATTTAACAGATTTTTAAAAGAGTGAATTTTATTTTGTACGTTTCATAACGCAAATTATAATTAGAATGTAATCGATAATATATAAAAATATAAAAACCTATTTTGTACATCATGTTCATTTAAATTTTAAACAATTTATTAAAATAATTTAGTAATATATAATGGCGTACTATTATGGTTAGAATAAAATACATAAGAGTTACCATTTAATTTCAAATCTCATTCCTCGGATAATTACATTATAATTACATTATTTTCTATTGTAAAACAAATATTAAGCGGTAGAAATTATTTTTTTAATCTAATTCATTCAAATATATTTGAATTTTTATTATTCGAATATTATATATTTAAATAATTTTTCGCTATAAACGTCAAATTAATTGTGTATGACAAAAAATGTTAATATTCGTTATGGTTGTTCAGTCCGAGATTCACGTATATTAAAAGTAACAAATGGATATATCTTCGAGAAAGATAAAAAAGATTAAAAAAAAGATAAATAACGAACAAAACGTTACGAATAGAGCGAGCAAGCATTGTAGAACGCAGCAGCGAGCCGAATCAATCGTCTGCACGTTGCGCGGCAACGCCAGAGGCATTCGCATATATAACTGAAAGGTTACGTGTACACTATACGCGCAGCTCAAAGAGTGGGTAGATGTGTGGATGTATATAAAATCATGCTTGCATTACGCAAACTCCAAAGCGAGATAGATACAGAAACCGAGACTCGACGAGAATTCTCCATCGAGACGATGCGTTCATATGCATGTGCATTTATATATGTATGTATGTATATATGTTATATATATATATATATAATATATACACAGCTCACCTTTCCTTTGGCATTAGCGATTAATTAATTAAATTCTTTAGTACCCAAGGAGCAAAACGGAGGAGAAACCCTCACTCTCCAGTTATTCGCTATCGTAACCCATCCCGCTTTCTGCCCATTCATAGTATTTTTTTCTACTTAAGAATCTTATCTTTCAACTGATGCAGTAGCAGCAGGTTCCGGACAATGAAGGAATCTTGAATTTTGAATATTGTTAATGGTTCTAAGCTTTTTTACACTATGCTTTGTTTGATCCGTACGCATTCTATGTTGGATGCTTTGGTCTGATTGACAGTTGCTTAACTATTGAACAATTCTGAATGTTTATCTGTATTTGAAATTATTTTATGACTAATAATACGCTTAACTTATTCATTCTATCAATATTTATTTGACATTCCCAATTTATAGGTCATATATTTAATTACTCACAAATAATGATATAAAAACTGTTTTAAAATTTATATCGGTCATAAATTTTTGCGTGATATTTATGCTTATTAAAAGTTTAAATGTTAACTGAGACAAAAGATAATATTAACATATTGTCTCATATATTCTCTTCATTATTACTCAATATAGAAAATAATTTTTGACCATTGTTAAGAACTTTAGAAATGTTTAGAAATAATTATAATGAGTCAAAGAATTCTTATGAAGATCATGGATCAACTATTAAGTGTTTGTGAAGTTATCTAAACTTATTGTCAAAATAATTTTAGACTAAAGCTACCTTTTTTAATGACGACTGATTGCGAATAAACTATCACATACATAGATTAATTTTTGTTTACACACCGCTAATATTTATCAGTTTTGATAGTTGTCTTGAAAAAGCAAGAAAATAGAAATGATACGATAAATGTTTATATACTTCACTATTCCATTTAAAGCATATTTTAATTGTATAATACCTTTTAAATTTTACATAATAACTAAACCTGTGTGTATTGTAAAATTATTACTTGTAATGTAATAAAAAGTACATGTAAAACAAATTCCATATAATTAAAAAAATACATAATATGCATTAATTGTCTTATAATTTATTATTGTTACTCTATATCGGCAATAGAAGATTTAGATATATTCATCGTTAAAGTTTAGCGATGACATAAATTGTGCTAGCACTACTAAAGTTTAACTACGTGCCAATGAAGAATTTTTCACATAACAGTAAATTCTAGGTTTGAACAACTTTAATTAGATATACTTAATGATATTAGTGTATTTATAGTACAATGCATCGATAATAAAAAATGTTTTGGGAAAGTTTTCTCTATTTATATTACATTGAAATTACACTCTTATAACTTATTTAATTATTATATTACTTGAATACCTTATCAATTTCTATGAAATTCTTGAATATTACATAATCTTCATGTAAAAAATGTTTTATGTAAATAAATTTAGCATTTTATAGCATTTAATAAACAGTATTATTCCTCTTTATACAATTGATATATTATTAATAAACAATATGATCATTTCCAAAAATTATATTTAATTGTTTTCTTACTAATATTAAAAGAAACATTATTTGTCCATATTAATGCATCTTTTTTTCAGAAGTATTACATATATATTCTATACAATAATTTTTGAATATAGCAACTATATTATAAAATTAAATTAAATACAATTATATAATATATGGAATCATTAGATTCTGTAAATGAAAGTATCATAAATTTATGTATTCAAATGCAATTTCAATATCGATCTACAATATAGAATAAATAAAGCATTAACTTAATATATAATAGTTTATTTTATTATATCAATAGCATCAATGTTCATACGAATAACTTACATATACATTTTGCCTCATTTTTAAGAGTAATAATAAACTTTTTTTTTAATTTATTCAATAATGTTATATTTATTTTGTAGTATTTTTTTCATTAAATTAAGAAATTTTTGAAAAACTAATATAATTATAATTTTTAAATGTATGAAATTAAATTTTATGAATAATAAGATATTTATATTAATCATTCATAAATATTAAAATATTTATTAAGTACCTAATCATAAAGAGTAATGAAATAACATTTCCAGAAATTACAAAATAAAATTTTAAATAAAGTTCCAACGACGTCAAAGGAAAGAAAGCATTTAAGTATTGATTTTTGTGTTCAGTAGATTAAGTAGAGATTAAGTAAAAAAGAAAGCGAAAAAGAAATACTGAGAATATTGTAGTAAAGGTAGAGGAGTTTTTTTAATTTTTTGGGGGATTGATAATGATAGAGTATTCATTCAGAATTTATAAATATATGTTCATGTGCACGCGTGCGTATACACGTGTATGTATATGTACAATTATTTATTTATCAGTCCATATATTAAACTTGTTTAATATATTTCCACAAATTTATTGTCCATTTATTATAAGATTCTATGTTTTGTTTTAGTTCATGAAAAAAAAAATTAAATAATTTAATTAATATAATAACAAAAATTACTATACTGAATAAAATTTTGTTTAAAGTGTATTCAATATTAATAAAGAAAATGGTGAAAAAAGAACACACATCAAATATATTCAACACTTCAATGTATTATAAGATTTATAGAAAATTCATTTTTTTTTTTTTTTGTGACATTCATTAACTTATTCTGCTAGAGACACATCTAGCATTTAAATTTCATGCAACTTGTTACAAAACTGTAATAAATAGTTGGATCTTAATACATAATAAATTTATGAAATACAATCAATAATTTATCCTTGAAATGATTCAATTAACTATTGGAAAGAATTTTATAGCTAGAAGTAGGGTCGGATGTCAAAACCATCAATCGATATATTGGCAGAAGATCAAATACAATTCTTGTACAAAAGTTAAGTGTATGTAGTTCATCATTTATACTGCAGACGATGTCGCATAACTTTATAAAGCTCAACTACATTCGTATATATGGAGAAGTACGTTAAACTTCGCATATAAACGCAATAACTCTAGTCAGAAATCGCATTGTAAATATGAAATTTCCATTACTGGACACGTACGACAAGGGAGTCAACACTTTCCTTATAAGAAAATAATAATAAAAAAAAAAAAGGAAGCAGGAAGGACGTAGCGACTGTAAAGAGAAAAGAAATGCTAGACTATCCATCCAGACTATTGAAAAGAGGTCGAGGGGAGGAGCAAAAAGGAGAGTCTTCTGCATCAGGCAGGTGACTTGAACCATAGTAGAGAACCGCTATCGGACGTTCGAAGCAATTTTCACCACCACCATCATTTCAGCCAGGGCTACTGTGTGTGTTCTTGGCCTTATACAACGAATTTCCGTTTTCTTCTCGACACTCCCTCAACTCTTCCATATACGCCTACAAGTCCGTCCTTCGGGAGAAAAGGACTTTTAGATCCGTTTTACTTCCAGCTGAGATACGTCAAAGTCCCTGGGTCACTGGCTCGTGTATAGGCGAAGGGCCTCGATTGCCTGCGAGACGACGAAAACACCGTCTCGGACTATTTTTCTCTGTGTGCTCCTCTTGAGTCGAGTCGGGGAGGGAGAGGATGAAGTGGTACCGGACAAAGGCTTACCTATTCCGGATTCGCGTTTGGAGCTGAACTCTTCAGCACTTTGATGGAGGAGAAAGAGGGACAGAGAAGATTTTTCTCTGTCTTGTGATCTTGCTCTTTTTGTTTTTTATTATGAGCGTTGACTGGCCATTTTCGTACGAAAATTACGAGATAAAAAGAAAAAAGTCAAAGAAGAAAAGAGAGACCGAAGCTTTGAGCAGAAATTTCCTTTTTACATTATGCGCTTAATGACGTTATCATTTTTTTTTCTTGTACTTGTTCACTTCTTTTCAACTTTCTTTGGCCTGTTTGTTATAAATGGGATTCCATTGATGGCGCTAGTTTTTTTCCCTCGACTTTCTTCAAGGTTACATATAATGCTTATTTAGAAATAAATTTCCCCTGGCATTTAGATCGAATATTCGGTATTTAATTTTGAGTTATAATAAAAGGTCTTGAAAATCGTGGAATACCATTTATTAAAAATATTGATCAAAGATTATTAATTTTATAAGGAAATAAATAAACTTCTACTTCAAAAATAAAGAATTTAATTAGTTAAAAAAGAAAAATTATAATAAAAATATCAATTAATTTGATGAATATTTATTAATTGTATTTGTAATTCATTTTTATAAATTTTTATAATAATAAAACAGAAGCTGCTTAATAAAATAAATATTATTCTTAATTTTAATACTATTTTATATCAATAATAATGAAACAGAGATCTACCAACATATCAAATAAATAAAATATATCATGAATTAACAATAAAAAAAATATATTATGGAAACAATATTTAATTAAATTGTTCGCACAGTTTTTCAGTAGATATAAGAAATTTAATTGCTATGGATGAAATATAAATTAAAAATTTTTTCAGAATTTTCATCAATTTTTAAATATATTAATAACTAATTAATTTATTTCATTGGCTCATCCTTTTGAGAATTTGTGTATTGATAATGAACGACTTTGAAAAGAGTACTTAATATAATATACAATCATGTTATAATAACAATGTAAAAAGTGTACACATAATAAAAATTATTAACAACTACTGAAATACAAAATCATCTCTATTGTGAAATAGTATTATTATTTCACTTCAACGGCTAATTAGATAAAAAAAAGTCAATAAACGTGTTATATGATAAAAGAAATTAATAATTATATTATTAAATATTGATGTTAAATAATTTTCATTTAATTTCATATTGATTTTAATAATTATTATAATATGTGAAGAATTTACGAAATTGTTAAAAATTCATAAAAGAATTTAAAAGTGACTTTCGGAATAATTAAAATATCTTAGAGTGTATTTATTTGGTAGCAGGATGAATTTTAAGCAATCTAAAGTAATATGAAAATGGCACTCTGAAAATACATTTTATTTTAATTATTTTCAACTATTTAAAAATTGTAAGAAAGTTTTCCCTGTAACTCTGATACAAATATGTTAAATAAAATTAATAAGAAAGGAAAAAACAACTATTCTCCACTGTAGAATGTATTAAGTGTGGCCAATTGAGGCTCGATGCACAACCTATAAAGACTTGCAAGCTTTTAAGAAAGTTAGCGATTCTGCAAAATGTCAGCGAATGGACGGTCAGGCGCCACAATGCCGAATGGAGGTCAACGGGCCTCAATTTTCTAGTCGTCGAGCAATTCGGTGCTGAATTCCGCGCATCTCACGGACTCTACGTACTCTAAAACTGCTTAAGATGTAGATTATACAGCTTTTTGGGCAGTAAACGCCGCTCATATTTTCATCTTCCACACTCTGAAAGGTGCACACCCTGAAAATCTCACCAAGAGAGAAAGATGAATTGCTTTTGAGGTATAGCATGCCCTGTCACAATAATATAGTTTTATATATTCCATGAACACATTGAGCAATCATTATGCGATTGCCATTGGATAAAAAATCTACGCTCATTTAACGAATCGGAAAAATAATTTATAAGTTAGACAACATGAGTCTCACTGTCCTTATTGCTTAATAAAATTCAATCAAATGAACGTATCACTAATGTTAATCATTTTTTAATTCTTACTTTCGGAATACGAAAAATTAATGGATTAATCCCATGATTGTTCTTGTTTTCGTTATTATTAAATTTTATTTATTATTTATAATTAATTTTTACATCTAATAGATACAAAAATTAATTAATGGACGAAAAATTTTTGTGTGAAGTCAAATTATTTTTTAAATAATTGCAGAAGCCATTTAATACTTTCAGTTAAAACGAATCGTTTATTTTTATTCAGCAAATTTTCATTGTACTTCTCGTATTACAATTTCTTCACAATATTTTATAAACGTTTTATATGTATAATATTTTATAAACTAAATTATAGAGACGATAAAATTAAATAGTTACAGATTAAACCACAAATTTTAATAATAATCTGAATAATGATCGCAAATTGTATTTTAATTTAATCGTAAATTCTGCATTTATTTTCATAATTTACTACCCAGATTTTAAAAAGTTAATTAGTAATAATAAATTTACAATTTAGTGATAATAAGGAAATGTGCTTTATCTGTATTTAATGGTCGTATATTTATGGTAAGTTATTCTTTTTAATAAATAATGTTTTAAATATTATTATTTAAAAAAGAAAAAATGAAAAAAAAAGTGTAATATCGTAATGTGAATTTTAAATTACTTATGATACATATTATGTTGCACATATTTATAGACGTGTAGTCATACGCTTCAATTTTAGCTTTTTGTAAAAATTAAAATAATTATTTCATGTAATTATATAGTTTCTGCAATAGTATTATCATTTCTTTTTGTAATAAATTCATAATTTCTTATAATTGATGATAAAAATTGCAAAATTTCCATACGTACAAACTCATAATGAATAGTTTTTAATTATTATAAAACAGTCTAAATAATATAAAGAAATTATAAAATATGTCATAGTCATTTTTATATAAATGATTCAAGTATAATAGAAAATATCGTTATTTATATTTTTTTTATTTGTAATACGTATTTGTACATGATTATGTTTTACATGATTTTCATCAATAAATAAAATTTTTAATTTTACTCAACTATAACAAATTTTCTTCAATATAATTGTATTGACGTCAACGATAGAAATAAATATTTTAAATTTGCAAAAATTAATTTAATGAATGAAAATTAGATAATTTAATTACGAAATAATTTTACTAATTACCCTACACATGATTTAAACTGATTCTTTGTGATAGGCTGCATCGTACATAACTTTTTCACTTAGATTTAAT
This sequence comes from Ceratosolen solmsi marchali, assembly GCF_000503995.2. Classification (NCBI taxonomy): domain Eukaryota; kingdom Metazoa; phylum Arthropoda; class Insecta; order Hymenoptera; family Agaonidae; genus Ceratosolen; species Ceratosolen solmsi. Next base: position 909,113 of record NW_011948416.1, on the reverse strand, counting down.
TCTTTATGTATGAAAAAAGTATTTTTTAATATATCACTTCTTTGAAAATACGAGTTTAATCTACATTTTTCTTTCACTTTATTTCCTTTTGCTTACGAAAATTATTTAAAAAACTTTATTGAGATACTTGAAATTCGATACTTTTATAATTTCTCGTAATTTTCCAATCTTTTTCAATTATCTAATATCATCCAAATAATGAAGCCAAGGCCTTAAATTCATGAATAAACATTTACAACTGTGTTTTTCTAAATAATACAAAATCAAATAATTTTGTTTTTAAAGAAGTCATCTAACTCCCTTTCTAAGTGAAGGAGATTCACTGGAATTTCTTGTCAGCTTGTCAATGCTCGAGAGTCAGAGTGACAGATAGGGAGAAAAAGTAACAACGGGAAGCGCTCGAGATGTCTCTCAAAAATTCCTATATTATACCTGCATAGTAAAGGGTGTTGCTGGATCGTTGGTCGGGTAAATTGCGCGGATGGAATTGTCGGAACAAGCTCTCCCTAATCGTGACGTTAGCGCCGGCGTCATCGCACAAGTCACGGTTAATATACCTGGGCGGGAACGGCGCTGAGATGTGGCGCCCTTACACCGTATTAATCAAGCCAAGTAAGGACCCAGTATAATCTATTTGACTATGTTCCGTTGTACACCGATTCGCACCTAACCCCTATATTAGTATACTGTTCTCCCGCCTTCGTCCTTTCCGCCACTAGTACCACCCCTTTTCAGCTTTGTTATCGTGGCGTGGCTTTGATGAGGAGAGATTGCGAATTATGTGGCTAACTGGCCGTAGGGAAGTTATGCTACATCACCCCCGACCTACTAAAGCAATCCTACGAAGTAATTTCTATTGCAACAGAAGCTCGTCTTCTAACAATCTCGAAAAACGTTCTTTTCTTATCAGGGCGGTTGTTTTCTCGTGATCATTCAATCGAATTTCTACGTCGTTGTGTGCAAACGATTTGTTCGAATAAAATGACCATTTACTTTAAAAGTATTGTTATTCTAGTTAAGGTTCAGTTACTACAGTAAAGTATTTTCTAGAATTATAGATTATCAAATTGACTGGTAGTTTCTAAAAAATACAATTGAGCATAGATTAGAAAAAATAGATTTGTCGAAAGATACGATTTTCTTAAAAACGGTTAAATTTTATTTTATAATTAAACAACTATTTAAACTTTTAGATAAATTAAACATCCATATGACAATATCTCATTACATTTTAAAATGTAAATTTTTATATTTTATATATAAATATATTTACATCTTTGCGAATATTACTACGAGCAATAATTATGTAGCAGTTATTAAGCATTAAAAATTATTAGAAATACATTTATAAAATCTTTTATGTTATCACTACATATACATTGTTATGTATATGTTATATCTGTTTTTATTTATATTTGTAATTTCGGAAAATAGTTTCGCAATAATACACAATAAAAAAAATATAATTTTAAATATTTTATAAAGGATCTTTTAATGACTTATACTTTCCAGAAAACATAAAAATCGATTACTTGAATATACACTCACGTATATATATATATATATATATAATAGAATTTCCAATTTCAATAATGATTTATTTATTAAATAATTTTTAATAGCTTAGGTGTTCGATCATTGTATTTTAAAGTTAATAGTATTGTTGTATTTAATATATTGAGTAAAATGAAAAAATTCACTTTGAATTAAAAGTAAAACCATAAAAAAAAAGTTAACCATACTATCGTTATATAGCCTTACATATATGCATGTGTGCATATGGTCGTAGAAGTAGTGAATAAATTTTATTAAAATTATGTTCTATTCAGAGAGGCATTTTTTATGATTATGTATGTTATAAAGTTATGTGTTTAGGCTATAGTAAAATGTAATTATAATACTATTCTCTTTCATAAAAAGTAAAATATTAGTTTAATTTTTTCATTATTTCATTAGTTTTTTTAAACAATAAGGATTCATACAAATAAATGATTTTATTGAATGAAAATATTTATATACTACTAGTAGTTGTAACAACTAACGAACATAAAGAAGTTAACGATTTTTCTCTATTATAGTAAGCTATACATTTCTTAAATATAATTTTTTATCCAAAGAATAATATAAAACTAAATTTAATTTACAATAATTTAAAACCAACATAGAAATCTTTTTATAAAAAATAGTTTGAAACGTCACTATTTCTTTATTTAAACAGTTAAAATTCATGCATGATAGTATTATTTTACTCAAAAATAAAAAATTTCCGAAAGTTGTTTGATTAAATAAATTTTATTTTGTATAAATGAGAAATAATGTTAATATATTTTCTAATACATAAATACATAATAGATATAATAACTTTTCAAAGAAATTTTATAAAAATTAAAAAATTTACTTAAAGATATAGAATTTTTAGAATTACCATATATTTAATAAGTTTCATGTGTTTATGCAATAGTTGTATTTTATTTTTCCGAATCGGTCTTACATTTGAAATGAACAATATAGAACAATATTATATAGTACTAAATTGTGGATGAATGCAATGAAATGTTAAATACGAAAACGAAAATGAAAGTATTGTATTAATATTCGGTAAAAATTTCGCAAATAAGATCATTGCAGTATAAGATTAAGAAAGACAGTCGATCAAAGGTCAAAGTGACAAAAATACGTAGCTTCTTTTGCGTATACTATGTAAATAGGAATTATCGGCATTTTTATTATCTTTGAAATTCACTAATATATCAGAATTCTTCTTCTCTGTATATCAAAGGCGAAGAATACTTTTTTCAATCAGAAATTCACAATATAAAATTCGAGTGTGAAATATTTTACTACGAGTCCAATAACATGAATTGGTTCGTTTGTTTAAAATTACAGAAACTGGAAACTTTCAGAATTAAAAACAGGCCAATAAAAAAGCCCAACAAACTATATACTGTAAATGAATAAAAAACATACACTTAGCTACTGATCTACATTGTCTATATTTTTAAATATTTTTATATGTATCAACATTATTTTGGAAATAATGAAAATATAAATTTAAACTTTGATATATTTTTAAAAAGTAAACTATTGGGATCATAAATTCTGTATAAAAAACAACAACATTTATACGTATCCCCATAAAAAGGGGAAAAAATGTTTATAACATTGGTATATTTTGTAATTAGTCAATAAGTTTGTAGACAATTATTTAAATAAAATTATTATTATAAAGATAAAAAAATAGAACTTTATATAGCAATTTTGCGTTTTACATTACAAAAATGTATATTTCCTTTATGAAAAAAGTTATAGAATAATTCTATTTGTCTAACAGGAATACAAATAATACAATTTACTGCAACTTATACAAAGCATTAATTTTGATAATTTAAATGCATTAAAAAATATTTTTTAAAGTGGAAAATATTTTGTAATTATTAATCAGTAAAACTATTATCAAAATGAATTAATAATTAATAAATAAATAAAATACTTTAATTAACAAAAGACTTTTTTGACATTTTTATTTACAATATCTAACAAGGACATAAATATGATTTGGTGTTTTACACAACAAGAAGATATTATTATTAAAACAATATAATTAATATTTTAAAAAAAAACTCTTAAATGAAAAAGAATATCATTTTTTGTAAATATTCGGTTACCATTTATATCTACAAATATATGTGTGCGTGTGTGTGTGTGTGTGTGCGTGCGCGCGCGCGTGTTAATCTGTTGAGAAATTTAATAAAATAAAAAATATGCCTGTGGGTGATTCATATACTCTGTGACAATTAATTTTAGATACTAGCGTAATTTATGAAATTTATTAAGAGTGAGAATTGATATATTCAATAAATATAATTCAATAATAATAAGTTTTCTATATTTATCAAAAGAATTTGTTATAATTTTTTATTTAAGAAATAAAATTTTTTTGTTGCGATTAAATAATGATAAATTAAAATCGTTACACTCTGTATAGTTTTAACTATCAACAATTTCACATTTGAAATTAATGTTTGCAGAACAATGGTTATTCAAACACTCAGAATATCATTTATAGTCTTGTACATTCATCATAAATTTCAAAGACATCAAAGTCAAAAGTTGGAGAAAACCATATGTCCATATGTACTGTTCTTTATCTATCGCGAGTGAGAGATGTATGTAGGCATTACGCAAATACATAGGCATATTCACAGTTTTCGTATCCTATATTTATTCGCGCGTACGTGAGGCTAATGGATCAGCTCTCTTATTCTTTCTTCCACCCGTTTTCTGTCTCAGCCTCAGATCCACCCTCGGCTTCTTCCTATAGTGGTTGGAGAGCTTCGAGCTCTCTGCAACGCAACGGGGAGAAATCCCCTGCCGCATTCAGCTCACGTATCCAAACTGCGCTATGCACGAATCTTCCGTCTATTCCCTCATTCGTACACTTTTCTCTCACTTTCTACTTTTTATCGCGCTATTCCGCTAATTTTATGTATTCATCCTCATTAGCTCTGTACTTCTGTTCTCCTTTTGTTCCCTATATTTCAGTGTGACATTAGTTTTTTTTTTTTTTTTTTTTTTTTTTAATATACATAAAATAAACCTATGGTGCACGGTTAATTATTTTTTATTTTAATAGTTTGATTTATATTCAAGATCGTTTCTCAAATATTAGACATCTATTTGTAATTGAAACAAGCCCTGATATTATCTTATAATCTTTGTTGATTTTAAAAGATAATATTTGT
>NW_011948416.1:834371-899371 GCF_000503995.2 Ceratosolen solmsi marchali | reverse complement strand
GTTTAAGCAATTTTCTCATGATTAATGGATGTTTAAATAAAGTTTATATTGTATATGTATCGATCTTTTGTTAATTGAATCGCTTTAGTTATGAATTTATTATATTATTTGTTATAAATTTATTATTATATTAAATAGGAAAATCAAAAGAACGTGAAATGGAGTAAGAAAACATTTATCTATGTTAATATATTGTCATTTAGTACAGTAAAATACATTAAGTAAAATGTCAAAATAGGTTTCAGTTAGTTTTATAAGATATAAGAATTTATATTCAAGAGTAAATTTACATGACAAATCAATTATTCAAAGTTTTATGAAAAAATGATGTATTTAAATAATACCAATTTAGTAATATAAAATAATTTCATATTATAAAATAAATTATTAATAAATGTTAATAGTGTTGACAAATTCAGTAAATAGAAATCAATGTATGCCAATATTTTGTAAAAAGTAATTCATAATTTAATATATTTAATACTTTTTCCTTTACTCAAATTATTTTAATCATTCGTTAATTTTGCGAATATAGTCGTTATATCCATCAATAGACCACTTTGAGCTAAAAATGCGATCTTTAAAATTCTTCAAGCGAGTATAAATTTGGTACTATCAAACCAATCTGCTATGCTCTTACTTTCAAATATCTTGCCTTTTAAAAAACTCGATCAGAAGTCGTCGGCTTGTAGCTGGGGCAACGGACTTCTTTGTCAAGACTGACGTAAGCTAAGATTTCTCTGTTTTTCTCTGCCCTCTTCTTTCTAACTTGCTCTTACTCATCTAATATATTTTATTGTCAAAAGAAGACAGTGTTCGTCGAAGCTTCATCTTAACTGCAGTCGCTTCCTTAGAAGAAAAATATGTATGAAAATATATGTCCACATGCTCATATCTATATCGCATACAAAGAAAATAATCTAGTTCATGCAAATAACGTAATGAAAGTGATATACTAAGAGGTATTTAATAATATGATTGAAACGATTAAACTGCCTAAATGTATATACGTAAGCGAGAGAGAATGAATTTGGAAAAATCTTCTTTTCATATCGATAATGATCACTAGCTAAACATACGTGATATGTATATGAGCGAATATAAAAGAAATATTTTTTCAAAATTGTCATCTTATATTTCCATGTCTTATTTGTATATCAAATATAGAAAATTTTATATCAAAGCAAAAGCAATAAATTTTTTATAATGTATGAAAAATGTGTACGTTCTATGCATCAACCAGTATTTAACGCGAATAGGAAGTCAATTCTAATCTATTTTTTATTTATTTTAATTGAAGCCATATTCAATATGATATGTCAATTTTATTTTTATTTAACATGATTACTCATTATACATCTTGCAACCTGAGCAGTTTTTGTTAGGTATTTAGTTTGTATGGTACTTTAATATCCTTACGTTATGTAGTAAATAAGATATTGTATGTTCATTTACTATATGATAAAAGATTGACATAAACGCATAAGGATTTATTTTATCATTATTTAGCTATGATGATATTGTGGATATATACTATTTTATAAATAATATGTTTATAAAATTAAAATTAATTAAAGTTTCAACTATTTTAAAAGGTTATAACCACTAAAAATATCCTATTTTGATGTAATTAGCAATAATTCTAAAAATATTTCAAATTATTATATACAATAGTATATATAAAAGCTTTATTAAGCCATTTAAATATATTTCAAATAATTGAAATAATATAATAATGAATCGACCGTTCTAAATTATAAATCCTAACTTATTATTTTTAAACTTAGTTATCATTTATAAATTTTATATGTTTTTGGAGTAAATACAATAGAGTTAAATAATAGATAAATTATAAAGTTTATCGAATCATAAAACTTAAGGTATTTTATAAAATACAGACATAGAGAGAGAGAGAGAGAGAGAGAGAGAGAGAGAGAGAGAGAGAGAGTGTGTGTGTGTGTGTGAATTTGTATAAATATATAAATATATAAAATTTCTTTTATATATATATAAACATTATATTTTAATATAACGTCACAAAATTCAAATTTTTTTCTAGATTAACTTCTTATTAATTTTTGTTTATTTTTATAATTTTTTTTAATTGAACTTCCCTTAATTTTGATTATAAAATTCAATTCATAATTTCTAAATTGCACTTACCACTGATGGAAAAAATTTTATTTATTTTAATTTTACCATTGACAAAATTTTACTCAACTAAATAAATTTTATGCATTGCTCTTTTATCGACTTAGTTATTTTATAAATTTACAATTTGAATAAGCGTACATATCGTGTACGTATTTAAATTTAATAATAGGCAAATTATTTAAGAAGCAATACAAATACGGTTCTTGTCTACCATCCGGAGAAGAAAGTTACTTTGGTGGATGGTATGTGAAAAATATCGTTTTTTAAAAACTAAGGAATAAACGACATATCGTGTGCAAAGAAGGATCTCTTGGGAACATGGACAAATAGTTGCGTAAAGGACCGGGGAAGTGGTTGTATTGGGGCGTAAAAGTCGATTCCGCGGCCCACTTTTATTCTGGAGGCACTGCCGGGGTGGTACGATCTTCTCCGATTCTCTAGTGCAAAGGCGCTGAGCCTTACTAGGCTCATTTTCCAAACTGCCTCGCGGGAATTTTCTTGTTTGATCTTACTTTGTGTAAGTATCCATGATCTTTTACATTTATCCGCACATGCTTTCCTTCGCTATACATTCATTTCTTCTAACGTCACCTTACACATTAGCTATATTTATGCGCATTACCATTATTATTTCATTCACGTACTCGCATGACTCCACCTTGTATTTCTATCCATTTCTTACTTCGCTCGTTCTGTATTCTTACTTACGCAATGAGATATTTTATGTATAACTTTAAGAAAAATCAAATATTATAAATAGAAGAGAATATAAAATAAAAATTTCAAACGATCAATAGAATAGTTTTACATTGAAAATTATCCATTATATTATTCCATCATATGGATAAATATACCATGTTAATTTTAATAGCTCATTATTAATTTGAAGGAAAAGAAAAGTTTTTTTTACATAAAAAGAAGTAATTTAATAATATAATATCAATATGATAATAATGTTTAAAGATATAATATCAATATGTAATATTAAATAATATTAATAAAGATGTAATATCAATATCTATTTAAAGATATAATATCAATATGATAATAATGTTTAAAATTTTCCCTTAAACATGTTTATAGTTTTTAAGTTTTTTTTAACTTATAAGTTTTTAACTTATAACTTTTAAATTATAAGTTAAGTATAAAATTAGTAAGTAATATGTATAATAAATAAGTAATATAAAATTAAGTTTATAATTTTTAAGTTTATAAAACAATTAAAGATTGCCCTCTGTTATATTTTATTATTTATTAATTTAGTTATAATTGTTTTACATTTTAGGTATTTCATATATTTGATAATATTATTAGCCTAATTACTAGTGGACTTTTTTCAATAACGTTATTATATTCATATATTAATATATTATTAAAGTAGGGATTAAAATATCAGATTCATTTATATTATTATTTTAATTCGATTACAATAATTTATATAATTATATATAATGCAAATCAAATGAAGTGCAAGAACTAAAAAGAATGAGAAAATTTATCAAACATTTATTATTATATTTTGTTATCTTTCATAATAGAAAATCTTATTTTCGAAGAGAAGAATATTATATTGAAATAATATCTTCATAAATTAAATGATGATTGAATAAAAAAATATATAATTAATTTTATTATCCGAGTACAATAAGATATAATTTTTTAAAAAGACTTAATTATTGAACAAATAATGGAAATTCTCCTTGTTAATACATTTATTGAAAATTTGAAAATGTTTCACGTTGAAAAGAATTAATTAAAAGAGTGACCACCACATGAATATCAACTGTCATACCAGTAATGAAACTTTTTTCGTTTTACTTCTTCCATAGACTAACAAATCTGTTCTAGAAAGATGAAAGTTTTTTTCCTTTCTCTCTCTCTCTCTCTCTCTCTCCCAATATATATATATATATATATATAAATATCTACCTATCATATTTTCAACTATTTGTCTTGATCCATTTTATTTTTTTAATATTTCTAGTTAAAATAATTTTCTGTTGATCCTGTTTTTATTATTCTTTCTTTATTTCAGTTTTTAGTATTTTCTATATTAACATAAAAAATACATAACATTTTATTAATTATTGCATCTATTTCTAGTTCACTGGTGGTTTTCATGAAGTTGGCTAACATGAAAATCAACAGTTGTGAAATATAATGTGTACTTTTAAAAGTGTCAAAGAAGTGTTTTTATTCGATTTATTCGAAGACATCACTAGTAGAAAAAGAAGCTGCATTATTATAAGAATTCTAAAAATTATATTTGTAGTTACTATATTTGTAAACAAATAGTATTAAAATTTTGAAATCAATAATTGTGCCCTAAATATTTATATATGTTGTAAATGTTGCTTTGAATGACAATATATAGATATAAATTTTTTATTTTAACGAATATTTTTTCAATGTGTATTTAAATACTATAATAAAATTATGTTTGTGAATTTAATATATTTTGAAATTTAGAATTTAAATTAAGTTTAGATCTTATAATATTGTAGATTTTTGACTATTAATATGCATTAGGCTATACGAGTGTTAATTTTTCTCTGAGTTCATGTGTACGTGTGATCCCAAAGAATGCGTAGGTTCTAATAACGAAAAGAACAAAGGATAGATGAGAAAAGACAGAAGTGAGGGTAAGAAGAACATCGTGTGCTCTAACTTTATCGAAAAGGATGAGCTTGTCACTGTAACATCGAATGAGGAAAAGTGTCGAAGAAGTTTGGTTCTTTAGAATGACAGACCAATCCGGCTTTTCTATAGGGACTAAGCATATTTACCTTGTAAAACTAGCCTCAGCGGCTACACTTGCCAATTCTAGGCAGATTGAAGCGAAAATACCATAGAAAATTTGTCTTTCTTGTTCCATCTTCAATATATTTTTTATAACATACATAGTTTCAATATTATTATTTAGATATAAATGACATAAATTAGGAATAAATGCATACAGAATAAGCATATTTATTTTGCTCTTAATTACGCTTGTTAATTCGACGTAAAAAAATGCTTTAATAATGTCAGCATAAAATGATTAATTCCTAATTCTAAAAATAGGATTAAAAAAGATAAGTTTTAAATCGAGTGAATCGAGAGGATTTGTCAAATACCTATTTGAACAAATTGAATTGCATCTCATATCAGTCTTATTTAATGTTTGTGATTAATCAGTACACTCACGCTACGTTCAATCGACGGACTTTCGCATATCTCGTTGTTTTCACATAGAGAATAATGTTCTTTTGTCATTGTTATATTTGAAGGAATAAATATGTTTAACTAAGATTTATATCACACAGAATCATTGACGTCCGTAAGCCATTAGTGCTGTTTAATTTAGGAAGAAACACAATAAGGAACACGCAAATACACTGTGTGTTGAAATGTGTTGGTCTAATTTCAAAATTAAATGTCGCTATGCTAAAGATCTAAACGCTGAAACGAGGATTTTCTCGTTCGACTGGCCGTTTACTTCGTCGTTTTCAAAAGTCTAGTCGCGTGCGCGCATTTTAAACGGGAGATGACGGTAAAAGAGTCACTAATACAAGAAAACGAGCGGCTATTTTAACGAACTGTTACAGAATTAAAACTAACGAGAAATCTTATCTACTTTAACGAGCTATGTATTATAAAACCTCTTCTTTAGAACTTTACTTGGTTTATGATTCAACGAATCATATTTATTTATCATAAGAGTTAATTTCCGCTTTTATTCTTAACCTTAAAATTTTATTTACCACAAATTTGAAATTGGCTGTTCATAATAATAGCAATTAGAAGGAACATGTTAAAAATTAATTCCATACTTACAAGAAAACTATTTTAAGATCAATATAATAACGAATGGCATACTTGAAGTTTTATTTTATTATAAATAAAATTAATGTTCATAAGTAAACGTCTACATGCACAAAACTTACAAAATTATTAAAGAATTATATACTAAATCTGTATCATTTCTTTTAATTAAAAAATTAATCTTTTATAATTTAAGGATACAAATAAATTTTTTAAAAATAATTTACTAATGTTTTTAATTTAAAACATTCTTATTTAATGCTTTGTCAACAAAAAGAAATATAGTTTTTTAAAAATTGCATTTTACAGTTTCTTTACATTTCATGTATACTACATGAATTCATATACACAAATACTATTCTGAAATTTATATTACATAGAATTTAATTTACTTTTTGATTTTGTAGTAATTTTATCTCGACATAGAAATTACGCAATCTCAATATTTCGAGTAAATATAGAATAGTAATGTATCTATTAAGCTAAGAGTTTACAGGATATAAATTATTTGACTATCATAAAATGTATAAATAAACGCTTCTGAAAATTTATAGAGTAACGGTAAAATTAAATACGAAGCATACTAATTCTATTGGAGTTCATAAAATTGTCTCCTTTTTGCTTGGGACTTATCATGTTGGATAAAAAAAATTAGGAAGTTTATGATAGCATACATGATATATCATAAGATTAATAATAATATCGTATAAATAAAGAAATGTGAAGTAGCGAGAAGTTACTCCGGTACATTTACTAAGCTCTAGAGTAAAGTAACTTAAGTAGTAAAATTCTATATGTATTTAATATAATACGTTTTATGTATCTATTAAATTATAATATGTATTACAGTGTATATACCGTATCAAGTGAACTCAAGTATTTGAATTTTATCTAATTATTATACAATTTTTTTTAGTAAAATATGAAAAATTATTCATAAGATAATATAATAATATAATGTTTTTATATAATTTGCTGATGATGAATTCTTTCTTCTATAGAAACACTTTAAATACACTAATCAATAATAGAGGCTATAAACTATATATATATATATATATATATATATATATATATATATATATATATAATAATTATAATTACGTTAATCTGTTTGGATACTATTATTTTTTATATCGAAAGTATCACTTCAAAGAACGTTAAGCAACTTTTTAATAGTTTCACGAAAACTGCTGGATAAAAATCTTGATTAAGCCATAAAAATTACAAGTTACCCAAGTTATCTATATAAAGGTATTTTTGAATAATATAACCGTTCATGAAAAATTAAAATAATAATATCTCTTTAACTCATGTCATCCTATTACCAAACTGCTGAATATAAAATGCATTAGTAATATTCTAACGACACTGTAGCGGAGTCACAGTTTTTTGAATGTATGTTCAAATACAAAATTGACAAGTTATTATTTATTACTTAGATATACTATACTTTTGTTCTATTATACGTAGAATTCAAAACTTCCCTAGTTTTTATAATATCCAAGAATCTTTTGAATATTATATATACATTATATTTATGATTATAAAAAATTTACGGTCTTATACAATATATTAAATTGAATAAAAATGGTATGTTTTAATTATAGATTAACTGATAGGATAATTCAGAATAAATACTTTCAAGAATAAATGAAAAACTTGAACTTTCATTTTCAATGAGTATACGGAAGAGGTTTGAAAATATATTCAACATTTATGTTTTTACATCTCAATTTCAATGGTGACCCCATAAAATATCAAAAACAAAATTTAGATATGCATCGAGTATTAATATTTCTTTTCCTATTTTTGCTTATCCGTTCTCAAAAAGAACACGAAAATGTTTCAATTCGCAGATTCCGTCTTCCATCTCTATCTAGTTGTTTATTTTATTCTCTTTTTCACTTTTTCAGCCTATGCATGGACATGAATATTCATATATTCACTTGTGTTTACTTAATAACTCACATTTACTCTGAATCTTTCTACGAATCTAGCTTTATAGTTTTACAGAATTCTTTTTTATATCTTTAAATCGGTAATTTTGTACAGTCCCTATTTCTAACATCATATTATTTTCTGTTTTATGTCACAATATTATATTAATGAAAAGAGGTAAAAACAATTTAGTAAAGTATCAATTTTATTTTCATTCAGTTGGTATGAATTTATCAACTTAAGCTTTAATAAGTACTCGTTTATGAAAAAAATTAAGAATTCTTCCATTCTTATCAATATTACCGAAAATTTCATTTCAGAACTTGTTCATAGCATGTCTAGACAGTCATCCCACTATTTTTCAAATGCACACCATTTCCTATCATTCTCTTTTCTCTTCCTACTTCTTGAATATACGCTGTTTGCTCCGAATTCACCATTTATCTTCCTCTAACTTCTACCCCCTTCCCCTCCCCAGCCAACTTTTGTTCGTGAATTTAGTCAAAGCGAAATTTGCTGTCCTTTACGCGTAATTGACGTATACAGGAGAGCACACAAATGAACATAGACACCTGCGATTTAACACACATACTTACAACGGGAGGGCACGCACACACGAGGCATTCGTCTCTATATATAGAGAAATTGAGAGAGAGAGATAGAGTGTCTGTTTAGTAGTTGCAGACACGAACAGGTTTCGAACACTAATACACACCATACACACACAGACAGATTACAGCAAAGTTTGCTTGCCAGTACTGTTTTGTCCTCGTGATTTGCAGCATCTGCACATAGCAGACACGCCACTAGTCTATTTCTATGCCCTAGTACGAATGTGAACACGTATATGAAACAACCCGCTCGAACAGTTCCGCAGGTGAGAATTATTCAGATTCTGGTTGCTCGATTCAATTTATGTTACCAGGAATACAATGATTCGACAACTGCAACGATGATATTTTATTCAGGGAATGGATACTCGGTATGTCAATAGATAAATGTACGAATCCAATCGGTGAATGTAAGGGGTTAGATTGGCAAAAGATAGAGAGCAAAGACAACTGAAAAGAGGACGAAATAGTTTCTGCTAATCGCTGACTTTTATCTACAGATATATAATCATTGTATTATGGTGATTAAAATTTCAAAACTCAGCTGTCGTAATTGATACGATTTCATGCTTAAAGTGTTTAAAATTAATATTTTATTAACTTATGGAGTACTACTATTCAACATATGTTATAATTAATTTATATCATCATTTTTATAGTTACATTTTACATACTTGTTAAAATAGTTTTTCGTATACTTTGACAAGTAATATTTCATTTTACTCACTCATTCATACTTATTTTAATTCTATTTTGAATATATTAATTAATTAAAATTTTTATTCCCTTCAAAAATGTAACAAAATAACAAACTATTTGGATTTCCTTACTTTTTTATTACATTCCTATTTCACTGAATGAAATTCTTGCCAAAAATTATTAATATATTTTATTCTTAGCTACTCAAATTATTCAAAAACTCATTCTGATTTTACTTAGATTTCTATTTATTTTCTATAGAAACATTCTCATTCTACTATAAAGTTATTACAATAATAAATATATTAATTAATATTTTAAGAAAATTGTGTATTATGATTTGAAAAATAATTTTACTTATATTACTTGCATCTATTCAATAAATGTATGTACTTATGAGTAAAAACTCATCTTATTTTACAACAAAAAAATATGTTTAATTGTGCGAATAAGATTCATAAAATAGAAAATTTTAGTACACACACATAAACACAGGTATATACACACAGATATATACACACAGATATATATATATATGTTGGAATTACACGTTTAAAAATAAAATATATTTTATTAACCACACTTTATTTATATATTAATTTATTAATAGCATCCAGTTATTTATTCAAGCAGATTTACATATATTATACTTGAAATGTTAATACCAATAGACCTTTATTGGAAAAAAAATATAAAAAAACGAACTAAAATAGAGAAAAAAAGTATAAAAATACACTTTAAATTCGCTTTGTTATGAATATGATGAATAATATTGATTTAATTGTAATAATATATTTATTGCCTAAAGTTTTATTATATAATAATATTTTTACAATAAATTATAGTAGAAATTAATTATCTGTTTGTTAATTCAATAGTTTTTATTTTATTAAAAATTTTACTTATAATTGTTATTGTATAAGTATTTAAAAATTGTTATCACAAACGAATTATTAGAATATATAATATTTATGAACTTAATTTAAATGAACATTTGATATTAATATGGAAATAATAATAACTAATATTATTTGAATATCCCATGTTAATTCATAACACCTACAGTGTAATTTTGATTCGTATAAAAATAACGATAAAAATAATATTCCTTCATTAAAATTGCACTTTCATGTCATCATCGAAGTAAAAAATACATAAAAGCATATTTGTAAATTGGAAGGAGTAACGGAATTCTATTTTGTATAAAAAAAAAAGTGTTATTCTGACGGATAAATTGTTTCTTTAGTATATGTGCACATAATTTATATGAATAATAAAATGCATATTTTTCTTTACTATACCACCAAAGAATCGAATCGGTCTCTCACGTAAATGATCGAAAGGCGTTTATATATAGGCTGAGTCTCACCAAAATTTACTATGATATAAAAAAATGGTAAAGTTTTTCATGAAAGGTTTTTTAAAAATCTACTATAATCCATTTATGTGACGATTAATTGTAACGCCGATGCTCGTGTGCTGTTATTGAGTGTCATTTCGGACAATAGTTTTCATTGCCTCTGGTTAGTCATATTTCATTGGATTTCTCAATGTTGTACCAATGGTGAAAATTCGTGAAAGAAGATTTTCCAAAGTTCAGTAGATCAACTATTATATTTATTATATGATATTGTTCTTTTTTTTATAAAAATATCTTCATATTATGCGCGGAGTTTTTGTTTATTAAAACGATACGATACTTCTACGATTATATGCGTTCTTCTTCATTTCAAGATAGATGTAATAGTTGATAATATCATCGTTTACATGTATGTGATTTTTATTGCTTCTATAATGCAAACTTAGACGTTTAAACAACTGCAATAAAAAAAAGGAAATTATTTTATTGTTTGGAAAAATTTGTAATAAAAATAATAGTTTATTGGTAGTAAAACACAAAAGTTTTAAAAAATTAAAAAATTAATGTTATAATGTAAATAAGTTTCAATAAAAATTCTTAATGGAAATTTAATATTATTGTCTTTAAACTATGAACTATCTTTGGGTCGTGACGAAAATTGTTTAAATAAGGAATTGTTTTTATTAAGACATGTATTTTATCATTGAAGGGAACAAATCCCATCATAATATTCACTATATTCTATAGAATTATATATATAACCTCAATATTTATTGATGATAATGTAATGGTTATGATAATTAGCATGAAATAAATAATGAATAAACGAATGAAATGAAAGTCATCGTAATATAAAATACCGAAATATGAGACCGTCTTGAAAAATCATTACTACAACTCGAGGTGCTCCTTGTGCACTGAGCTGTTTTAACGTAAAGTTGCTGATATGCTACATCTCAAATCAGATTCAAATGCTGCATTAAACGATGTATTGAGTCAATGTACGAAACAAAACTCTACCCTCATTCTTTCCTGTCGGTGAACAATTACGATACAGAACGAATAACATGTGCAAAGTCAACAAGCGTAAAGTACTGAAGAATGGAGTGGAACGGGCGTAAATTAAACTTATTGGAGAATGTTCTTGGAAGCTATGTTTTAATTAATATATTTATCATACGATATTATTGAGGGTAATTTTATCTAAAAGAAATGACGATATTTTCCTCCGCCTTCCCAATCTGCCCACTCCAATTATTCATGCAATTCGTAATGACTTGAATGGAACGACTGCACGTAAATTATGCCTCGATCTGTTTCTTATGGTTCGATAATTATTTTAGTCAGTGCACTACGTCAAGGGAGGAGTGCGGCGGAAGCCGGAAAGAGGATACGTAAGGCTGCAGGATGTGCGAGGCTGTAAATCGCGCACGGCGAGAAAGCAACACTGGCGCCAGGACGTCGTTGCACCCAGTCCAGAGAGAAACCCGTTAGCACGATGTCTTCAGGGGCAATTTTTAAAAAGCATATGTGATCGTTAAACTGAGAATTTGTAGTTCACGGATAAAGCTTTTGTATGCATTTATAAATGCGCAATGGCGTTAGTTATAAGTAATAAAATTTAGAGGCGTTGATCAATTACGTTAAATTATTGCGATCTTATATTAGAGTCTCTATGTTTAGTGTCTAGTATTATTAATGTACTACAGATCTTCATATATAAATATATAATAATATATTATTATGATATAATATGGTAAATCCTCTCTTTCAATCAATAATTTACATAATTACAGATCAAGAGATGTGTTATGCTGATTTTTTTCTATTTCATCCATTTTCTCTAGTTTTATTATTTTGCAAAATTTACAAAAAGTTCAGATAAAAAATCAATGTAACTTCAAAGAATATGAAATATGACTTTTCGGCAATATGTCAATTAACTTGTAAAATTGGCCATTAATTAGAAATCATATTTTACATTCTTTTTTATTATGAGAGATCAAAGAACCATGAAAAAAATTTTTTTCTAAGAGATGTATTTTTCAAGAATCATCTTCATTTCTGCAAGTTACACGTATATACAAATGTACTCGTATCTCGTATCGACGTTTTCTCTTTAATTTTTTTCATTGTCCTCTCTTCCCATGTGAATAGAATTTCCATATGATTCAATTTCTTTATCTAATAACTTCAGTCAATATAAGAATAATCCATCTGCATATGATTTTGAAATCAAATATTTTAATTGATAAAAATTATAGAAAATTATTAATTTTACGAACAGATAGGATAATAAAAAGGTAAAGGTGAACTTATTAAAAAATGAAAATCTAATATGTTCTTTCAATAATAATATATTAATTTATTTAGGAACAGTTTAAATGAACAAGTTATATGTGAGTATAATTTCAATTTTTAGGAAATAATATAACTTTAAATTAATTGAAAATTAAATAATAAAATTATTGAATGTATATAAATAGACCATGTATAGCATATTGTGACAAATTCAACTTTTAAAATGATTTTGAAAAATTAAAAATTAATATGAATAAAAAACCTTCATTCATTTTTTAACATACACGCCCATATATATATATATATATATATATATATATATATATATTTATATGTGTGCGCGCGCGAGCGTGTGTGTGTGTGTGTGTTAATGTATTATACGATGTATATTAAACTAATTTACTACATTCATATATATTGTAATTTTTCACACTATACACATAATATTTCATAAATCATCATGAAAAACTTTTTTCAACTTTTTAATTTAAAATTGTATAAAATTTGTATTAGTATTTCATAGAAAATTATAATTATTATCAAAAGTAACGCCTGTTGATTTCTTGCATAATAAATTTAATAAATATAATATTATATCTTTATTATTAATTAATTATAATATTATATAGAATGATATTACTCAAATACAATAAATAACAATAACATGTTCAAAGAGCTTGTTGAATCAGACAAATCACATGTTAAAACTGCTTCAATTTTTTTATCCTAAGTGAAAAGCTTTAAAAAGTCTATTAAAGATGTCTGATTTAGAAGAAAAAGTCGGTCAACCCTCCTATTGGCGTGTAATGATAAACATAAATGAGTTTCTCTTAAATTTGTCTCTCCAAATATTATTTCTATAGAGTCGACAATGGATACATTATTTCAATTCTCTTTGAGCTCTATAATATCAATTCGCATACACTTCTGCAATGGGCACCAAATATATTATCAACGTATTCCATATATATTGAAAATGAAATAATTATTACTATTAGTTGAAAAATTAACGTAAAATTGGTATTTGTTAGTTTTTTAATATATTCGTATTACTTTAAATAATATATAATATATTATTATATTATTATTATATTATATATTATTATATTAATTATATTATTATATTATTATATTAAATATTATAATATATAATTTAAATAATAAAATTATATGCCATTATAATAAATAATACATTAAATACAAATCACTTCATAACACATAATATATAATTTTTATTTATTGTTATTTATTTCTATTTTACATAATACTTTTATATTATCTGAAAATAAAATTTGTGTCGTTATTTAAATGAACTGATAGTATTATATGGTATTTGAGACAAGATATTCGAATTCCATTTCAACACGCATATTACTGTATTTAACGAACTAAAAAATTATACATATTTAATTAAAAGCTATCAAATTTAAATATTTTTTATCAATATTACATGAAGTAGCAATGTTTGTATATATTTAAATAGATATTATACAAAACATTAAAGAAAACTTTATTTGTTAATAATTTCTTAATATTCATGTAAAACTGAAATATTAATTGTGCTAAATAATTAATTGACTGTTATGTTTAAGCAATGCAAGTAATACATTGTGAATGTTAATAAAGAAAGTTGATAACATTATCAAATACAAATATTATAAGATACAAATATTTTTCATAGTTTATAATTAACTGTATAATCACGTATTACTAAAACATTAAAATTTTATCATTAAAAATAATTTTACATGATACAATGATATAATAAATGATCCAATAAATTCATATTGCAGATTAATGATGCCTTGCAAATTTTACATTACATATAAAATGAAATTATCTATATTTATCAATATTCTTATCAAAACATGATTGATAATTTTATCACAGAATTCATCAAATCTATATAGAATGGCAGAACTGTTCTGTCTTCCAAATTGAATAATCTATGAACATCTCAATGTTTTTATTACATCTGTAATAATAAAAAAAACAATATTAGTTCCTTTAAATTTCTTGATTTTTTCAAAATATTATTATCTCCAAACATTATTAAAAATTCTTAATAATGAAATTACTAATCAATAATATTGATTTTATATTATTTATATTTTAACGTAATGCAAATGTTTTCAAAAATAATGCAAATATATGATTTATCCAAATGATTTCATTACAATCTCTTCTATTGATTGGAATTTCATATAGTTTTTCTGTTATCGTTTCAAACATTTTATTCATTTTTTCAAACTAATATATGGAAATATTCATTCAATTACTTGCTATAAAATCCTATAGGTCACTGAAAAGAAAATAAATATAATAATGCCACTAAATTTCAGACAAAAGAAACCATAGATAAGTATGTAATATTGCAATTGAAAGTTATTAGTATTTTCTTCTATTTCACTGACAACTATTTTTGTAAAAAATTACTTATTCATATCGTTTGATTATAAAATTATTGTTTTAACAGAAAATCCTTTTATCTAATTATACTAATTATTATATGTATAATTAATTTTTCTATTTTGATAAAATAATACCAATGAATATTACATTAATATATTTATACTTACCAATAAATGAAAAAATTTTCTAAATGAAAATATATTATTAGTAAACCAAATTAACATTATGTTTAACTTATATTTTTATTTTTAACGATGAATATTTTTATAGAAAATATGAAAATCAATGTTATTATATTGACAAAAAATTAATTATTAATAAGATATACGTTCTAACTATATTATTATTATTGTATTATTGTTAAATTGATAAAAATCAATAATATATTATACAACTTCTCTTTGATTCTTAAATAGTCAATATAGACTGCATAAATAAATATGATATACATAAAGGGAATATAACATTATTCTTTAAAAATAACTTTTTCATAAATAGATATACGTAAAGTATAATCATTTTTTCATCAAAATAGAATGACAAGTTTAGTACTCCAATAATAAATAAATATGTTTCAAGTTGAAAATTGTATTCATTTACATACACTTGGTATTTGAGCCTTTATCTGTAATTGGTTTATTCATTGGTCGTAATGTGTTTTTATAAATACTCTTAGTAATGTTAAAATTGTCTATTGAAACATATCGCTACTATTAATAAAATGAAAGAAGCAAACTAACTAAACTAATATCTTGAATATTTTCACTTTATAAAAATTGTTAATTGCTTTCATGAAAAGCTTTATCAAATAGTTCAATACACTATATTTGATGTAATTCTTGCTCACAATAATGTAGGTTTAACTACAAATTTGTTATAAATATAAGAGATCATCTTTAAAAAGAGTGAAGAATTTTAAAAATCTAGTAAATCTTTAAAATATGAAATTACTTATCTTTCAATAGATGTAATAAAGCTGATAAGATTAATACCACTATAATACAGTTTCCAACGCTGACTTATCGGTGTCATTTTATTTTACAGCCCAAATGAATTGATAGTAATAAAGTAGAGAATTCGTGAATGAAGCAGAGAGAGAGAGAGAGAGAGAGAGAGAGAGAGAGAGAGAGAGATTTATATTGATTCTGTTTTAGTTCACTTTTTGTTTTATATTCAGTCTAATTAAAGGATTCTTAACACTAATAATGCTCTATTAATTGACTAGTTAATGTGTCATGATGATTGTTCCTACCCTATTTTCCTTTCTTACATATCTATATGAATTGTACTCATTTGTTGCAATTATGTCAAATAGCAATTATCGACACTATGTTATAAAGAAAATTGAATGCCTTGACTGGGTCATGTCATGTCAAACTTTATGTACATTTACCTCGCATTCTTTCATGACTAACGTGATTTCATAAAATCATAGCAGGGAGCAATGATCCTTTTATAAATCTTTTAAATACATTCTTGGAGAGTTAGTACATAATTTTTTTTAATACAAATTACATGAAATATTGCATTACCATATTATCAATTATCATATAATATTTTGAAATTACAGAATTTCCTCTGTTTGGAATTCCAGCTGCAATACATACAACAATAATACATCGAGAATTTTCGTAACGAATAATTCAAATATTACGCCTTAATATAGATATAATGTATCGGAATCATATTATAATAAACAATAAATTTATTATTGGTGGGTAGTTCAATCCTGAACATCCTCCAATTATCAACTTTAAACATGTTAAATGCTGCATTTAAATGGAAAATGGGTGTGATTAGAAGTAAAGAATTCTATAAAGTTAATTAAAGCACTAATTTCAAATTTAAATGACAAATTATACTTGATTATTTAAGTTTTCTCTACTCAATTTGAAAACAAATAATGACAAATTTCAATTTAGATGGATTAAAATTAATAACTTTAAAATTTTATATAAAATATAGTATAATAATTATTAAAATATCAATAATATCTTATAAATTAAATATAGAGAATTAATTATATTGCTTAATTGTATATTTCTCATAATGTCTACTTCACATAATAAGATTTTTTTTAATATTTAATTTATTATTTATTTTTCTAATCTTCTATGGAATAATTAATATTATTTAAATTTTATTTTATTTGAAAATCTCATTTATATTACAAATACTAAGTATATAGTTTCCAAATATTACTAAGGAAATTGATATAAAGCAAATATTATTAATAAACGTTATAAATATTCCTTATAATATGCAAAACACTAATTTTATATAATTTATGTGTACTTTCATACTGACAGACATTTACACACACACACACACACACACATATATATATATGTAATCGAAATAAAATAAATTTAGTACGGAAATCTCTCTTGACTATCACTTCGCAATCGACCAAAACTTTTGAACACGTGTGCTAATGCTTCACGTTTGTGGAGCTCATGAAATCAATCGATTGGTGATCCTTCTCCGAACTCCGCTCCCTCGTTACTTACTCCCGACCACTTATTATCGTCCAATAAAAACACGAAGCTTGTCTACTTACTGAAAGGCTTCTCTCCCCCAGTTCTTGCATTTTTATTCACAGTCACAATTTGGCTCCGTTTCGGCAAGCAAGTGAAAGAAATAACAAAATAAAGAAGTATAGAGTGCAAACTGTCATCAAATAGGTTAGTGAAGTGAAATTGATAATATCCGCATTCGATTGCTTAAGAATCAATAATAATGAATAAGAATCGGCATAAAGTAATTGTCTGCATTATAGTTCATAATTTTCTTTATGGTTCAAAAGAAAAGACAAATTTTAATTTTGTTAATTAACACATTGAATTACTTTATTAAGCACTTAAATTTTCAACATATTCTTTTTCAGACTTTAGTTCTTTCACTCTACCAATTGATATTACATAATAAATAGTTTTATTCAAGATAAAAACTTTGAATAATTTTAAATATTTAGGATGGACTTAAAACAATAATTAACAAAGACTAATAAATAATATATTATACCATAGCATTATTTCTTTTAAAATATTAAAACTATATTTTAACTATTACAATTATTTTATCAAATTAAAATAGATAATTCAATAAGAATAATCCTTTCCGTTCAGTATGAATTAAATAATAAGTAACTGTTATAATCTGACCTAAAATAAATGAATAATCTTTACGTATGATATTAACCTATATAACATAATTAAATAATGTTTTATGTATTAATCATTAAAATTAATATATTTAGTACTGGATGTTCATTTATTTATCCTTTTATATTTAATATCAAATCATTAAAAGCAAATTTGCATTACATTAAATTTTAATATTTTATTACAAAATATAATTTATTTTACATAACGAATGTTCTGTATATCATGAGTTCATAGAGACTAATGTCAATTGGATTTTTAATTAAAAAATTTTTAAGTCTTATTTTATTTTTTTTTCTTAATTCATAGAAAAAATAAATCATGCAAATATCTGTAGATTATACATAAAACACACTATCAAATATAAATTTAAAAGTTATAAATCTTGAAACATAGTTTATGGATGTTAGTACAGTCTTCAAAATCTTTGCTTCCGCCTTATATCGAATAATTTTACACGAATAATATATATTTATATGTTACAATAATATATTTAGATCGCAGACAATTTTAGCTATTTCTAAGTACTTCGATCAGACAGTATTTTTCTCATTTTTTATGTGTAATAGTTAAAACGGTAATATATATTATAATTAATGTTTTTTCATATTGTTTATAATTTTACATATATGTAAGGATACGAAAATTCACTTTAATTCTCATTTTTCAAATGATTTATCATTTTTGTAATAATAATTTTTCATAATCGAATAAAAAAAATGAAATAATAATTTTCGGAGATTACATTTTTTACTCGTATATTGTAGAATATATTATAATATATTATAATATTATAGTGTAATATAATATTATATTATATTATTATATGTTTTATTATTATTATATTATATTGTATTATAATATTATAATATAATATAATATAATACAATATAACACTGATATATAAATCACTCGATCACGATCCGGAACTAAAAGAATTGGCAATTAGTTAATTCTACAATTTCTTTATAAAAAAAGAAAAAAATTCATCGAATTTTTCTCCGATATATTCATAATCATACAGAGGGATTCCGTAACTATTCCGTAATACAGAGAGAGATGCGCCAAAACTCTGCCAGGAACCTTTTATTAGCCGCAGTTCGATAGAGAAGAGAGTTCTTCCGTTCCACGCCCTGGTCGGCTGATTTCGCAAAACCACACCGAACTTGTAATGTAAAGAAAGATGAAAAGACTCAGTCACGAGCCGGCGAATACGTGGACGTTATCCAGAAGTAAGTGTAGGTTTCTTTCTTGATTTTAGGAATTTCTTGTAGATAGAAGAAGGCAAGAAGTTGCCTAGAATTTTAGTACCAGCCGAAGTCGAAAACAAGAGGTACTAGAAGAAATAAATAAAGCTTGAATGTAAGACTTGTGAAAAGAATTCGTAGTGGTAAACTCAGAATTGTTTTTGTACCCATTGAAGAGAAAAAAATATATGGATAAAAAGAAGAAAAAACATTATTTGATCGAGAGAAATAAATCATATTTCTTCAGAACTCTCATTGGTACTTTTATTCTACACAATATGGTAAATTCATAAATATTTTATTTTCTCAATTTCTTGGCAGTTGTTAAATTGAAAAATATGGCTAAATTCCTAACTAAGGAGATATTAAGAACGTTCTTTTATAAAAAAATTTCACATAATAAATTGTAAAAAGTACATTAGTTGTGCGTTTTAGGTTATTTTAATTTTTCTAAGCAGCCGCAGATACGCAGCGCATTTCACTCGACGACTCTTTAGATAAGTGTTGAGCTGTTACACTACCTTCGGTTTCTTTACAATTTTGAAAGTTACTTTTACTAATAATGTTGAAATACTCATTTCAAATAATTCTAAGCTATTTCAAGGTCCTGTTGAAATAAATGATCCACTTACGAACCAAAAAGTTACAAAATCATGCGATAAGCACCTAAGATTAAGGATACCATTTTAAGCATAAAAATTGGATGCGTTAAAGTTGAAATAAATCTCAAAATGCCTTTACCGCAGTGAGTTTTATCTCAAACCTCTTTTCAGAAACGAACTAAATAGAAAAACTATATGCTTCACCATACAAGAGAAAGTGTTTTCCATATTTCATTATTTATATATCTCTCATCTTTTCACTTCTATTTGTTTTTTTATGCCTCGTTTTTGCATTAAAATATTATTTTGTTATCACTTAATGAATAAAAGACTTTGATTAAAAAGAGACTGTATATAACTACAGACTTATCCATATATTGTAAAAAGAATCAAAAATTAATATTTTAACCCTCAATATTATTTATAATAATGTATCTATACCAAAGCATAAAAAAGAATAATGTAAATAAAACTTCTTATTAAACTTTAAATTAGATTAAATTTTAATAAAAAGCTATCTATATTAATTAGTAATAATAATAATAAATATATTGACAATTTTAATTTTAGTTTGCTAATCAACTTAACTAAATTATCAACTAAACATAATTAAATACAATTACATATCTCGAGTAACTAGTATATTTAAATGTAATATTATATTAAGTATATTTCATCATGTTATATAAATTATTAAATCTTTAATTATATATAAATACAGATCATAATGTATGTTATTATTCAATCTTTTTTATTGAAAGCCTTTTGCAATTATTTTATGCACATTTTTTGTATTACATTTTTCAAATACTTTTGGTTCTGTAAATATGAATGCGTGGATGCGATAAATAAAAAGAATATTCTGAAAAAAGTTTAGCAGAATAAAGCAATAAAAACCTAGAGAGAATGTAAATGGAATGAAAAAAAGACAATGAAGAGCAAAATCATGTAAGAAGAAAAAAAGTGTGAAATAAGACAGTAATGAGAAAATGATTGAGATAGTAGTAGAAATAAAGGTTTTCCCGTTAATATAGATTATAGAGGAGTAGCCGTGCAGCACTCTGTATGTTGTACATTATAAAAGCATTTCTGCAATACATATTTACTGCGCGTATCATAAATTTATGAAACTACATCGTTAGGAAAAATACAGCCCATATATATATGAATATATATTTGTAATATTATATATACTTGCTTCTCGTAATAAAGTTTAAAATTAACTTTTTTATATCACCATTCTTTATTAAGAAACAGTTTCTGTGTTTTATTTAATATTTTTTTCTTTTTGCCAAAAAATTAAATTTCATACTCCTTTTCCTAACATTCCTGTATTCAAATAAGTAGCGCAACTACAGAATACGTAATTGATAATACGTTGTAGAAACAGTTAGCTTTGAAAAACTCTTTACGAAATGATACTCTAAAGTTGAAATTTATTACAAATAACCATGAATACTGAAAATAGTACTTGAAATATTTGTCCTTGTTATACTTTTAATATAATTTTATGGAAGTATCGATTTTTAAGGCTTCTCACTCATATATAGTTTAATAAAAATGTTAGAAGGGAAAGAAAAATATAGTCGAAAATATAAGGAACGAATAAAAACTTTAGTAGAAGGCACATCTGATATGTAATTCAACTATTAGCTAACCAATATTCAGAATAGATCTATATAAAGTAGTTCAATACCAGTTTAAAAGCATAGATATGAGTAAAAAACAATTTATAGTAAACAGAAAAAAGGCAAATTGTAAGAAATCGGAAAAGTGAGAAAAAGATTTAAATGTAGAAAAATAAAAAGAGAGTAATATCAATATCAGAGGAGTGGAATATCAATATAGGATAAAAAAAATCAAATCAAGTGAATTCATGCACGGACAGGTCATCGCACTGTGCACATTGGCCAAGTGATTTTCGCTGCGGAGTCTGTAGCGCAAACAGTATGGCTGTATACATATATATATATATATATATATATATATATATATATATATATACATATATATACATATATATATATATATACATACATATATATATATATATATATATATATATATATATAAAGGACAATCTAAAAAGTAAGAAAATCATGGATACTATATTTATCTAGTGCATTGGTCTGTTAGTTCACGTATACTCTGTTTTTTCTTTTCATTCCAAACTCAACGAATCAAGAATAAACAGAGAAGTCAAAATTTATTAAATACCATCTATCCACGATGAATTTCTCCTAATCTTATTTTATGGATAATTTTAAACAATTCTTTCTTATATATTTAAATGTATTGCTTTGTATTACCATTAATTCTTTTATTTCAGAAGAAGCGCTGAATACTTTATTATAACATCCAATATTTACAATACGGTATAATATTGATTTTAAAAGTATACATCACAATAAGATGAATCGATATTATTATATAATAAGTTAAATATATTAACGAGTCAATTAAATTAAACTTTACACTCTAATTGTATTATTCGACAGACATCATAGGAAACTTTCTTCTTCTCGAATAATGCAAATGTGATTTAACGGATGTACTTAACTTTTATATTCTTTTATTCTTCAATGCTAGGACAGATACTAGATCATATGTAAGTAATATGCGTTTAAACATTTCTCTTATATTGTCAATATATTATTATATAATTACATACTTTATGAGTTATAAATAATGTGATCTTCAGTTCCTTTCTCATAATACAACGAAATATAAATTACGTAATACTACGAAATATGAATTATGTTAGAAAAAGGAGGAAACAAGTTAATAGAGTTAACGTATTTGGAGAATGAATCAAATTCAATTGAACCATGTGTATAAACTAATTAAAAATAAAAAATAAATCAATATTACCATGAAAAAGTGGGAAAATTATTATTTGTTTTTTTTTTTTTTTTATAAAACACAAAATATTTTTGAAGTAATATAAAATAAAGAAATATTAGCATTAATTAAAATATACTATTGGATAGAAAAATAAATAATGATATAATCATAAACATGTTTGTTATTATTTTCAATTTAGCTTTTATTTATTTTCTTAGAAACAAGTTGTTTTATGGAAATCAAAATATTTTATTCACAAAATTACAGTTTCTATAATTTCTATAATTTTACTGCTACATTTAATAGAAACATTACAGTAAGAATAGATCATTGAATTAAATGTTTTTTAACTGAGAAATATATATAGCATTAATATATAATTTTAGTATTATTTTAATATATTTGTAATTGGATATATCATTAATACAATGCATAGCTTTAAATAAAGATTGTAATAAAAATCAATATATACATAACCCACTTATAGATTTTTTCAAAAGAATAGTATTTTTAGTTAACATTATTAAACAAAAATGCTTTAAAATTCAGGAGTGCATTAAAATTTTTATGTCGAGTTTATAATAATGTAATAATTATTATTCATTCTTCAAAATATAAAAAAGGATGCATAAAGTATATTCATATAATAAAGTAGCTACTCATATAAATTTCAATTTCACTTGTTAAATATAAAAGTATCATGAATTACATGATAATTTAGTAGTCACTCATGCAGCACTTTTCTTTCAAGAAAAATTCAGTTCGTTTGAAAAAGCACTTCGTTCAAGGTGCAAAACTAACATCCTAACGAAGCTAGGCACAGCTAAAGAGACAGAAACCGGAATGTAAAGTTGGGGAGCGAAATAGAGAGAGAGAGAGAGAGAGAGAGAGAGAGAGAGAGAGAGAGAGAGCGGGTGAGAGAGACGAAGAGAAAAAGGGCGGGAGATGGAGATAGAGATAGATAAAGAGAATGGAAGAACACAAGATAGGGAGAGATAAAGTATGGCGAAAGAGAAGAGCGTTACCGGCGCCCTCCCGAGTTTCCCTCTCGCGGTACGATCAATACATCTCCGGCGTCGCTGCTGTTGCTCTACCGGAGATAAATGCCAGATCGCTTTGCAGAATTTCATCTTTTACTTGACTGTAGCTGCAGCGACCGTCATAGACACCTCTTTTCTTTATCGTCATTAAAAGACTAGATAGAGAAAATTTAAATAATTTGTAAGTGTCTGACGAGTTGATTACGATTATACAATTTTAAGAATATATTTATATATATATATATATATATATATATATATATATACTATTAATACCTTATCTATTCTAGCATTGGAATTTCGAACATATGGCATAAAGCGTTAACCTGTTCATGATTAAATACAAAATAAGTTTTTTATTCATTTTGAATTTTGGTGCGTTTAATTTGATTTGAGATAAAATTGTGGAACTAAAATGAATGGAAAAATATGGAAAATATGCATAATATTTTTAATTTTTAAATGAATACTAGTCAAGGAATAGTAAAGTGTATTATCTACTTCGTATTTCGATAAATTATTTATTTCTTTATACAATTACGAAGATATATTTTAAATGAAATGGATCATAAATATAAATTTTTAAGGAATAATAACAAGTATAGTTTTCATATGTATTATAATCATTAATATGTAACTTTTTTATATTATAAAAAGCTAATGTACACAAAATTTGAATAAAATATTATGTAAAACGCAGCATCAACGTAAAAAAGAATCAAGTATATGCGTTGTAGAATGGATTGAGAGATAAATCCCCATAAATAGTAGTCTCATCAGATCTCCACTTCTATAACGTTAAACTCTAAGCTATATAAAACGGTTTCCCTTGATTTATCAAGTTCATCGTTTCTGTTAGTTGTCATCTGCATCGAACCAATCATTCACATCCGGGTTAAAAAGTCATGAGATACTTATTCCTATATTTATAATGATCTGATCTTGATTTCGGAATTTGCAAAGCCGATGTAGTAGAATCAATATTATATTAAAACTAATAATTACATTAAATCAGATTGTAATTATAATTTTCTATTCAATTTTAAATTACGTTAAATTTCAAATATACAGATGAATAAGTCATTTTATGTGGACTGATTTTAATTTATGTTAATTTAAAGAGATAAATAAAATTAAACGTTATGTAATAATTTACATTTACTTTCAATTATGATTAATCGATAAATACTTAAGAATTTTTACTCATTAGTTGTTATGTGTTTATGAATCTTTAAATATATTTTCTGCTAGAATAATATAACATCAAAATATAATATATAACAAAATAATATATCAACAAAATATAATATATAATAAAATAATAAAATAATATAAGAAAAAAATGAATAGATTTTCATGGATGTAATATAAAGTTGATCTAATTAACTATTACGAATTAAAAATCGTATTGCAGAAGAGATGAGAAAATTTTTAAAAATAGGAACAAGTATGATGTATGCATTTTGATTTCGATTGGACTATTGATCCAATTTACAAGGCTATTCGAAAATTAAATCTGTTATGTACAAGATCGTCATCAACCGACATTACTTACGGAAAATATCAGTATGGCACTGCGCGAAAATTTAAATAAATAACAGTCTTAACTTCGTATTATTCCATACTTAGTCATATATACAGCATCTCTCTATCCACAAATGTCACTATATTTTTACAAATTATTATATTTTTATACTTAAAAAACGAATATTTTCAAATAAACTTTCGAATTAAGTTTTAAGTTTTTAAACTTAAAAATAAATGCATATATTCGACTGAATAAATTATAATATTTCATATACTGTATACTTTTTAAATAAAACTTGAAATTTTTCTACTTTTTAGAAAATATCATACATATATTATGATAAAAAAGAGACCGTGTTATTTCACTATAAAAGTAACGAATTTTAACGAAAGTTTTATAAATTAACACCCCCCTCCCCCCACCCCACAAATTTATATATAATAAATACATTTTCATAATTGTGAAATTATAGTTGCATAAAAATTAGATTAAATATCTTAAAATTTCTTTCATTCAGTCGCATTAATTTAAAAAATATTTAAAAAATTGATTAAAATAAGTTATCTAAACAATAAGATACATAGAAATTTGAAAAATACATATATAATTATAATTTATAATAATAATTATACGATTGACATTGTAAATAAATAATATATTTATTTACTTTCTATATTCTGTATTGTTTGGAAAATAAGTAATTTTGTAAATCCGTTGCACCTTTTAAGATACTTTAAAATCGAAAAAAAATTACGATAAGAGATGCAATGCATGAGACGAAAGATGGACGGTATATTGTGATAAAAGAGAATACGACGAAGATGAAGAAAAATATAAAGGATAGCTTTGGTCTAAAGAAAATTCAACGCTCCTGGAGGGCTTCCAAGTTCCGGCAAATTGACTGCTCTTGTCATTTTAATCTCTACAATCTGTAGAAGAATCGTAGTCTGGCCTTTATACAAAATTTACTTTTCTACGTACTCACGCATACATGCAATATGTATTACATTCTACTGAAAAATTCGCGATTTGAAGGCTTCTTCATTCATTTCTACCTTGTATGTTCCTATCATTTTCTCTGGACCTTTTGGACCAGATTTTTACAGAGAACATACAATTTTTCTCGTTCAAATTTTAGACATTTTTCTTCGACTAATACAAGTAAGAAGTAAATTCATTTGAAAAATATAATCACATCGTTAATCATTTATTGTTAAAGTATTGTCGATAATTATGTGAATATATTAGATAATATTACAAATCTAAAGAAGAAAAATATATTATAACCATAACAGTAATAATTAAATGTAACAAGAAATTAAATATTAAATTATTCAAGAAATAAATTAAAAGAAATTAAAAAAATTAAAAAGCATGTCATATTAATTACAAATATAAATCTATATAAATGCATTATAATGTATAATAAAATGCAATAATTTACTATCTCTTAATTATTTAAAAATAATGAATATAATAAATATAATAATAATCAATATTTGTCTAAAAACATTTTTGTTATTTGGATATTCATAGAATTGAATATTTAAAAATGAAATAAAAAAAATAACATTTATTATTATTATTATTATTATTATTATTATTATTATTATTATTATTATTATTATGTAAATATAAATTTACACGAAAATAAATATAATTGAAAAATTCCTATTTTAATTTTAAACAGATATAAATTTCTTATGAATAATTTAAAGATTGTTAGTCAATAGATTTTTTTTTATTAGTTTTCATTAATTAAAATTAAAAGTTTATTTTTTCATTCTTTATTAATACTGTAAGTACGTTGTTAATTTTAAAACTTATTATTATCATTTTTATAATAAGCTAATCAAAATGATTGACATACATTTTGTTAAAGGAATTCACCCACGAGAAGATTAATAATTATCATATTTTTCAGCGTTTACACCCACCTACAAATATAAAAAAATTATAAAGATTAATATGGATAATTGAACGATTCAAGTTCAGGGGTATTATCAAATTTTTTATCTCATTCCTATTATATTACTAGTGTAATTCTAATTCTTCCTCTTTCTTATTACCATTCCTCCTCCGACCTTCAAAAAAAAGTATTCATCAAAACTTTTACTATTTAGTGTGCCCACATATACAACATCACGGATCCTCTGCCGCTAAATTATTCCCAAAATTACCTTACCACTCTTACTGCCGCTACCTCGTGGATCTCCATCAAAGGAGAAAATAGAATCATCCTCAGTTTCACACGATTAATTACAATAGCTGACGTAACATAAGGCTGGGAGAACAATTCGGGCGTGAAATTTCTCAACAATCAAAAGTTAAAAAAGAGAAAGAGCAAGATCATGAAGCATGCAGAGAGGAGCACAGGTACATGCATAGCGATGTCGAAATCTAACCGACTGATCGGGTTCGTCCTAAAATCGGAGAATCCTCGAGGAAATTGCATCTCCTCTGTGTCGACGAAATTCCGACATACTCCATATTGGTATACCTTTCTAGAAAGTTACGACTAAATCTTGTCCTGGAGGTTCGACAAGAGGTCAGAGACATGGACTTCGTATGTAGGACGGTTTTGCTCTTTTTTTAATGTGTGTGACTTTTAGAATATTGCGGCTATCTGTCAACTATAGGAGGGTAATCGATAATTGTCAAATATATTTCTCATTTACGTAAGAGCATTATGAAACTTTTTACGTACATTTTATTCTTCGAGTGACTAATTGATTTTTAAATCAGTTATCATATAAATTTTAATCCTTTACCAACGCACGATTATATTTCTTTCTATTTCTATTATTTATTATTATTTCTATTTCTATTAGTGTATTTCAATGGCTATTAATATAATTTAAATAAAATTATTTAAATTACATACAAATCTGTAGTGACCAAAATAATTCAAATAACATTGGGAATAACTAACATAAATTAGATAATCAGCACAAGAATACAATTCCAAGAAAGATTTATCTCTGTATTAAAGCTCAAATAACTTCCAACTGGCAAATATCGATATTATTATCCTTTCAAATGTTTATCGCTATTTCTACATTACTTATAGTACATAAAAATGAATGCAAATAATAACAAATACAACGTACTATTGAATCTACTCCTTATTGTTTAAGTCAAAAGAATAATATAATTCTACTGTACATTTGTATATTATAGTAACTTATTATTAATGATCAAAATAAAACTGATAGTTTTAATTAAGACAATAAGAATACAACTATATAATAAAATTATTATATAAATTATTAAATACTTATGACTCTAATATAATTTTAATTTTTCTACAAATTTTTATTATGCCAGAAAATAATAAAATGATAACTGTATTTGTTTTTATAATGAATAAAGTATTTATAGTTAAATTTAATTTATTTACCTTTTCGAACTCTAAGAAGTAGTATGGCATACTTATATATATTTATAAATACTTGAAGCAGGCATCCAGCGAAAAACGCAAAAATATATTTTAAAAAATAAGACTGTATAAAGATAATAGATGATGACATTGGACGAATAGTTCCATTTACACATGTAAGTTTAGTTTTCACATTCGGTTGTAAACAGGAGAGGAGAGCATGCAAATTAATAAATCTTCGCCTTCATCCAGCGCATCTATATTCTAGAGTAGCTTTTTACTCAGTAACTGAAAGAAGAAGTAGTCAGCTCTTGGAATTTCGCACGTTGAATCAGTTTGTCTTCATTTTCCGGCGTTTGCCAACACCACTCCTGTGCTCTGAATGGCTCATTTCATTGACTGCCTTCATACAGAATAAATCGTTCCAGTGGCTTGAATATGTCCTCGGAAAATGCGATATAGAGAGGACGGAAATGAGAATCGATTTGATAACGTGTCGCCATTTCTTTTGCGTGAAGATTATCCTTTCCGTTAGTTCAACATAGATATTCATTCTGGTTGTTTTGTTACCCATCTACATAATAATTGCAGTGATATAATAGTTGATATGTGGATTAAATTTTTATCCTATTCAATTTTTTATTATATTAATAATTTTTAATACGAAAAAAGATTTTTAATACGCCGTCCAAAAATATTCTGTTTCAAAGATTTCGTCTATTTATAATGAATTAAAATAAAATAATTATCAAATTTATATTTGTACAGTGTATGTTTATATTTGTATGTAAGCCTTTTTCTAATTATTTATAAGAAAAAGAATCGTTTAATGTTAAAGCTTGGTATAAATAGATATTTCAAGCTTGAATTGAATTGATGCAATAACAATATCTGTTATAAAAGCCTTAAGTAAATATAATAGAAAACGGAATGTTCGTCATTCCTATATTTATTTGCTAAAAATTTGCACAAAGTACCTAGAAATAAAACATAGAAAAACTTTATTCTCATTCATATTTATTTATTTTTAATTTTAATTTATTCGATATTTATTTAATTATAAATTATTTTGTCGAAAATAAATTAATTTTCAGCCTATTACTGAAACACGTTTATCTTATATTTGAAATTTTTTAATCATACAATATTTTAGCGTGTAAATATATAAATTTATCATAAATTTTTATATTTAAAATACTAAATTAACTTAAGAACTTCTTATAAAAAACATAGTTTAATAGTTATTGGATCACTTGTAGTATCGCATAGAATTTTTAAATGTATGTTTAGACATAATAACTACTATTAGGTAATTTTACTTTCGTTCCAAAACATATACAGAAAATTTAATTCGTAAGAAAATTGTATGCCAACAACTTCAACTACATGTAATCGATTTTAAAAATTCTTATATATAATTGTATACCATTATATAGGTCTGTATTTGAATGTATTTGAGGTGCAAAATTATTTTTTATTTATTAAACAATTAAAAAAAAGCAATATATAATATTTTAAACAATTTTCCTTCAACGATTTATAAAACACAAATTTTTTCTAAAAATAACGATTATATTTAAATAGATATATATTGTTTTTCATATATTTTTTTCTTTTTATTTTTTTCTTTTTTTTCTTGTTTTAACACTTCTATTTTTACAATAATATGAAGTCTCGATACAATTCAAAGTTACATGTAGACATAAAATGCAAATTTCATGAAAATTTGTACTAGTATATAAAAGAATGTACACTCGTGTTTAGCGTGCATGTACGTAAATATGCAAATGCCTACGTGCATGGTTACGCAGAGAGAGAGAGAGAGAGAGAGAGAGAGAGAGAGAGAAGTGAGAGAAGTGAGAGAAGTGAGAGAAATGCATACTTAGAAATAATGCAGGGAACTGAAAAACACGTGGAGTTGCACGGCCTCTTTTGAAACTACCCATGAGTCGCTAAAGACTGGTAAATGAATTGCGTACAAAGGGTAGATCCGACAAAAAAAAGTTTTATTATTTTGGGTATTCAGAGATGTGGTAACGATCAAGGTGTTAATTATCCAATCTATAATATTAGCAAATATATAAGATTAAATACATAATGAGACGTTGAATAAATCAAAAATATAAAATACATTACGTTGTTGGTAAGTAATAATATTAGTTCCTATTAATAGTGCAAAATTCTATTGCAGTAGCAAAAATATTAAATTATTTTCTAAAATTAATTGAATTGGTTATTTGTATTAATATGGAAAATATTGTACTACCATAATGTTTAAAAACAATAAGCATCTACAATTAATGAAACACATTTTATTTTATGTTGAAATATTTTATTTGTACCGTAGTAAGATGTATTGTTTTATATATTTGTTTCTTATTTCCAAATATTTCAGTATCAACTGTGTTTCTCTATAAATTCATAATCATTTATATTTGTATGAAGTATTAAGAATAAATAGTCACTATTTCAATGATATAGAGTTCTTTGTTACATTACTTATTTAAAATAATAATTCAAAAACTGATTTTAAGTATGGATATTCAAAGATATATTTTAGTATGAAAAAATAATAGAAAATCTATAATAAAAACTAAAAAGTTCTTACTAATTTTTGACAGATTATTTTCAATATATAGTAAATTATTTTTG
Organism: Ceratosolen solmsi marchali; assembly: GCF_000503995.2. Taxonomy (NCBI): domain Eukaryota; kingdom Metazoa; phylum Arthropoda; class Insecta; order Hymenoptera; family Agaonidae; genus Ceratosolen; species Ceratosolen solmsi. The sequence goes on along the minus strand of NW_011948416.1, from coordinate 867,633 downwards.
AAGAATCACTGTGATTTTTCTATATATGGAATTTCTACATATTTCTTATTATAAAAATTAAATAATTGTAGATTTTATGTTTTATCATTTCATTTTTACATTTTAATAATAGAAATTTTTAATAACATAAGTCAATATCCCTATTTTACTACAAAAGTGTGTTTGTAACGATATATTAAATAATTTAGAAACTTTAATAAATATATGAAATATCTATTCCTTAGTAATTAATAATTAATAATTTTATATATAATCACGTAACCGTCAGCTATTTTAATTACTTGTAAAAATATAAAAAAATCAAATATACAAGTAATAAGTATATAAATATGTGTTTATCATATCATATTAAGAATTTGCCAAATATTTTAGTATGATTCAGTAAATATGAATAAATCAAATATCGTAAAATAATGAGAATACACAATAAAATTCGTTCATTTTATATTGTCGGATGAATATTAGTTCCAATCTTAAAATAGAAAGATTACAAGTATTTGATTATAATTTCTTACTAATTATGTCCTCCTGTAATATAAACATAACATATTAAATGAGATTACTTAGTTCGCTTGAATAATATATCTATCTTTCAATGATATTACCTCCAAAATATAAGGTAGCAGAATGAACTGGGCGAAGCTAACACAACCAAAATAATCTAAATATAAAAAAAACTTTGATAGTGCTTACTTAAATTAGGGACCATAACGATAAAATTATTTTTATACTTGCGAAATAGAATGTATCTATATATTTAGTAGGGAGGGAGGTGAAATACGAAGATTTTGTAGGAGGATCCGAAGGAATAATGGATATCCGATAAAAGACTTTAAATCCCGAACAGACAGTAAAGGGGGTTGACAAAAAAGAAAGGAAAAGGAGAAGATTATAGTAGAAGAAAAAGAGAGAAAGAAGAATGTTAGGTAAGAGTTGAGCATTTATGAGTAAAATTTTACGCAATCCAAAGAATTTTCTTTGTTCATAATATTGAATCATTTTTTTTACCTATTTTATCCACAAAGGTTCAATATAAAATAAATATAAGTTATAAGAATTACAAATTAAAGAAATGATCATTTTATTTGATTAAAAAACCGTTTATAATTATATATGAATAAATATTAATAAAATGTGTTACAAAAAAGGGATTTAAATTAATAAATGAAAATATAAACTTGATATTATATTGAAATATCTTGCATAAATTATAAATTTCTTACAAAAAAAAACATAAAAATGGCACTATGTAAACAATTTCTTATTGTACAATCAAATTAATATTATATTTATTCAAATTTGTCCTTGAAAGTGAAATAAGTCCAAATAATTTTTTAATATATAATAAATAAAATATATTATTTTATAATATTTATAATCTATCCTTATATTATAAATTTTTAGCAGTAATATTTTTATACTATAATGGGATATATAAATATATAAATAAAAAAAATTGTTTACATAATTCATTTTAAATATTATAAATACAAAAAATCAATTTATCAAATTTTATTAAAATTATACTTAGCAAGTTTATTAATAAAAAATTATTTCATTTTTCTTAATTTATTTTAACTAATCTTATCATTTCTTTAACTTTAAATAAAGTTGTACTTAATAATATATATAATATAAATTTTGGAGCATATACAGAATATGTTATAATAAATTATATAAATTTTAATACGTGAATTAAATAAATTATACCAATTTAATTACCACTTCATAATATAATAATTTTAGATAATACATTAATTTTAAAAAAATTATGTAATAATATATTCCAAAAAATGTGGATAATTTAAATAGTGCATAAAAATATTATAATACATCATATAATTACTTCAGTTAAAAATTATTTCTTTTAGAAAATGTAATTAAATTTAACAATTTATTTATATAATTGTTTTATTGGGTTTAAAGTTTTATTCGAAGCATTTCTTAATTATCTTAATATTTTAATGATAATTAATATGTAAAGCGTAAAGTTTTTCTATGTATGTAATTAAAAAATGTAGTGTATGCTTACTTTTAGTAGTGCTCTTTACGATGTAATACAACGGTATCTAAAAAATAAAAAATTATACTACCGAAACTAAAGCTTAAGTATTTAATTTCGTGAAAATTTCATTAAGCGCATTATTTACTTCATATAAAAGCAATAATATTTCCTTTAATAAATAATCACGTATTAAGGGAAAAAAATATTCAGCTATTTTTCACAAAATGTTCATCTATTTTAAAGCAAATGTAGGTAATTCAAAACATTAAATCTTTTACCAAATTAGAAGCAAACTTTTATTATTTTAAACGATTTTATATATTTTCATAGAGGCATCTATAAGATAAGGATTTATAATATAATAATAGATATAAGATACATTTTAAATATACTGTATAAATTTCAATATAAAACATAAATGCTTTTTAAATGGTATCGATATTTTTAAAATTTACTATGATAATATATCAAGTAAATTTCTTAAATATCATTTGCTTTATGAAATATTTGTGCTAAACAAATATTTATACTAGTACTGTTAAATATTATTTGTTGCACAATTCCAATATTTTTTAGTATTTTAAATGTATAGCTTTTATTTCAAAGATTTCAACTACAAAGCTTTTCTGATCATATTTTATATACTTAATATGATATGAAAGTTTTATTTAATAAATATAAGTAATCTATTAGTATATTGAAAAAGAACAACATAACCTATTATATTTTATCTATAGAAATAATCAAATTTATACTTTAGTAATACCAATTTAAAATATTTTAAATGAAGTATCAGTTAAAAGTAAGTTTTACGAAACCTTTTTATTTAAAATTTGTATTAGCATTTAAAATATTATTATACTTTTAATTTGGATTTTATACATTGTGTGTATTATAAAAATCAATTGTGTTATTAAATTTTATATAAATACTCTGAAATTATTCAATTTTTCATAAATACATTTCTGATATGCAATTATTAAAAAATTTTTTACATTTCTCCTGTATAAACTGATTATATATTATAATGTATATATTATATATTATATATTGATATATATAGACTGATATATATTATAATGTACTGTCAACTAATGTTCATGAAAACAATTTTTTTTAGTTATACGGTAATATTGCACAACTAAATATTTAATTATTTTTCTTTTTTTTTCAATTATAGCTTTATATTTCATATAGATTACAATAGATTATAAAAGATAAGATAATTTATTAATAATAATAATGTTTATTCTCTAGTTAGTTTATAATCCATATCAATAATAATGTATAATTTATATATTTGGATAGCATATTAAAATTTTTAATTTTATGAATATATTATATTTTTATTATCTTGTTATATATCTATATTAAGATATGAATTGAATTCATTTTTGAAAATTTGTAATTGCCATAAAGACCTGATTTCACATAACATGAAATATATAACGATAATACATTTCATTCAAAATGACCACATTTTGAGTACGATCTTTAACTGTCCAAAATCACTTTTATACAAATTTCACTAACACATCTCACGAGTATAAATGATATATAAAGTTCTCGGCGGCAGTATAGAGATAAAGGACCGGATTTAAATTGTCATCTGACGCATATCTCTTTAGAACGTGTACTCCTTTGCCTTTAGTTTCGTGTTTATTATGACAGTTTGCTTAATGGTTTTAAATTTGCAGACTCTATCTTCATATGATTTCATTAAACGTTTTTATTTTGTACTCGTGCTCAATTGTCTGAGTAAAAAGAGCATTTATTTTCATATGCTAGCTTGAGTGCTGAATTTATATACATTTGATTTATTCAGATAGTTGAATATCGTTCATTTATTTAATTTTACGATACCATATGAGTTCCAATTTACTTATTCGTTTCATCGTATGAAATATAATTACTGTCAGTATTTAAATTAAGACTTTGTTTAGCAAAATATTGCTACTGAACTTTTTGTACTTACAAAGTTTACTATATGTTTTTTAATCAATAAAACAGTTAATCACGTTATTCTTAATTAAGAGCTATATTGATTTTTTAATTTTTGTTTAAATAAAATATTAATTTATTATTATTTCTATGTAATATATCAATGTTTTTCATTTATAAATCTATGTGTTTTATTTATTATTAACCTTAAAAGAAGAAATTAATTTAAATATTATTCAAAAATTACTGAAAATACTTGATTATTCTTTATTCTTTACCATATAAATAAATATGAATTTATATTAAAAAAAAAAAATAAACATGTGACATTGATGAAATATGATACAAATGAGCTTTTATACTTTTTTGCAGGTATCAAAGTACTATCACCTATGCATACTTATTGCTTCAAATTCTCCTCATACAATTATTCTTGTTTATAACAAAAATACATCCAATACATCAAACGTGAAATAGAAAAGTAAATTAACTTTCACAAATTTATGTATTATATGTACATTATATATTATTGCATTATATTATGTAAAATTGTGGTATTATATAAAAATTACTCATTGTTTTATAAAAAATTAATGTTTTTGAAACTTGCAATTATAATGATTACCTATATATTATATTCAACTAAATAAGTGTACATTTTTGGGTCTAAATTTTTAATGAGTAATCGCCTTTTACAACAAAATTTTATAACTTTTAGTGGATAAAATGTGAAATGCTAGAAATTTAATATGTTATAGGAATGCGATAAGAAACTGATGAGAATAAAATGAGAGGTGCACAGAAAAAAAAATCGATTTTACTTAACAAACGTACACAGAACACGAGAAAAAGGTGACTATTGTGTCTATATTGGAAAAGTACAGCTGTTATCTAGCTTACGAAGAAGAAAACTAATTTTACTTATTAAATACGAACATTTTTATGAGATTACTTTTTATAATACACTTTATATAAAATGTTTCTATTTAAGCAATTCTATTTAAATAAAAAAGAATTTTTTTTGTTAAATTATAATTCAGACGTAAGTTTATATATTCTTATCGTATTACTCAAGGGTGGGAAATATTTTGATACCTTCACCATTTATTAAATTTTCATTATAAATTTGAAATTTAACCTTTATTCAAAAAAAGAAAAATCAGAAATAAATTTCTTGCCAATACGAAGTTCCTTTTTTTAAAGAAATTATTTATCGTTTAAAATATTTGATTCATTATATTAACATTTTATCACAATCTTATAGAAACTAATCTATTCTTCATTTCTTAAATTTCTTAAACAAAAATTACAAATTAATTATTAGCCTAAATTTTGAAAATCAGGCATATTTTTCAAAAACTTTCAGAAATATAACGAATGTGTGAATACGGTAAAGTATAATGATACAAATAGAATTTTTATTAAATTAAATGTTTGAAATTCTATCATATTAATTTAATAAATATATTTGCCAAAAGTGGTTATATTTTATTATTTTCAAACGCGATAATATTCTTCACAGGAAAATAATATTTAATCAATAGATTAATTTATATATTTTATGTATAAAAACATGAACAGTATATTTTCACCAAATCCGTAATACTCAAAAATGTTAGTTTTTTTATCGAAAATTTTATAGAAAAGTAGTTTTTACGTACATGTTTACAAATTTTTAATTTAAAAAGATTATGCTGAATTTTGAAATCATTACAGATCTATACTTTAATATAAGTAATAAAACAATAGCTTCAATTAAAATGCAAACAAATTTATATCAAATATTAGTTATTCATTTTGACACTTTAATAATATTCAGAGTCTTCAATTCAATTAATTAATGTTGACTGTTGTATGTAGAAACTGTTTTTATTCCCATATATTTCTGCAAATTTTATACTCATTATATCGAATGTTATTTAATTATTGATGTTTAAATTAATTATTTACAACTTATTTCAAATTCAATATTTTTGATAATTATATAATTAGTTTTATAATTATATAATTATTTTATAAAATTAAACTACTGTGAACAATGAGAGAATAATTTAATCGAATCTAATACGAACTACAATCTGAATGGTCATTTCACACAATAAATTGCACTAACGATATCAAATTTATCTATTTAGTAATTTAATTATTGATATATAATGAGATTTTACGTTTAATGTCAAATATGACAATATCAAAGATCTTAAGTATGTAGTGTTATTATAAAAGAAATAAATATTTAACTGATAGCTATTTATCTGATCAATGACAGTTTCAAATTTTTTATAAATTAATAATAATACGTCTGTATTTATTAAAAATATTTGTAAAAAATTAAATGTAATTAAAATTTGAAAGGAAATGATAAATTCACTTAATTAGTGAAATATAAAGATAGCATTTATATAAATAAATTATAGAAATTTATCTCAGTTGAAATAAGAAAGTATATAATTTTTAAATATTTATCTATTTTCGTTCGTAGTCACTTTTTCAATTTGTTGTGCGAGTTTACTATTTTATTTACCCAGAGGCTAACTCTGACTACAGCATTTCACATTTGATCTTTTGTCGATATCTTGCTCAAAATTATCTTCAGCCAACCTCGGCAATAGAAAAAGCGTGAAAAACACCACTAGAATCAGTGCACATGATATTATGCTAAGCGGTTCATATCAAGAATAAGAAATTCCCTTCATTTTAATTGATGAACTATTAAACTATTAACTATTAACAATTAAATAAACTATTAACTGAATTATACATTATTGAATTAGTATGAGACTGCAGTAGGTAAAGCATTTATAGAATTATTAAATTATTGACTTGAATGATATTTTTATTCTGAAAATTATGAACTTCTTGTAGATACTATGACAAAATGCTCTTAGTTAATTTGCATCGAAGCACATTATGATAATATTCAAGCATATTTACAAAAAACCTCATTTTTACGGAAATATATTTAAGAGAATTTAAGAAAACTTAATATTAGTAGATATCAATACCTAATATCTTTCTGCTATTTATATTTTATTATATATATATATATATATGTATGTATATATTTATTATTCATATTTTATATTTATAATATTTTATCTGTAACTATATATTTATATTAAAAATTACTAGAAGATACTATTTTTATATGTCAATTGAAAAAAATTTTTTTTTTTAGTTATTATAATGCAGTCATTATTTTACTACTAATATTTATATAGTATATTAATTATCGTTTATAATGAATTAAGATTTATTTCAACTATTAATAATATAGGTATTTATATAAACTGTAGAAAATTTTTAATTATCGATTATTCTTGACCGATGAAAAACATTCTCAATATAACCTACAAATTACCATTTACAAAGGAATATTATTCAGTTGAAAATAACTAAAATTTTTAGTACTAAAAATAATAACAGTAAAATTATTTAAGAGAATATAAAAGTGATTGTTGTACATTTTGAAGGTTTATAGTATATTGAATAAAAATGCAAAATGATATCGTTAAATTAATCAAATACCTAGATTTTAAAATACATTGGTAGAATTAAGTACACTACATTTTTTTGATCTGCACTATATATTATAGTTTAAATATCTAATAAAAAATTTTTATTAAACGAAGGAACTGATCTCTAATAGATACTTTTCAAATGATATTTATCTTCAGTACTTATTACAATTACATTTTATTTTATTATTAGTTTACTTTTAACTATTGCACTTCTTTGAACATTTGTAGTATTTCAAAATTTATTAACTGTTAATCTACTAGTAATTGTAGTTTCAGACAAATATTTTAAATGTCTTCTTAATATGTTAAAATAACTTAATCAGTGTTTGGTTAAAAATGAATATTATAAATAAATTTATATGAATATTATAAATGAATATATATGAATATTGTGAATGAACATATGAATATTATATAGATAATGTTATGAATAAATGAAATGTTTGGCTGGTAATGAATGATTTACATTTAGTTTCAGCTTTCCATTCAGTATCATATTTCCAATTAGTCGCTAATTTAAAAAAAAATTTGATTGAATCATTTTACCTATAAAAATTTATTTCAATCACCGCTTTAGTTATAATAGGTGAGTATAGAAGAAGTCGATAAGACGAGAATGAAATTTTCAGTAGTCAATCCACTTCCACTGACAATTAGCTAGTTTTTGGAATAAGAAGGTTAAATTTAATTGTTTGTTACGTTTATTTAACTGTTTGATAAATTTTCTGTCTATATCGCTGGTCATATTCTTCATCAAATGCTGAATTAGTGACAAAGGCTGCGGTAGTATCGAAGGTTTATATGGCAGTGGTCCTCATTATGCCAAGTCAGTTTACCTCGCTTGTTTATTTTGTTATTTTACGTTCTTTATTTTATGTTGTAACGGAACGATTATTTTCATCTTTACTTGAGTTTTTACTCATTCAATTATCTCTCTTTCTCTCTCGCTCTAATTTTCATATTGATATGAAATAATACTATATCCGGGAAGTACAAATCGATGTATACATTTTGTATTTAAATTGATATAAATAAAGCTATAAAAAAATCAATGTGCGTCAGACATGATCGCTACCAAGTTAATATCAAGATTGTAAAATATTACTTATAAATTGAATAATTTAGAAAACAATTGCACATAGATTTTAAATCGTATTTATTACTTTAATAATATAGAAAATAAGTTCTTGATGCTAGTATTTTAAAGTGTTTAAGAAGCAGGAGAAAAGTTTGAAAGATCTTAAAGGCATAACACATAATTTTTCACTAAACGCATTGTTTAAAAATTCTCCATCTAACCTAAAAAGACTGTCAGAAATATGACATAATATAATATATACATATATTGACATAAATTTCCTTAAATTGCTAAAGCTAAAATACTTAATAGATAATATAATATTATCACATTATACATTCTATGAATGTGAACTCTAATCGACTCTGTACGTAGAGGCGTGCTCTCGACTCACATTAAAATTTAAGTGAAAATGATTATTCTCACATTGTGGTGACTTATTCATATGATATGCACAGAATTTCATAGTAAAGTTTCTAAAAAATGAAACTATAACTTTTTTACGAGTGAAAACTAAAATTCAAATAACGCAAAACAGAGAAAACGCTTATCGTAATTCACGCTTAAGATTCCGGCGTCTGTATTATAAAGTATGGGGTTTGCACGTAAGAAAGTAAGTTGCATCTAATAAAATGCTGGTCATGATGACTTCCATCTATCATTAGAACTATATCCGTATTACTATGTAGTACTTGACATTCATATTTAGGATGATTTAAAGAAATATAATAAAATAGTTATGATTAATGGACATTCAATAAACATTATTAAATATATTAACAATAGTTTTACAGCACAGAATATATAAATCTATATCACTTATAATCATATATTATATAATAATCGAACGAAGTAAATATTAATTAATTTAATAACTTCATAATCTTCATGTTCTATACTAAATTTTTCAATTATGCTTATACACATACGAAGATTTATTTCGAGTAATTTGAAAAAGATTTATCGAATAGTAAAAATATTGTTGATCACGAATGAATAAAAAGTTCATGTACACTTTTTGATTTATCACAGACGAAAATGATATCAAGCTTTATAAATCGTAACGTTTCCGTTCGATCATTTAGATGATATATTTTTCAGCTCTTTCTTATATACGAAATGGATATACGTATAAAATTTCTAGAAGCTATTTCTACGGGAAAATTCTGATCGATTTCAATATTTTGAAGATCATCGAAATAAGTTATTATCTTCTTGGCCGAAGTTTAAGAAAACAAATATGTTTCTTTTTTTTTTCATTTTTATACATTGAACGTATAATTAATTACTAAAATATTGATACTACAGTACATATGAAAATGTAATGATTATAAATAAAAAATTTAAATAAATACCCAAGTATATTAATTACTACATTTTTGTATGAAGTTTTAATATAAAGATGCATATATTGTTCTGTCGTTACTAATAAACATAAAGTATTAAACAAATATTCTACACAATACTTGTATAAGGAAAATAATTAAATCATAATTATTTTCTCTTGTGTTATAATTTTTTAAATATTTTAATGTGGAAATGTAGTTGTTATTATTATAAATATTATCCTTTTTATTAATTATTACGATAACTTTTATTAATTATTAATATTAATGCATTTATTAGAATTTATATTTAGTAAAATAATGAAAATCTAACTTCTGACCAAAAACTACTTAAATCTGTAAATAAATTTTTTTATTGAGATTTGTTAACTGAACAGATGTGATTTTATTTAAAATATTAATTATATTTTTCATATTTGTCTGTAATAATAATGTTTAACTAAACAATATTAAAATAATATTACTTTATGATATATAAATCAAATAATTATTGCTGTATATGTAAGGTTGATGGATAGTAGGATCAAAGATAATAGAAATAATGATATTTAATAGAGATTAAGAGATTAATTCCAGATTGATTTACTAAATTCTAGAGTAAGGCAATTGTTGACCATATATGCCGTACTTGAAGATAGCATGAAGGATTCATCTTGATGTTTTAATTATTGCAATTCAGCATTGATTACAGAAATGCTCAATAAATCAATGTAAGAAGATATAGTTGTCTGAGAATTATCCCTTTTATAGCTTTACTTCTCCGTACTATTTACTTTTTCGTATACACCTTCACTCACATATGATTAAATTAAAAATAATAAATTTCGAATTTGTATAATTAATTTTTCCTGTATAATCATACGATAACTCACATTTATACTATTACAGTAAGTAATTATAAATGTTGTTTTATTAGTTTTTTAAACAATGTAATTATAGCATAAAGATGTACGATGAAAGGCCTCTTGAAAATAGTCACAATTTCAGATTTTATATAAATATTAACTTTAATATTTTAATAGTATATCATTATCAGATATAAGTCATGAAAATAAAAATATTATATTCAACCATCAGTTTATAAATTAATTGTGTTAACATCAAATGAATTTAATTATATCTGAAATATATAGTTTCACATATCTTTGTGTTTGAACATTCATTTAAGTTATTTTTCATATATATTTCTCGTCCTTGATAAAAATACATTCTATATAAATGTAATCAATATTTAACCATTATTTATGTACACACACGCACACACGCAAACACACACACACACGCACGCACGCACACACGCACATATATATATTTATTAAAACATTACCGATAATGAAGGAATAATAATCAGCACGCAGTTAAAAATAAGAAGAAAACTTTCTCTTTCCACTGCTCCATTTATTCGAAGATGAGAGCTTCATTTTGGATTCTCTTGAACGAGTCCGCTAAGATTGAGAGAGACAAAGAGACGACAAGTAGTGTGATATAAGAAAGAGTGACAGAGAAAAATCAACGCCCAGCTTTTTATTCTAGCTGTGTATACAACGCTTGATAAGACGTTAACGAATGATGCCGCGAGCTACAACTACTACTGCTACGCAGATAAAACACGTCCATTATATATCCTGCCTAGAGGCAAAAATAGCAAAAGTCTTGCCTTCCTGACCTCGTGACATCCTTAAGCCTCGGTGTACTCAAGAAATAAAAGTACTTAAAAAGCATTTGTGTCGCAATTTTCCTTTTTTGTCTAGCATATTGACTGTACGTAAAGTCACTATTTCAAATATCTCATCTGTAGTTTTTCGGTTTGTTTTTAAATTTATGAACGCTCAACTTATTTTGTAGTAGTAATAATTTCCAGTGGAGGTACATCGTTCAAAGTAAATTTAATATTAAATCTTTATATAAATATAGTTTTTTTTTATATAACTAAGTGATAATTTAAATACATTATTTAAAAATTATATTGTAATTTATAAAAGTTATCATTAATTTATGGGTATTAAATATGACTGCTGAATATAACATGAATGATTTTTTATTAAATATATCCTTTTACGCCTTAAGTAATGCATATTTTGTTTAAATATGTCGAAATAAATATTTATAAAAAGTTTGTAAAACAGTTGTTACGAGTTTCTATATGATAGTATAAACCGAAAGTTTTCTCAACTCAGTCTTTGCAAAATTGTGATTGTTCTAATCTCCCGCACGCTTATCATATATAAGACACTTCGTAAACTTTCTTTAGTATACCAACAGTTATTTCCTTTTATATTAAATGAGAAGTTCAGCCGTTTGCTAGCTGGAAGTTAAGTCACCAAACAGTAAAACTGAGAATCATGATACCTTGAGCTCTTTCAAAACTTGATATGATTTCCACAAATCTCGTTACATCAAGAAATGACTTACAAACAATGTACTAACAGTTTCTTAAAATAAATGATTATTATAGGCAAAATATATCTTAAAAAATCATTTTTGATTAATTGAATAATAGACTGGATCTATAAATTATTAATAAATAGAATCCGATTTAGGCACTTATGGAAAACTAATTATTTTTAGATATTTGTATTACTTTAAATGAATTTTATTACTTTCTATCAAATCATTTTAAATTACAATCAATATATAATTTAGGTTAATATTATCTTTCAGTTTGAAAATTGTGCGATGACTCAATATTAATAAATAAATAATTATACATCCATACTTTAATAAAAGGGAAATATGAGCATTAAAACAAAAATTCAACTTATATAAGTGATTGAAATTTTATAAATCTTTAATCTCAATAAGAATGATCAATTTGAACAATCGAGTATATCTTAGAAAAAAATCATAAATTTATCTTAATACTCCTAACGTTTTGTTATTTCCGCTCATAAAGAATCACTTTTGCTTACACATTGATATTAATAGTAATGGCAAATGCCGTTAGCCTCATCTTTTAATCATAAATTATAATCTCACATTTCCTTTCTTTTCAAAATCGATAATACTTGTTTTTCAACATTATAGTTGGATTCCATGTAAGAGACAAATGACAGTCACTCTTCCAACAGGAGAACTAAAAATATTATATAAAAAACGGAGATAACTTCTTCGATTATTCGCTGCAAAGTAAGCAGGTGAAACTTCATATGCCACACGATTCCAAGCGTTTAAAATTAATGATAGGTGTGAAAGAAAAATTTCGGCTTACAATGTATAAGGGAAGAATAAGTATACATTGTAAATAAGATGCAATACTCCGCCATATTTATAAATAATGAAAATTTAAACGGAACACCATAGAGGAGAAGGGAAAAAAAGAAAAAAAAGAAAAAAAAGAAAAAAAAGAAAAAAGACTACAACTAATAAAACATGTAAACGCTTAAATTGGAATACGGGTATGTCGTTGCTCTTCAAACATTGGCTTTGTGAATTCCAGGACACTATGTACTTCGGAGATGTACATCTCACAATTTGATGTAGGCTATCGTCAGTAGAATCACTGGTCCTTTCATATATTAAGTTAAGTAAAAACTAAACTCGTTTTTACTAGATTAATAATTAATTGTCGTTCATGATTGTTTATCATTTGCTTTTTTGATTTTTAAAAATATAACTTGATTAGATTTGTGTTTAGCGTTTCAATAATTTTGGATAAATTAAATTTATCTATATTGCAGTCTATTTTTTAAAATTATTTTTTCAACAAAGTATATATAATATATGACAGTAGATATAGAGAAAATTCAAATCTTTGAATCAAATTTCGTTTCGTCTTTGAATCAAAAATAAGACCACATAGACATACACAAATGCAAACACGTATATTTATTTTGTATTTTAATCTACGTGTTTCAAATCATTTATTGTATATCTTAATTTTACTTTATGCGTGATTGTTAAAGGTTTTGTTAATTATGTAATAATAAATGAAAAGAAAGATTAAACTACAGTTTTATCGACTAACGTATAAATCTATATAAAATGTACTACGCAGTATAAAATTATTAAATATAATCAGTTTAAAGGAAATAATGTAAACATTTATTATGGATAATTAAATTTCAGCATTGTTTATTAATGACTGATATTTGCGCAAAACTATTTTAAATGCAGAAGTATATATCTTATATAATTAGCATTATATTAAAGTATAAATTATATAACTTAAATAAAAGATTTTAATTACATTATAATCTTGTAAATTATAAAACATTTTATAAATGAAAAAACTTTTCTCCATTTTTCATGTATTTTTATCTAATTTTAATAATAAGAACTTTTGAACAATGAAAATCAAAAAATATTTTTAAGCAATGTTTAGTAATAATTATTCAGTACAACAACAAAGTATTAAATAAATAGGAATATTATATTATTAACTACATAAATAAAAAGAACGTTTTCGTAATGTTTTATTTATATTTGCAATACATATTGTGTACACTGTTATTATTTTCTTATTTTTAAATAAATTTATAAATCATAATATAAAGTACATTTGGTACAAAACATTTATAATAACATTATTGTGGATAAATAAGAAATAATAAGAATTTGTTGAAATAACAAGAATCGTTTATTATTTTATGTTGTTGAGTAAACTGTTATGTACAGATTAAAAAATACTTCATAAATATGACTGGAAAATAGGTTGTTGCAAAAATAACAATAAAATATTATGAATCTAATGATATGTAACATAGTAAATTATTGCTAATAAATAATATTTATATTTCATTCTGTGCATAACCTAAAATATGTTGTAGATTTTCAATTTTTGTTTAAAATTTGCTTTTAACTTGTAATAGTATATATACTGCAGTAATGTATGTTGAATAAATTTAATATTGTTTTTTCTATAAAAATTGAATCTTATTAATAAAGCTATTAAAAGCTCAGTTATAAAGAAGAATGAAATTATCTGGATTATTTTTCTGTAAACTTTTGCTTTAACATTTATCCAGTATATACGTGCTAAAATATGTTTAATCTATTAATTGAAATAAATATTTAATTAAAATTTTATTCTGTTGTATTAAATATAAAAATAAAAATTTAATTGTATTATGTTTTAGTCTGATATTCATAAATATTTAATAGCGTATCAAAATGGTGTCGCCAGGTGTTAAGTAAATCATTAATATGCGCTTCTCAGTTGTCGCTTTCATCTTACAGCTGATTAGCCAAGTGAGCTTCAAAATTTTTTCCACCCACATGATGTGTATATATATGTGTTTGTGTATTGTATGTGTATATACGTAGCAGCTGTTACCATTTCTTTTATTATTTTAAGTATTAAAAATATTAATTCTCAAGTTTTTGATTTTTTGAATTTTGAAACTTCTTTCACACGTTTTCATTTATTTTATTAATTAAATTTATTTAGTTAAGTATTAATTCAAGATTATTGTTTAATTTTACATAATTCATTTTATTATTCAAATTTAATATTATCATTCATTTATACTTGATATCTGTATATCTAAAAGAAATAAATTCCATTAAAAATATTCTTCTAACACAGCCGCTTTTCAATCTCAGTTTGTCAATATTTTTCATTTCATCAGGATCGAAATATATTGATAATATGTTAATCATTTTAGTCTATTAATTTAAAATCAAATAAAAATTATACTGACGATGCGAAACTTTGAAGAACTTCTTTTGCTATAAAAAATTTTAAGACTGCAATTATAATTATAAAAAATTGTATACAGAAAAAATTTCATAGTATGTTTTAAATTAATAATATTACGTATATTTCCTCACTTAATTTATTTAGTACTAAAATTAGATAATACATTATGATATTTACAATTAGTTTTTTGCTACGTACAAAAAAATAGAATTGCGCTCCTAATAGACAATTGTTTATTTAAATAAATTATATTGAAAAATTCTAATCAACCATATCTCTTTTCATAGATGATTTTTTTTATTGTAAATTATGTAATTGCTAATAGAGAGAAAAGCTCGCTTAAGACTAAATACACCAGTTTATAGGGAAGGGGTAAAGCAAATGGGGGAATGTGATTGCGTAAAGTCAAGTAAGCAAATGAACTTGGGGTAGGGAGGTTACGCGGCGATCAACTTCTCGATAATTAACACTCCCTGGCCCGTATTTATCAGATATATCACGTCCCAGGCGTTTGCAGAATATAATATCGCAATAACCAAGCCAAGCAGATTTTACGAAATTGCTTTATAATCTCAGGATCCTTGCGACACCACATAGCTTATGATAGATTCGTTACCTCGTTCCCCGATGCACGGCCGATTACCTGTGTGAAAACATATACGTGCACGTACACGCGCATTCAGGACTTCACCAAGTTGAGTAATTTTTTAGTTTAATTTTTTTATTTTAATCCATGTAAGATATAGAGAAATAGATAAATGGATTGGGTGAACGAGTGAGTATGAGTGTGTGTGTGTGTGTGTGTGTGTGTGTGTGTGTGTGTGCGAGAGAGAGAGAGAGAGTGAGAATTAGCGAGAGAGCTCTGATCCTTGAAGATTCGCCGTCAAGAAGCCAAAAGAGAAACGGCAGCTCCAATTAAAATTATTGGACTACTTCTTACTACCACAGTAGCAGCGTTGTCATACAAACTTTCAGATATTTGATCAAACTTCTAAGTCTATTTATAAATGGATGTAATCTTTTGATAAGCACTACCGAAAATATATTGATACTTAATATATACTTCGAGTTCAGAAAATTCTTTATCATATATATATATATATATATAAATACGTCACCCCATCATTTTCCTTTTTCTTTGTCTCTTCATTCACTTGCTTGATTATATTCAATAATGAATATTATTGAAAAGTTTAATGATTAAATTTTTCGAAAAGTATGTTTAAAAGTGTCAATGTAATTTCAAATATTATATTAATTTCTAAAATAAAGTAAATTCAGATTTAAAATGCATTAATGAGAGAAAAGGTAGAAAATTTTGTACAAAAAAATTGTAATTTGTAGAAAAAATATTATATTTAAAATATTTAATGTCAAAATTTAATTAAATGCACTGATTGAAATTAATTAATAGCATTCGTTGTTATACATTCTTAAATCTTTTTTTCTGGAGATGGATAAAATATGACAAACGTAAGTAGTAATAATTACGTAGATCAATTAATTAAATCATAATTTATATAACATGTTCATTACTTAATTTTCTTTACTTTTGGCTAAATAATTAGTATTTAAAAGTATATTATCAAAGCTTGAAATAATAGGAGTACTTTTTCTAACAATAAAAGTTAAATGAAGAAATCTACCAAACTTTAAAAGACATATTATGTTTTTCAATATATTTAACTGAAAGTTTATTTGCCTGTATACATTTTCTGCTCAAGTATTTCTTTTAAAACTTATAAAGTTAAAATATAAAATACAAAATCTCTCACATTCTAAAATAGCCCCTACAAAAACACTTCCACCCTTCGCCATTAAAACTCACAAAAACAGCCACATTAAACTACTTTCAACAATAAGCACTCTAAACTCGCTTTATCTCGCAAAAAAGTATTTCTTTTATTCATTAAAGTTCAGCAACATTCGTACTTACGAAAGTGAAATCCACCACTGACCTCGACATAAAACTTAACTTGAACGTTCACTTGCACCACTGCAGCTCACCCATTCCGTGAGTTGGTTATATTAAAAATATCAAGATGTCTGCTTTCACCGATCTACAACTAAATGAGTCTCGGTGAAGCTCTCTTCCTACCTTTCCAACCACACTAAAGAGAGTGGAAAATGAAAAAAGTAGCAGAGAGATGAATGAAAACAAAGTTTAATAGCCCCTTTCAGTATTACGCGAAATGGACGTTGGGTGTTGCATTTGTTCAGCCTCGTAGTCACTATCCCCCAGTCAAGACCCGAGGTAGGGCACTCCACTGACCCTGCGTTCCCCCCCCCCCCCCCCCGTCTCATTTTTGGGACCACAGGCATTGGAATAGTAGCGGCAACTCCGAAAAAACTCAGTTCTTATTACTGTTTAAAAAAAAAAGATTAAACTAGAGAGTAAATAGGGATAATATAAGAAAAAACTTCAATATAGGAGTGCAATTTTTTACGGGAATCCTTTTCATTTTTGATTAATTTTCTTTAGCATTAAATTAAAATAGAATTTCTTACAGGTCTTATTTATTTATCTAAAAGTTAATTTCACGTTTACAATTTCATATTAATCTTTAAGCATAAATTTACGATATTAATAATAATTTATAATGTATTAAGAAAATTTATTAGTTCTTTGTTTATTTCTTTAATCTTCATCTTTTCAAATCACCGATATTAATAACTGATCTAAGCGTAAAGTTTAATGATGCAGTAACTCAAATGATTAGTTACAATAAGTTTAGGCGATATATTTAGGCGAATAATTTATTTCTGAACATAGATTCGTAACAAATTAGTCAGACATAAGATCCGATGAGGCATAATACGCTGTTCATAATATTGCTTTTAACGGTTGTTTTGAAAACTTTACATACTTGAAAAGTTAATTTTTGTCTACATTTTTTAAATCGTATGTCGCTAGAATTATGGTTGTTTTATGTAGAGTAAACTTATTTAAAATATTCTAAGTATATTATATATTATTCTGAAATAAGTAATGTATTAAAATTGAAATAAAATATAAAAGATTAAAATTAATGAACATTAATTGATGAATATTAAAGATTAAAATTACAATATCAAAATTGATAAATCAGCTTAGATGCGAACTTCATTTACGTCGAAACACATGCACCAAGGCAATTAATTTAAGCATAAACTAAATAGACATTGAAAAATCAATCTTCAATTAATTGTTCATGCATTGGTAAATTACAAATTCGTATAAGCTACAAGAGTACAAATCAGAGATTCGATAAAAATAATTCTATCGAATCTTATGCTCCAATTATGTATGCTACATATACTGTAAGATTAATTACTTTTACACTCACTCAATCACTGTCTATTTATTTTTATAGATTTTTAAGTGCCATTTTATTAATTAGTAATGAATTTAAGTAAACTTATTATTAATATTGATTACTTCAAATATATATTCAATTAAATCTATAGAAAATGAATGATCTATGAGTAGGTATCGTAATACAATAGTAGCAAATCTATAGTCATAATTTGCGAACACAAATTCTACATCAACTGACACCTAACTAATCTAAGCTTGAAAATAATTATACTGTGGAATTGCTATTGTACGCCATTAAACACAATTTCAATAGTGCGAGACTCGAAATTAATATAGGGTTCCAGATTGATTTTGCAACATAGAGAACGAATCGTTCTAAATGTGTTACAAATGTAATATGAAACGATCAAATTTATATTATATTTAACTAATAAATGTATTGGTTATCTCGAATATAAAAGTATTTATAGCCTCCAATATTCTAATAATTTGATAACAATATAAAAGCTTAAATCATATTCTCATATTTTACAGATAATTTGATTTTTCAACTTTCTAATATAATAAATAATTTTTAATCTCAATAATTTCCGTACAGTATTATATTATGAAGCTACTTAAAGAATCAAGCATTTGCTTTAAAATATCTGCTTTAAATTTATATACATTCTTATATTTAAAAAGAATGGATAATCAATATATTTTTTAAATTATCTAAAAATAACTCTTAAACTGGCTTTTCCTTCGTACATTAATAATAATAATAATAATAATAATAATAATAATAATAATATTTAAATTATAGGATTATAATAACTACAGAATAAAAACTCATATTTAATAAATATCTGCAAACGAATGCGAGGAAAATCATACAGTCTTGAATAAATGGGTAATTATTATCCTTAATTCAAACTTCATTACCGAACTGCAAAAAACTTCTATAATAAAATACATATTTATTCATATATTTCTGTATTTCTGTGTTCTGTACAGCTATCTATCTTTTATACTTAATTATAAAAGAAATAATTACAAAATTTCTCATTATATGAAGATCAAGAATATATAATATAAAAAAACTTTTTATCTAAACTAAGTATATGTATTATTTTAAAATGTTCGTGAAAAAATCAAAAAGAATATGTTAAATTATACATTTTCTATTAAATAAATTATAAATAAAGTATATATTTAGTTCAATTTTTGTAACAATTATTACTTTAATTTTATTTTAATTTTAATTTTAATCAACTGTTTTTTGATATATCAACGGCATTGTCTAGAATCAATTCAATATCAAGTGGTCAAAAATTCTGTTATGTAAATATATATATATATATATATATACGTATGTATGTATCATATTCATCATATATGCTTTTGAAGTTGAAATTAAGACTAGCTGTAGTTATTTAAAGATTAAAACTATAAATAATATTAATGAGCTTATAAATTTATTTAAAGAATAGGAATTACTTAAGTAATACTTAGTAAACGTGTACTATACTAATACAGTCTTATAAATATTTTATTATAAAATGCAATTTCATTAAGTTCTTTGATCCAAGTTTAGATGCATATTGAACAGCTTATGATTACAAAAAATTAATAATTATGAAAAATATGTATTGTAATATATATGGATTTATATAATATAATATAATATATAATATATAATATATAATATAGTATATAATATATTATATATAATATAATAATATAAAATATTTATACCGTAAGTTAGATCATTCAGAAATAATTTCATATCATTATGTAATAATTTTAATTTATACTTAGTGTATAAAATGGAATCAAATCTTGATAAACGGCAGGAAAATTACTTCTATATTATTCGAGTCTTAGTAAAATAAAATAAAAGACAATTTTTTTAAAATTACAAAAATTTAATTATACCGTTCGTACTTTTATGCATCTGATGATAATCACAAGAAACGTTTCTTAACTTCCATATATATGGATCAGTAAATTGAATAAATGAAAGATTGAAAACAATTGATGATTATTCAAGAAACGGTCGTAAGATAGAAAGAAAATTCTATCATTTCGATAAGAAATAAAAGGTGTCAACACGGACAATGATAACGTACAAAGATTGCCCTATCCTTTTGAGAACTTTTATTTCTTATCCCACTTCCTCAGTTGACCTACTTGTTATCGGATGTCAGTCCACCCGTAAGGTTTCGAAAAAAGAAGATGACAGTATCCGTTTTCCTACTTTTTCTATATTACGGCAGCCAATATTAGCAGCCCACAAGAACTGCGGACAGGACATTAAAGTGATTGAGTATGCTGACCGGCGAGCCTATAAATGCGTCTCTGGTCGACCAATGGCCACCGTCAAGAGGAAGAAGATGAAGCCTTATATACATTAACAGAAGGATGGAGGATGATATTTACAGACAGTGAACTTTTTCATTAGAATTGATAGATAAATTTGCAGTCGAAAGTGTGGAAGACTCTTTTTTTATCTCTCTATCACCTTACATACTATATACATCCACTTTTTTAGGTTGAATTTAATTGGTGGACTTGTAGGATTGGACATTCATTATTGGAGACGTTAAAACCTAAGGTTCTTTAAAATCAGTCAGTAATGTAATCTCCAATCAGTCGAACTAACATTTGAATGTTAATTTTTTGATTCTTCAACTCTCGATTTCATTATTATATAAATTTATATTTTATATATTTTAGACATAAAAATCTTAATTGTTTTATTTATTTTCTTTTTATATGCATCTCTATTTCAAGCCAATTAATTTAGTTATTAAAAATTTATTCATGATGTAGAAAAAGTACTCATTCCATATTTAATTTATATTAGCTAATTTTCAATCTATGAACTGTTATTAATATTAATATTAATAATATATGATATTGAATAGTTATTCGTATAAAATCGTTTATTTGAACACACGAAACAATAAATTAAAAACAATAAAGTACACCA
This sequence comes from Ceratosolen solmsi marchali, assembly GCF_000503995.2. Lineage (NCBI taxonomy): Eukaryota > Metazoa > Arthropoda > Insecta > Hymenoptera > Agaonidae > Ceratosolen > Ceratosolen solmsi. Next base: position 845,832 of record NW_011948416.1, on the reverse strand, counting down.
TTCATCTACAGTAAGAAAATTATTTTTAAATTAAATTTTAGAATCTACTAATAAATAAAATGTTTCTAAGTATCGATCGCCTCTCTCTCTCTCTCTCACTCTCTCTTTTATTCGAATTTTTTTAATTTATTGTTTTAATATTATGTTTAAAAACCGTAAAATTAAATAACAAAAATAATTAATCTGAAACAAAAATAAAAATTAAATAATACAATACAAGTAAATACATACATCAATGTTATTAAAGATAGAAAAAGCTTCACTATCTTTTCATACACATACACCATCAACACTATAATATAGGATTTCACCGTAAAAGATGAATAATTTATATAAATATAATAATAAAAAACAATAAAGTATGTACAGCAATATGGATAAGATAAACAAAATTTTAAATATATAGCTAAATTTTAAATGTACGAGTTGGTAAAAATCAATTATAAAATTTTTATATAATATAAGATAGCTAATAAGAGTTTGAAATCTACAAACTTCAAGATGTATGCAATACAAAAATATATACTTATAAAACAGAATCAAGGCGAAATAATGGAAACTGATTATTTCAAAAACGCGGATAAAAATGAATTATAAAATATTAATAAGATACTATTGTTAATTGTAATTTGAAATTTAAAAAAATATATTTGTTCGGCAATGAAAAAATGGCTAAAATGTCATATAATGAGAAAAATAAAGAAATGAAAAAATTTTAAAATATACTAAATAATGATTGATACCAATTCATGATTAGTCTCAACATAAATTAGTTCTTAAAAATGTATATTCTATTCTTATTCATGTAAGTAAAACTAAATATTAAATATATTAAAGAATTATTGATTTCATATATTTTTTTAAAAAGAATAATTATTTAATAAAGATGGTTAAATAGTAAGGAATAGAACAAAATTTATTGATAAATTTTATTTTAATAAAGAAAAGTAGAAGATTATGTATGTAATTATGGATAAAGTACAATTATTGCAGAGTTGAAAAATTATAATAATAAACATATAAATTTGACTAAATTATGAATATTTGAAAAAACTTCGTTCTACAGTAATATAAAATTCACATTCGTTATCAATATCTAAATAATGTAATTGATAATGTACCATTTAAATAAATATACACATATGCGCGCGCGCGCGCGCGCACACACACACACACACGCACGCACGCACGCACGCATATGTATATATGCATATATATATATATATATACATATATTAAGAAAAAATATAAATAATAATACTTATGAATAATAGAATATTATAATTATTAGTTCTAGGAGAAATATTTTTGATAGTAAAAAATTATCTTATTTCAAAATTTATTTTTTCTTAAATTAATATATTTTATTAGCTAATTCTAGAATTTAAAATTAGTCATTTATATTTAGTGGTGCTATTTGAATTACAAACTGTAAGGTCAATAAAAATGTGTATACACTGTATTTATAATAGTGATTAGTTGCATAATAGCAGTATTAAAATATTTGTAATAATTAGAGTGTAGAAATTTAAGTTGTCTATTTATTATTAAAAATGCTAAGATTTGTTTAACATCAACGATAAAGACCATATAGATTTTGTCAATAATGATATATATATATATATATTAGATTGTCTATGACATATGCGTACTAAATACATAAAAACCGAAAATGAAATTTTTCTCATGTAATTTCAGATATATGCAACAAACGTTAGCTATAGATGGAAAGTAAAATGTACAGAGAGTATGATAGCTAAAGTTATTGCTTGTTGTGTAAGTAGAGTATAGAGACCGTTCGCGGCAATTAAGCTATCCAACAATTAGCGAGTATTTTATGTTGTACAGTCACTATAAAGCTTATTAATTAATTAGAGCAGGCATATCTCTCTTCTTCCATTTCATTTCGACTATATGTCTATTGTTGTCTACTTCTCTCTCTATCTCAATGTCCGTCACATCTGATGTTCATCAGATGTGAACTAACTAGAAGTTTATAATATACGTTTATTTAAATTCTAATTTTCTTTATATACATTATGTATGCTAACTATATACTATAAAATTGCAGAATTAAATATTAATTGCAAACCTCAATTGTTTTTTCTTTAATTAATTAATATATTTTATGTATTTATATGTAAAAATTAATATAAATGATTTATACTTAATAATGCCATTTAAAATGTAAAATCTAAAATACAATATTTTTAAATAATATTAATCGTTTCAGTGAATAGAATTATTAGTTTTATTATAAAAGAACGGTCAAAGCATATTGGCATTCGTCACATACATACAGGGCATGAATATTGTTTCGTTTCATATTAATAAATGTTTAGATTTATTAATTTCACTGATCATGACTATATACGCAGATTATAGATTATTTTTAATATTTTATTTATTAATCATTTTGTATAGTCAATCAAGATATTCAAAATTACCATTTATTAAATGCAACTGTTTATCAATAATATCCATCAAATTTTGTTAATCGATTATATAATAATATAAGATTTATTTATAACGTTCAACAAAAATAATTATTTAAAACGTTCGATATTAAATTAAAAATCAAATTTAGGCCAAATTTGGTATTATATTATATGAAAATATTTCAAATATAAATAATTTTAGAAATATTTCACAATTATTGTTATAAATATTTACACAAAGTAAATAGACAAGTAAATGTTCAAGAAAATCATAAGTATATTTCAAAAACTTACAAACATACAACTATATTTTTCGACATCCAGAATTAGTTTTTTATTCTAAAATATACTTTAAATGAAATTATTTTCATGATATAGTTGTAAATAAGTAATATAAATAATTAAAATTTTGATACTTTTATATGAATTTATTTGGATAAAATAAAGATATGCAGAACCAACTGGAATCAAATAATTATCATAACAGACAATACTAAAGTATAATTGAACATAATAGGATTATAAATAAAGTAAAATTCTATAACACTAACAATAGTAAAATAGATTAGCTGCTTTATTTCAGAATCTCTCAATTAATTATCTTTATACTTAAATTGTATAAGATCATAAAACTATCAGTGCATCAGAAATCATGATAATTAATATAAAAATAATTAATGAAAAAACGTAAGCTAAATTAAACTAAAGTTTAACAAATCAAGTAATATTGTCACAATTTATATTATTAAAAAATCAATAAATTTATCTTTATTATAATAAATTATAAATTTATACATATATATATATATATATATATATATATATATATATATATATATATATATATATATTTATATATATATAATTTATAATAAAATAAAAAATAAATCAATTAATAAAACTGTTAAAAATATAAACAGGTTTAAATTAAGTTAATAATTTAGGTTTTATTAAAATTATAGGGAACTATATTGGATAATTGAGTAATTAAAACTTCAAACGTTATTGCAGAGTACTAAATTTTACAATTAAAACTAATTTCATAGATGGAACCATTAGTTTGATAAATCATTGAACATGTTATGGAAAACATATAGTAATTGAAATTAAAACTAAATTTTCAAGAAAATTAAATTTGAAATTGAACTATAATAGAGCGTAAAATTAGATTAATATCGAATAATACATAACCTTAAGACATAAAAAATTTAATATCCATTTTTAGTACACTAAATTTATTATAGAAATAGTTTTATAATCTGATAATTTGAGATTTAAAGATCTTATTATATATATATATATATATATATAATTTCCTAAAATATAGTAACAAACTATTCCTAAAAATAACTTAATACTATACGACTTAGGCCCCTAACATTTTTATTTAAAGAACCACATAATTTTATAGAAATGTACAAAAATAAAATGCTCAATAAAAACATAAAACCTCGATTTTCTAAAAATTTTTTATTTAATTTATGAAAGGAATATCGTGATTTAATAATAAGATGCTTAATAAGACAGATAAATTTATATAGTGTGACAGTAATAAATATGAAAATGTCAGTTTAGTGAGAGTAATGCATATAAATGTCAGTATTTTATTCATCTGAAAACAAATAAAAATCTCATTTATTTGCATGTTCTGAATAATTATTTGAAAATACAACATTAGGTTCCTTAGAATGTATAAAAGAATTTTTTAATTAAAAATAATGGAAAAACAAATTAAGGAAATGAAAATAGGTGAATGATGCGTTTGAAATTATGTAATAGAAAAATATAGTAACACGTAGAATTTAATTAAAAAACTAGAAAACTTACAACCTTTAGATAGATTAGCAGATTGAAATAATGTGAAAGTATAAGTAAAAAAAAAAACAGCGTATTACCAATCATGTAGTATGACGTATAAAAAGTTAAATTACAACTAAATAAAAAAAAATCTATATAAATAATAAAAAGTAAATAATAATCATATAAATAAAAATTGAAATAAAATATATGATATGATTTTGTTGGTATTTAGTGAAAATAGAAAAGCGAGACAAATTTATAATCTATTTTTTTTTTTCATTATATTTTATTTTAATAAACACAATGTAATCTATTAAAAATATATAAAATAAATTTTTAAATTAGCATAAAATTATATATGATAATAAAAAATAAAACTTTTTTTAGTACTTATTTTTTGTAATTATAATCCTTAATTAAACAGTGATGCTTTATATTTATTTTAAAATCTTAGTAAGATAATTGTTCATTAACAACGGGTCTGATATTATTTAAAATTACGTAATTTATTATTAAGATACCATGCAATTCTAGAATGGACACGTAAATTAAGTAAAGTAAAATTACTGTCAAAAAATAAAGTAAATAAATGTCTATGCACAATGTTCTATAAATATCAAAACCAAGAGCTATTTTTGGCCGAAATACCCCATTCCTGGCAGTCTAATATTTTATACAAATATTTCTAATAAAAATATAGGATATGGGAGACGTGAAACATCATTACCTAGAGGTCGGAAACGGCCAAAGTAAACGGCACGTCGTCGTATAACCAACCTCCTACAGCATCCGCACGGACAAGCGTGGAAGTCGCAAAGAGGGAAGGTAACAGCTTCGGGGCACGCGTGAGTTTAGGGTTCGCAATTCATTTGTGCTCAGGACATTCACGAGCCCTGTCGGCGATGCGTGAAAAAGGGACCTCCATGTTTGGCCGAGTACGTGTGTCCCGTAAAGTTTGTCACTTGGTGTCGAATCGACGGTCGGTTATGGTCCAACTCGCATCACTCTTAAAGTCGTTTTGATGCCACCTCGCTCTCTATTTCCTTTACTTTTCTTTGTGTCATCTTCAATTTCTTAATTTTACACACTGAAGTTTATGGTATTACAATGATCGACCACTATCTAGAGGAATTATAATCCATCGCCTGTAAACATTTTTTACTCATTTATCAGAAGTTTTAATATTGAATACCAATTAAAAATTCCAGAAATATTTTATACTTATCCAAATATTATCATGAATTTCATTTTCATATATATTCTATAAAAAAATCTATAAAATAATTAGTATATGTACTTTTGCGAATAATTTTAGACTTCATCATTCCAAATAATAATGTTTTAATACTTTTTACTGTAAAAATGATAGTAATAACAATAAAAATAATAACAATAACGATAGTAACAATAATAATAATAATAATAATAATAATAATAATAATAATAATACTATATTTACTCAAAAATCTAAAATCTTGTCAAATAATCTCGGAGTCTTTAAATACGTATGTGAAATACGTTTAAAAAACAAGGAGGTACAGCCTCTATATAATAGAAACCTTGTGAAAGAAAAATAAATCAAACCAATTTTAATAAAGAATGATTAATCTCTGAATATTGGTAGAGCACATTTGAAAGCGTAATAATAAATAATGTTATGCAATTACGGTAAAGAGGCCGTCACCGACACGATAAAATGTTTCTCCTACGGGCGATGACAGAAATGACCGATCGAGAATAGCTCCTCCTCTCCATCCTGTGTTCATGAAGTATTCGTGTTCTGGTTTTACGTGCCAGCAAGTTCGGGTTCCTCATTTAAAAGTCCTCATATCAGTTTCGTTATCATGCACCGCTTGGTATAGAAAAGAAAACGTAGAGCTGAGAGCGCTAATTAAGTTGAATTCAACGAAGAAAACCGAGTCAAGAGTGAACAAATGATAAGCTAGTTAACTCTTCTATTACTTTTTTTTTTAAATTATTTAAGGAAAGTGAATAATTACCCATTAATAATACCGAATATTATCGTATACGAACAATATATTACCGACATAATAATCGTAATAAGTTTCAATGTATTTCAACATACGTAAAAAGAAAAATTAATTTTTTGTTTTTTAAAACATATATAATTTTATAATTAATTTAGATAATTTATAATATGTTCTATAATGATATGAATTATATTATTTAACAAATTCAAATTTTGTTTTACCCTATTACTGATAATAGGGTATTCTGAATGTAATATTAAAATAAAATTTTGAACCATTTTAGTTTTTCTATCTTGTTAGCATTGCTCAAGTCATTAATATATATATATATATATATATATATATTGTCTAGTAAATTATCATTATGAATATCTAAAATTAGCCCTATACATTTGAACCTTGGAGTAATCTTATAAAATAGCTTAATAATTAAATTGAAAATCAAATCTCATATTCTCATCATCCACGAGATCTAACTCCGGTTATAGAGGACATTATATATCCGTTTTGACAGGCTATGGAGGATAAAAATTAAGGAGGAAGGAAGAAGAGAAGAAGCGAAAGAGAATAGAATCAAGGAAGGGGCAGGAGAAAAAATAAGATGCGAATAGTGCCGCAAGAGTCTCTCATATGGCGGAACTGCGCTTCTTGCTCTTCTGCTTGAAAGGCTTCCCTTCCTCCTCCTCCTCCTCATCCAACAAAGATATCGCAGGTGTACCACAAAAACAGAAGGGCAGAGTAATGGTAGAAAAAGCAAGAGAGATGCCAAAATGGAAAGAGCGCCTGGAGACACGAAGGCATGGAGGATTCCAGGTGGTAAATTCGTCCTGTCGGGAAGGACGACGAGGACTTTCTCAGAGCTACTTCAACAAGGGCTTGTACTTTGTAAACACACGATCTTATATGCAAGAGGTTGCAGCTACTGCGTGTTACTCGCTTGTTACGTCATCTCGCTCTTGGTTAACTGGATGGTACCATGAAGAGACTGCTGAATCCTTCATGGGTCAAGCAATCAGATTTTCTTTAACCCTGTTTTTTTTCTCCTCTCGACTGTCTTTTAACTGAAATTGGATTATGAAAAATTATGAATATTTCTCTATATAATTGTAGAAACATGCGTATATATTATCTGCTGATAAATAAAAACAATGGCGGCTCTATAACAATACAATTAGTGCATGTTACTTGAAAATTTCTTTTTAATCATTCGATTTTAAGATTTTAATATGGTATAATTTTATAAAAATGTTATATAATAGACTTATAATAAAAATCATATATAATAAAAAAAAGCAAAAGACGTCTTATTATTCTTTTTATTAATGTATTAATTTTTTACAAATAATAAATACTTCATGTATATATTATTGACTATATGTTAAAAATAAAATATCTATCGAGTGCGTCTTGCAAACAACTCCATTTCTGTCTATGATTGAATTGACTATTATATTAAAATACTTCATTACTCTATCTCTACATTACATTTCAAACAATATATTTGACTAACAACACTATATAAAGTTTTTAACTAGCTTCTACTTTAAAAATTTTTTAAATTTAACTTTCTAATGAGATCTATGCACCTTTCATTCCAATGCCCGATATATAAACCTTTAAGTTAATAATAATATGAAATTTAATCCTATTATAGTACTTATTAAAAAAAAAAACATGTATATAAGTGTAGTTAAACATATATATATATATATATATATATATATATATATATACTAAATTACAATAATAATTTTATATAAATATTCTATACATACTGTAAATGTAGTAATTGTTAAGTTATTAAGAAGTACTTTTTATAAACAGATAATGTTAATAAATATTTCGAAATAGGTATTCAATCCTCTTTAATAAAAATTGTAGTAAAATTTATTTACTATACCAAAAAATCATTTTATTGGAAATAAAATAAAATACTTTGGTCTTCATTATTATATCTGTTATTTTGGTCATATATTTTATGAAAAAAAAAAACAAAAACAAAAATTTATTGTAAGAAAATTTCAAAAATAAATTTTTATAAAATACAATATTATGTGTTCGTGCTCTATAATGTTACATTACTTCCGCACACATAATAGAACTTTACATATTAAACACATGCTTTAAATAGCTTAAAATATATTAAGACTATAAATAAAGCAAATGTTTAAATGCAATAACCGGAATTATTATAAAATGACCTAATATTTTTGATTAGTGTATAAATTTATAAACAATTTCAAAACTTGGGTATAGTATATCGTCGATTGGATAAAATAGAATCCTATCTTACACTAGACCTAATCAATAAAAAAAAGGTATTTACGTAACTAATATTCGACTAGTAATAAAACTAAATATAAAAAAAAAAAATTTGGATACAGGCCACTAATATGAAATAATTATTAGTCGTTGCATCGAGGTCTCGTTGCTGTTCAAGTATTTATGATACAAATATACTTCCGGTTATTATTATTTCTAAAATAAGATAATAATCTTTAGAAGTACGGATACATGCAGACTGTATTTCATCGTTTTATATAGATGAAATGGTAATGAATCAATTATCAGAATTTAATAGATTATATAGTTGATTGAATAACTGCAGTAAAATAAAATGAAAGTCTAGTTTTCATATTGTTCAAAAGGTAAAGAATCGTAATAATTTCTTTATGTTACTTAAATTGAAATATATTCTTAAAAAGCTATAAAAAATAATACAACGTTAAAATATTAATATTGTTTTTTCAAATTGTATAAATTGTTATTTAATATAGAGTACTTATTCGTTTAAGTACATATTTAATAAGGGCTGCGGTAAGCGAAACATACCAATAATATTTCTACATCTAAAAAAAGTATGCGACTTATATATTTGTAATTATATTTAATTAACTTTGCTATATTAAATACTATTAAATTTCCTTTATCATGTGTAATTGCAAACATTAAATTGTGATATTAACGCTATGTAAGGCCAAACGGTCTATTTCCATTTGTTACTTTATCTATTAATACTACTGTTGATACATCGTCCAGTATCACATATTCTCTACTCAGTAGAATACGATACACTTGTAAATCATATTTATTATCTTAAAAATTAAATGTTTATAACTCAATTCTTTAAAAGCTATTGAAAATATGACTATGATAACTAATAAGTAATGAATATATAATCTTATAATGTAATTATCTCATATAATGTTAGAATGATATTTTCAAATGCCTAAGCCAAGAGTATTGATTAATCAATAATAATATCACCAATCATCCTACATTTATTTATTTGAACAATCAATTTAAAATTTTATTACATTTACGTATTCTACAACATGAGTTATTCAAGTTTTTAATTCAAATTTGTATTAATATTTAAGATATTAACTTATAAAATTAATAGATAAATCTACTAAAAATTATTTCTATTAATGATAAGTTAGTAAAAGTGAACTATTTATAATTATTTTGAATTGCTTATTTACCTGTGTGAAACAACGATAAATCATTGTTTATTAATATTTTATTGTTACATCATTTAGATACAACAGTTCCATAATAAATATCATTGAACTTGAAAAAACAACGGGCAAAACTATTCTCTGGACAATATTTTGATTCAATGGCATAATATCTTAAATATTATGATTGGAAGTCTTTCACGAAAGATTACATAACAGCCATATTTATATACTTGTGTTAATACTTGGTTAAAATCGAACCACTTCTATTTTCTTTCTTGTATGTCTTTTTAACTCTCTGACCTTTTGTCTACTTCACCCTCTTTTTTTTCTTTTGTTTCCTTTTCTTCATCTCCTTTCATTCTATTTGTTCTTGGTACAGTTTCTTTTATGTAACATTACTCATTATTTTTCGTTTCTACTATGCGTATTTTATTCTTTGCTGCTTTTTCACATTTTGTTAATCAAATTTTTCTGCCAACATTTCTATTACTAATAAAATGTATTATTGAAGCTGAATTCTTACTTAGTCTAAAGACTACATACTTTTATTTATAATTTCTAACATATTCCCAAAATTTTTAATGAAAATTTATTGCATGTGTATGCTAAATTTTTTCATTAAAATCATGAATGATAAATTACATTAATATAATAAATTTTCCCATTCTTATAAGGAAATTACATTATCATATATATTTTTAATTATTTTCTATTTCTATGATTTTCATTTGTCATTTAACTTTCTCAGATAAGAATAAAACTTTGATATAAAATAATATGAAAATTATGTAACATAAAATATTAGGACTAAGCTAATAGTTTAAAAGACACAGGTAGTAAAAGTGCTAAATAACATTTAATATGAAATAATTCTGAATTTAATGAAATTCATGTATATTTGCATATTTTCATTTTTAAGAAACCAGCTGTAACGATCATTAGCATGGAAGCTTAGAGTTTTCGCCCTTCCTTCAATCATCATTAGAATATACATATAGATTTGGATACTTTCTCCCAACGTCCTCTCTCTCTCTCTCTCTCGTTCTATAGTTATGATGCATTTGCGGTTTTTTTTTATTTTTATCACAATTTTTTGTCTATATTTCTTACTCTAGTTTAAAATAGAATATTTTAAAAAGTATTCTAATCAGGCAATAATAAGATTTATAAGCTTCATGATTATAATTTAATATTAGTCCAAATATATTAAACATAAAATGAAAAAAAGATGTAAAATATGATATTAAACATACATTTATTTTACAATTTTTGAATTTGAAGAGCGATTTAATGTTATTAGATCCTTATATATATATATAATTCGAAAAGTTTTTATGCTATTAAATTATGCATTAATGAGTTCAGAAAATATTTTGTATTTACATATGTGTAGACAAAATACAAATTTAGAAAATCGTTAATATATTACTTTTTATTTAAAATGGTATTTGTCATCATTAAGTTTTATTTTACCTTCATTTATATATATATATATATATATATATATGATATATTAGTTCAACTTATTTAACTATTTTGTTACGTGAGTTTTTATTTATGTAAATTTTATTTCATAAAATAATCATACTAATAAATATATAATTTAATTTTTTAATCTCTAATTTTCATAAGTTATAAATTTATAAAAGTTAAAAAATTATAATAATTGAACCATTTGAAAAGTAGTTAAACCATAGATAATATATCTGAATAAAAATAGAAAAAATAAAATTATTTCTCCATGTGAAATATTGAATTTAGTGTCATT
>NW_011948416.1:795388-834259 GCF_000503995.2 Ceratosolen solmsi marchali | reverse complement strand
GGAAGAGGGGGGAGACAGACAGAGAGATAGATAGATAGATAGAGAGAGAGATAGAGAGAGAGAGAGTGAGAGCGAGAGAGGGAGGGAGGGAGAGAGAGAGGGAGATACAGTGAAGGGAGGGAGTGTCAGGAGGGAGGGAGGGAGTGTCAGGAGGGATCGGAGGGAGACTGCATGACCTCGTTTTAATTAGTCCAATGAGCACTTACTAGATATCACTTATGAAACGCTCAAAGCACGAGAACATAAATAAACATCTATAACTTACTAACCCTTGTTCAAAGCCCTAGGGCTAAAGCGATTACAATCAAGTGGCGATTGTAGGTAGTTACTCTGCCGTCACGGCCGCGAGGCGTAATTGTTGTCGCGGATTTGTCGAGGGCTTTCGTCCTCGCGCATGCGCTCCAAATACGGTCCCCTTTTTTAAAACTTACACGTATTGTTTTTCTTTCACCTTCCCGCATTTTTACATCACGCAACAACTTCTCATTTCATATGCAAATACATAAATGTCGGTATTGTTGCCTAACACGGCTTTCTTGACGCAACGCTTTTATTAACCCGCGAAAATTTCTCATAAAAAAACGTCGCTCATTCTCCACCAAAGCAATCGCTAACTCCATCGCGACTCCATCGGGGCAGGCAGCGAATAAATACCTCCTTCGCAATGACAATAGCCCACTCATTAACCTCTCGCGCGCCAATAAAGCCTCGCTCTCGTTTGATTTTCAGAAAGGAGACCATTAAAGTGTTTCGCGAGCGGTGCGCACCCAACTCGCCAGCTGCTCCGGAACTAAACAAGAACGCGCCTGAGCTCTTGGCAAGGGGCTTCCACCTTCTCGACGGCAACGATAGCAACAACGACAACGGCGACGACGACAGCCTGGGTCCAGCGGCTGTTCGCTTTTGTGCTGTCACATGTGGGAGAGTTTAATAAGGGGAACGCATTTTATATCGTCAATGTTCAACCATTTCGCCAAATTTCGTCCAACACGCACCATATTTCATTATGTACTACTTTAAACACCAGATAAATTAAATACTAGTAAAAGAAAGGTCTGCGCTTTATACGTAGTAAGTTATGTTTTATTGTGCTACATCATTTTCACTGCTTTCGAATATTCATCAGAATAACTGAGATGCTTCGATAATGCGAGCTCGCTTGCGTATGTCCGTACTTCACCAATGCAGTATATTGCAATAAATTGCAAAACTTTAAAAATATTTACTCAAATCCTTCGTATTCTCAAGTGGTGTTTTATTACTTATTATGTTGTTTTAATGAAGGTTTCGGATCGTAATTTTTGTTAACTTCATTTATAATTCTACAAGCTACTTGTGGTACAGCTCATTATGATTAATTAAACAATGATTTCTTTACGAGAAATATTTTTATTATCGAAAAAATGATATATATATATATATATATATATATATATGTATTTATATTTATTATTTTTAAACACGTCGACCTTATTTTAAAAATTATTAAACTCTATTTCGATTATCTGTAGAGTATTAATGTCACATTTAATTCAAAATTATACAATAATTATACATGAAACCATCTTCATGAAAATAGGTACACGTTTATCAAAAAATTATGCTTTTAACACCGCTACAAAACATGAATATAATCTAGATCAAATGTGGTTTTGAGTAAGAAAAAAGAAAATATGCCATAATAAAATGGAATTTCAATGCATATCAATGTTAACAACAATGTCTACAAAATTTTAATTATATTTTTAACAACTACATTTCTTATTTTGTAATACAGAAAATAAATAATTTCCTAAAAATTAGAATCTACTCTTATTTTATAAACGAATCCTTCACTAAGTACATTCAAGTTATAATAAACTAATTGCATTAAAATCACATAAAACAAAAAGATCCAAATCAATAAATATCGTATACGATATATAATATAAAATGTTATTAATGTGTTTATACATTGTTTGCATTAGAATAACTCTTAGACATAATAGTCCATCCAATTTTCATTGGATAAAAGTATAATTTTAACAACTTACATGAACATGAAATTTTACATTGCAAATATGTTTATATTTTACAATTTATAATTTAAAAAATAATCCAAAATAAATTTCATTTCAAAATTTAATTATCTTTAGAAATAAAAAAATTATTGTAATCTTAAATTATTAATATTTATATTTATATTTCATATGCATAGAAAACTAATGAACTATTCAAATTAAATATCATAAAAAAATATTGTGATAATTTATATTACCTATTTTATTTCGTTTATAATTTTTCTTTATTTGAGAATTTTATAAATAAACTAGTGTTACATTGTTAATGAGTTACAGTAGTCATTTCATTAAATAATTTCATAATTAATTTAAATATTTTTATTCAAAACAAAACTATATCCTTAAAACCACATGATAAACTGAAATTGAACATGTATTTAAATTAAGGAAAGGAATGAAATATTCACTGGAAAATAAAATATTATTTATTAGTATAATAAAGTGAACGTTTCCTTATCACTTCAACTCTTTAAAAAGATTCGATATTAAATTTAAAAATTAAGCATTATTTGCGCACATTTCAGCATTGTAACACATTAAGGTTTATAATATGCCAAATAAGTTTATTATATTTAAATGACAATTGCTATTGTAGTAAATATATAACTGATGTATAATCATCTTCATATTATAAAATAAATTTTATATTGTGCTTTTTATTTATGAATGCCGGATTAAAAATTTTTTAACGTATTTTAAAAATTCGTCTTTTATTGTATTTTTTTTTCACTATATAACAAAATATTTCGTCAACTATATAAGATTGTGATAAACATAATTCTTAAAGTCTTTTACTTTGTAATAATAATCCCGAAATGATTATTTTTACTATAATTATACAATTTAAAATTAATTATCTTATACATACTATATAATCAAAACAAAATCCTTTAAAATATTAGTCAGTCTTTAGTAAAATTACTATATAAATCTTTGTCTCACGCCAACAAATTTTCATTGTCAGTAAATAAAATAGTTACTTCGATGTCTGAATTGAACACGGTAGAACTAAAATTGCATTACCTCGCCCATAATAATCTCATAATTGTAATCGGTACCTTTCAAGAACAGTACTCATAAAAGTATTACGGAATGGGTTAAAATCGAATTGTGGTAAAATATTCCCGGTTCATGCGATTACTTGCCATTGTTCATGTTATCATCATGTGCTTTTACAGTAATTGGCATAAAACGCAAATTGTCAATCCAAAATTTCGAGATCATAAAACGATTACAACAATAGAATATTCACGATTTTCAATTTCATTTCAATAAGTATTTATAGTTATGTAGCTGATCTAAACTTTGTAATATTAAATTTTATTCATACCAATAAATTGGTATAGAAGTTGTAGATTTCAAAGGGTTAATTGTAAAAAAATTCATTAGCATATTTAAATTTATAAAGAAATATACTTCTTTCATTTTGTTTTTCTTGATTAGTTTATTATTAAGAATAATTATTATACAAATTATGTTACAAATAATATCGTAAGATATATATTAGAGAATGGAATGCAATAAATAATATTTTAAATTATAACATTCAAAAACTACACTAACAAATAATTTGATCGTATTTCATATTACATTATATAATTGTTACATAATTACGCCATATGTATCAAAATATTTTATTAAAATAATTACATTATTTTACAAACATTATTTTTATCACAAAACATTAATAAAAAATTGTTTAATTACAAACAAGCATAAAAATTAGAAACGATATATAATTAAAAATGAAACCGTAAAATGTCAAATTTAGTCTAATATTTCTTCAGCGTTTAAATCACATAAAATAAACTAGAAAAGGAAAAACTGAAAAACACATTATTAATTAAACATTCATTAATTAAAAGATATATATCAAAACTAATATTATCATACACGTCAATAAAAAACGTCTAATCAACTTTTATTCAATAAATAAAGTAGAGGGACAATATATATTAAATTTAAACTGTAATTAAATTTTTAATACTAGTTTAAATAATAAAATTAATTTAATGTTTTAACAATCGAAAATAAAATAAAGTAAATCAATTAAAAATACAATAATTTTAATATTTATATGCCAAAATTATTATATGAATTAGTATGATATATTTCTTTAATTTTATTATCTATTATATTATGATATTTATAAAACTTCGATCACGTTATTTATATTATATACATGTGATAAAAACATACTATCTAATATATTATCAAATTCCGATATTATGAAAGAAAACTGCAATATCTACATAAATAAAATAAAATTTCTTTCTTTTAATAATTTTATTTTAAATAATAATAAATAATATATTTTTAATTGCATTGATATATACATTGAAATTGAAGTTTTAAAAGAGCGTTTTGAGTAGAAATAATATTCTATTAAGAATTAAATAACACTTATAGTATACAATCATTTATAATATATATATATTTGTGTGTGTGTGTGTGTGTGTCTGTGTGTGTGTGTCTGTGTGTAATTATGATTGTAATTTTCACAAAAAGTTTTTATTCATTCACATACTTAATCTTTTTCAATAACCGCATATTTATATACGAGGCCAAATATATTTATCACATATTCAATTTTTATTCCATACATACATAGTTAAGTAATATTTAAATTCTGAAAGATTTTAATGCAAACTTTTAATAGGAAAGGGTAACAAAACCAAATTAAGATAATAATTTTAATCCTCATTTATAATACGTATAATTTATTTATACAAATAATTTAAATTATGGTAAATTTTGAATATTTTTATGATACTAAAAGTTTGTACTATTTGCAATATTCAAATAGAATGTTTTTGTTATTAATATTAAAATTTTATTATAAGAATTTAATAAATATTAGAGTTTTAATTAGTTATTTCCTTAATACTTATTAGTTAGTATATTAAACATAAGTATATTAAAAATGACTGTAAACAGCTCGTATATTTTTAAATAACTGTTAAGTTGTATATTAATAATTAGATGTTCAAATATTAAAATATCTTGATAAAAAGTATATAATAAAAAATAAGGAAAATTAATTATTGATTTTAAATATTATTATTTATATCAGTCTCCATTATTTATTATGTAACAAATTAAGTATACTGAGATTAGTTTTACAACGGATTTAAAAATTATAATTATAATTATTTTACTGAGATGTTGATCTTTTTATAAAATTAAAATTTCTTAAGACTCATGATGTCATGCTTTGGTATTAAAACATCTAGAAATGAGAATTCATTTTAGTACCTTCAATTGATTATGCAGCCTAATTCCACAATTTTTTGGGCAACTTTCCGTTTACATACATAATATATATTAAGTCAACATTTAGATCACTATAAGCGTAAGCGTGGCTACTATCGCAAAGGAGCACGAGCTGGACTCAACTCAAGCTCTAGGAAGTGAAACGAGCGAATAAGGCAAATGATTGGCTAAAGCCGTATTACGATACCAGGGTTAAAGTTCCCTCTGCCGGTGGGCGAAAACGAGTTGGTTCGAAGTCTTTATCAATACCAACGTTGGTTCGATCTGACTCACTATTCTCTCCTTTCTGCATATATTTTATGCAAGTGACAGAAATACCGTAGGAGAGAAAGGAAGGGAATACTAACCACAACGGAATATTGATTCCTTCGTTCGACAGATATTCGACAGCACATATGCACGTGTGTATGTGCGCATGTAATTGTGGCTCGACATTTTCGAAATCTGAAAGGGACGTCATCTCCCTAATGCTGAGCACCAACGGCCGATACCGACGCCGTAGAGTTCGGCTAGCTAAATTGAGTGGGAGAAGGGCACAGTTGTGATGAAAAAGAGCGAGAGGGGGTGGGAGAAAGAGAAAGAGAGAGAGAGAGAGAGAGAGAGAGGCGAATGCAGAGGCGGCAGGAAAGCCTTTCTGGTGGATGGACCTATGTAAACAAGAAGTTTCTATAAAGCGCTAGAAGCATCGGAGAGGGTTACCATCCTATGCTTAGCTAGAAGATAATCTAAAACTTTGGTCGTTAAAATATGCGTAATCCTGGAAAACATTATAAAATTTATAATTCGTATGCTTATATATAAATTTGCACATATAATTGAAGGGAATATATTTTTATTTATTAATAACCTATCCCACCGAGCGTACTCTTTTTATTTAATATATACATATATATTGAAATGATAGATAATTATTTATTAGTACCTGTATACAATCTATGTATGCGAACTTTCTCAACCGTACTTCTTCTAATAGTATACCGATGTATTCATAAATATATATATATATATATATATATATATATATATATATATATATATATATGTTATATTAGAATTAGAATTGATATAAAATTATCCTATTGTCATAAATATAAAGAAATATTAAAAAATATACTGATGATTAATTACTGTTTATAAATTTCATTGGGATCAGCGAAAATGTGCACTATAATATTATTATAATACCATTACAATACAAGGTATATTGTCGATAAATTCATTCATATATTTGTAAGTATAATAGAAGGAACTATAGGAAGGAAAAATAACTTAAAATAATAATTTAACCATCATTCATTCTACTGAAAAACAATTATTAATCAGAATTGTAAAAATAGGTATTTATATAATTATTACAACTATTTAATGTTTACAAAAAATAGTAAAACAGAATAAAATAAAAAATTGAATTATCAGATTTTTAATAACATATTACCTTAAATATTAAAAAAATAGTTCAATTGGAATAATGAAAATCATAAACAATTTATAATTTGTCAATAATATTAATGTTTATATTAAGTTAAACTAGACAACTAGAATTTGTAAGAAATAAATAATAAAGTCGAGTACTCCGCCTAGAATAGTAATATGAATAGAGCGAGATATGCCTATATATACGCAGGGAAAGATTAAACTTACGATACACAATTCATAAATTAATTCAGTTGATATTTTGTCGATGATTTAGTAATGTAATTTTCACTGACTTAGCTCCTTATATTCGCAAAATGCAAATATAGAATTATATATTGTCTCAATGCGCTTTCTTTTTCCTCATTCTCCTCATTCTCATTTTCTATTCCATTCATTTTACACTTAAGCGTTCGTACAGAAAACTAAAGTCGGAGAGTCGAAACCGCAAGTTTGATTATGTAATGTCTATCATGTTTGAACCCTTTAAGCATATGTTGACAGATGAACTAGTAAAAAGTCATACATTGTATGTGTACTCGAGCACTTTGGCTTTGTTATATCTTTTATTGCAACTAAGTACATAAAATATTCCAAAAAAGAATCTATAATATCCGTAAGCTATAAATTCCGTATTTTTCACATAATTTGTATTTTATATTTTATGAATAATACTTATAATAATAAAAATAATCTTTTGAAATTTATTTACAGGATTCGTTCTTTATGAAAGATTTGCATTGAAATATGTTTCAGTAATAAGTAAAATTTTAATTTAAAAAAATTAAATACTAAATAAAATAAAATAAAATAAAATAAAATAAATAAATAAAATAATGTTTTAATACAATAAATTTCATAAAATTAAATCAATTGATAAATTTTCAATTCAATTTCATTAGTTAAATTGTTCTATAATAATAATTTTATATAAAATATTTACTGCTTTTTGGCCAATTATTTTATTTAAAAACGTCCAAACTTTGTCTAAGATTTACATTAGTCATAAAGTATTTCTATCCCAATAAAATTACATTTTCAATATCTTTTATAATAAAGTAATATTACGCAAAAATATTTTAATAAAATATTACACAAGCCGTCTAATGTGAATTTTGATCTGAGATGAAAATGAATTTCGTGTATCAAGCCTTTAAAACAATTGTTTTAACGATAACTTCGTTTATCGATAATAAATATCAAAGTTTCCATACGTCTGGATAGAAGATATTTTACTCAACTCTCCTGAACCCAATCCTTGAATATTCGTCAAATACGAAATTTCCATCAATCTACAGCACTTGATGAATTTGGCATTTTATCTATGCGTGTGACATTTAAAATGAAGTTTTATTAATTTTTACTGACTAACGATTTTATCTTGAAAGTATTTTTCGATGTTATTTGAATACAATTGGACAACAACAAAAAAGTCAACAACTACCGTAATTCGTCCACCGACAGTTTGGATTAGCGCGACTTTCACGATTGGTTCGTTGTAATTCGGTCAGCATCAAAATGCGAAAATGCGTGGCCACGATAATTGACGCTCATAATTTAATAACATCGATTGTCAACGAAGTCCGAATTCATCACGACATTCCCGACTTTTACAAATTTATTTCCATATGAACTCTAACACTAGACAAATTTTAAGCGACCCGCTCAACTTTTTACGACAAATATAATTCCATATTCAGCTCGAATATTTCATTTTAATCGTTAAATTTATTGTTTTTATTTAGAATTTATATTAATGTGAAATTGGCTGTCAAAATATATAACTTTTCAATGTAAACTCTTCAAAAATTAAATTTTAAGTTGTCATTCATGATTTTTTATATACTTTAACATTCTGCAATTGTAATTTTATGAGTAAAATTAAAAAAGTTAATTATTATAAAAAATGATTATTTATTAGTATTATAATTTTATGAATAATATTACAAATAATTAACTATTGTTAAATAGGTTTACTAGGTATTTATTTGCTGAATTTTAATATAAATATATGCTAATACTTCTAAATTTATGCAAAATTTAAAAATAACATAAAATATCATTTATAAATGCTTCTCATTCTTCATTCTCTTTTATCCATTTAATTAACTTAAGTTAGCACGTATTAGCTTTTGTTAATTTATTAAAATATATTTGAAAATGATTATAAATTTTATTATTAATTGAAAATTAAAAGGCTGATTAGAAATATGAAAAATGAAATCGATTTATAAATGTAAATTAATTTGGATAACATAATTTATAGTCTGCTTTTACGATTATATAGTAAAACGTCAAAATGAAAACTATTGTCAAATAAATTTGTATTAAAATATTTGATCAGAGTATGTGAATTATAAATTACAATATAGAATAATATATTTAATACGGTGTATTCCTTTGTAAATATGTACTACACACTTGAGTATATGACACATTAAGCTGTCCAGGATTTAAAAATCCATCACTCATCAGTCTAAAATATAAATATAATATATCTCTAATAGTAAAACAGGAACATTTACAAGCTAAAAACAATTTTCTTAAAATACTTATTACACTATACACAGTTATTACATAATTTATTATAAAAATAATTGTTACATAAATAGTTATTAAAATATTAATAGCTAAGCATTTAAAATATATTTTAATAGATTGGAAATTGAATGACATCAGAGAAAATTATAATCCAAGTATTTAATAAGCCATACAAAGAGAAAATGAAAGTCGTCTTGGCCTAATGAACAGTCATGCTTCTGGAATGGATGTCCAATTTCTAATATCCTATATCGTATATTTCATAAAGGCATTTTTTAAAACTAAAGAGTGTATTGTTAAATAATTACCGGGCAGTTAAATATATTATAAATATTAAACATCACGCGGCCCACAGTAAACTGGCAGAACACAATGTAAATACACTTTAAGATTAACGAAGCGTAAGACCGGCACTTACGCATGAGCCTAAAGCATTGTAAGTGATTTCGCTGCCACTGCTGCTCTCGTTGTTCCTGCTTTATTGCAAGTAGAGCTCAGCGCCATTGTAGCCATCTGAAAATTAATGTATATTGGGAAGATAATGAAACTCCAGTAACTTACGATTTAAAAAAAAAAAATTAATTCCGCGAGTTAAACAACTGATTTTATTGATATTTGTGTAGTCTTGGAATGCTATTATTAAAGTCATCTTCTTTTAAGTTTAAACTCGAATATAATTTTGGTTGTCAGGCGATGCTTAAGATTTTATCTTTATCGAATTTTCTTATAATGATGCATTTTAAATTCAGAAACGAATTAGTTTTTCTTAACAAAATTTATTTTAAATTACTCCATTTGTAAAATATTATTCCTTGGAAGATCAAAAACTTATTAATATTAAATTAGAGAATTTGGTTAATAATATTGTTAATTCATAAGTGGATATATTTTTTATTTTACACCTATGTTGATTTACATAAATTTATTATCAATATAGACGATGTAGTAATATTTTAGAGATTATATTTGTATACAATAATTTATTATTCAACTTTTGCTTTATATTTAATGTTCAAAAACAAGTTACGTTTAAAATATATTGTGCTTTCCATAAACTAATTAAAACGGATTAAATCTTAAATACATTCCATATAAATACTTTCAAATATAAAAATAAGTATATATCATAATATTAATAATCGACTTCAAATTTTGGCATTAATTTATGTAAATTTATATATTTTAATCCATCAAATATATGAACGATCTAAAGAAACCAGCATCTAGGCATCGTCGAATTATTTTGACTTAGAGTCGCATACGCTTTTTGAGGTTCTCCCATCTAATAAATTGTTATAATTATTAAATACAACATCAAAGTGAAACTCTAGTCTTTGATATTTAATTTCAGGTAATTTAAATAATAATGCAACGTATCAGTTTTGAATTCATACTTTGAATTATGAATAATGACTAATACGTTCGTTAAATAATTAGAATATACCAGTGATATTTTACTTTATTCACAGAGAAAATTTATTATGTCAATTTAATTTAATAATTTAATAAAAAATCTCCTTTTTGTTATTCAAAAAGCAATTTATAAAACAAAAACTATTCTAAAGTTTAAATTATAAAAATTTGTGCTTCCATATATAATTTATGTTTTTGCACATAAAAATAATTTTCTAAACTTAAGAGTATGCATAACCTGTCAAATAAATTAATATAAATTAATTACAAATTATTTATTTGTAAATTCATTCATTACATTAAAAAAAATAATTCAAAATAAATCATTTAATTATTTCAAACGTCTTTAAAGAAAAAAACCAAACTAACTTTATTATTGAAAGTTTTAATATCATGTAACGTAAAAGTTATTTTTAATGAATATTTTTATAAGTAGCACTTGAGACGATTGAAATAAAATCGGTAAAAAGGAATGTAAATTCGCATTATCTTTCTCAGTAAAATAAAAATTTTCAAAATGTTCTTTTAAACTGAAAAGTACCGATATAATTTAAAATTGAATACTGTAAATTTACTTCAGTTGTCCCAAATAATAAGTCTTTCAAAATCTCCATAAAATTTGAAGTTAATCCGTTGAAAATTGCTTTTTCAAATACATGACGCGTGAACGTTGATGCTAAAATTTCCATTTTAATGGATTGGGAATTATAAATCATCCAAAAGATATGACTTGTTCCTTGACTTTTCCATGTACTTTTAAACTAACTTATTTTACATGAAAAACAATTTAAAGCTGAGTTTACTAGAATTCTAGTAAGCATACTTCCTCCTTACAATACTATAATTGTCATAAGTATTACAAATTGTCAATAAAAAATTTTCACTCATGACAGATATTATTCACTTTCTTTTTAGACTGTTGAATACAGCAAAAAAATATATTAAAACTAGAAAAAATTATTCTTAGGTCACAATTTCTTTTGAATGTCATTTAATTATCTTGATAATTGCTTTGAAAATGTATTTTAATTATTTTCGCACATTTATACTAAACTGATCTATTAAATGAATTAATATTAAATGAAACTGTCAAAAACTAATTTTTATTATTTTCTCACCATTATACATAGATCCATATATAGATCCATGTATATATATAAATCTGATACCTTGAAAAATACAATACATTATTTCTTCATTGTTTTCGTGATTTTATAAAATAATTATCTTGCCTTAGCTTTAATTTAACCATCTTTGTAAATGTAATACTGAAATTGTAACTTATATTATATGTAGCAATCGCTTAAGTTTTATTAATCGCAAATTTTAACACACTATAATTTTAGTTTATTGTAGTAGAAAATTAAGATTTTTAATCTATAATTATAAAATTTTTATGTTAAGCCAAAAATAAATATCCTTTAATTTGCACTAAATTTTGTTAGTCCATATGAAATTGTACCGGTATTCAGTATTACTTCTTCGTCCAGTGTAATGAAAATAATTTTTATTCCAGTTCCACTGCACTTATATGAATGCCTGTAGGTTAATTAACATATGCTTAGCTTAGTATATAACTCGTTATGGACATGTCTCTTGACATGCAAACTATTATGCGCGTGTTATTTCTACCATATTCATCTAAATTACACCTATAAATTGTTTAATTAAACTCACATTGATAGACTTTAATAGATGCTACAAAGTAAAAGATTTAAAAAAATTATAATTTCATGGCCTTTTGTAAAGCTATATCGTTAATAACAAATTGATAATGTAATGTAAGACTACAATACAGGAAGATACTAAGATCATTTAATTGTAATATATTTGTAATGCAAATTCACCTTGCCTAATAAAAATTTGAAAATGTTATAAAATACTATAACCAAATTATTCCATCTAACATTAAATTCACTCCTTTAATATTACATCGTTATATATTAACTTTCTCTTTCATGCACCATAAAGTCGTCTAAGGCCTTCTTTCTTTTTATAGTGGGAACAAAAAACCAAAGAGATCATGATGGATTACAATAACTGACGTATTGAAATTATTAATCTATCTTAAAATTCATATTTTTCATTGAAAAAAATAAACTTATAATACTAACATTATTTGCGTATAATTAATTGTAATCAATTGGAATGTGAGAACGTCTTTGAATACTTATATTACGTTATTACAAACCAGCACTTAAATACATAATTTATTATGATATACATATTGGATGTGCTAAAATGGGATTCAAGAAAGCATTATTTATCATGGTGGGACAAATTCATCGCATAATTATAAAAATCTTTCGTGAAAACAGCCGCTGAAAGTTCCTTGCCCATCTCAATAGTTCGATCGCGACGGACGACGTCGATAAGAGAGCTTTGGGAAAAAGCGACGTTGAGCAAATGAAAGTTTCTGGGCAAACGGGCACAGTCATAGCCTCGGGCCTATAGTTGAATAAGCAGAAGATCCGTGCACCTGCCGAGGTTGGGATACCGGTGATGACGGGGCAAAGAGTTATTAGAGCCGAGCGTCATTTCCGGCGTACAAAACAATCGGGCGCGCGTCCCACGCCGGCATCGCCCTTACGGAGCTCACATCCTGCGATTCAAGGGGCCGACGGCATTACCCACCTCCTTTTCGAGACCTCTTTGCGCACCTCGCTTCTTTAATTAGCTCGATGGGAATAAGTGTACAACAGTAGCGCACTGCGAACCGACCGTGAGGAAAAAAAGTCGTGTTGGAAAGATTTTTCGCATTGGTGCCGTCAGGTAAGCTTGTATCTTTACTTCACATGAGGAATGTCTAAGGCAAGATTTTTAGCTTATGAAAAGCTTCGAACGAATAATCCTCGTTACTTTGCGTCAGCTCGATGAATTTCCAACTGATGAAAATTAAACAGAACGATTTGTCTATTTTTATTCTAAATTTCAATAGAAAAGCATTTATTCGTTTAAGGTATTGAAAGAAAGTTTATGTGTTTCTTTAAGACGCATTGGAATTAATGGCACAAAAATGTATGTAATACTATTTATTTGGATAAATTGAGTTCCCGCGTTATGTAATACAGCTTCTTTCCGCATTCCTTCTTTATTAATTTCTGTTCGTCGAGAAATTCCAAAATTTTCCATGAAAAAATATAGTTTTAACCTAAATATAGACAGATGCAAAGTTATAATTGGAAATTTTTTTTACTTTTATTTTATAAATTATATTATTATTATATTATATTTATATTATATTATATTTATATTATATTATATTTATATTATATTATTATATTATATTATTATATTATAAAAACCAATACGAAAAAATTTGTAATAAAAAGAAAAATCTATTAAAGATCTATTAAATAATAAAGATGTCAATTTATTTAAATATTAAATAATATATCTTGAATAATTAAAAATAAAATTAGTGATTATAGGAAATAAATTTTGAATACATTTTTTTTTAAGAACTAAATTGCTCAATAAATAAACGTAACTTTTTAGCTCAATTATATGTAACCATTAAAAATAAATGTATATTAATATTTCTTAAAATATCCATTTTACTAACATCCGAAATATAATGAACTGATTGTTTTGTATATTACATCAATTGTTTATTATTAGTATTAAAAAATTATTTTTTTTAATTTAAATAAAAGTAATTAAAATTGCTCAATGGCAGAATGTACACGTTTTAATTCATAATTTCTTTTATATTATAGATATATGAATATTT
The DNA here is from genome assembly GCF_000503995.2 of Ceratosolen solmsi marchali. Taxonomy (NCBI): domain Eukaryota; kingdom Metazoa; phylum Arthropoda; class Insecta; order Hymenoptera; family Agaonidae; genus Ceratosolen; species Ceratosolen solmsi. The sequence continues at coordinate 819,826 of NW_011948416.1, read as the reverse complement.
ATTCATCAGTCCGAATTTTTATTTTTTTTTGTATAAAATTTTATTTTATTTTTTATTTTAATTTTTTGAATTATAATTTATTACTTGAATATTTGCATATTTTATTTTTTCACGATTATAAATTTAAGTTAAATATAATATTCTATTACGAATACATGGATCATAAAAACCAAATTGTACTTCAAGTATGAATTAATTAAAAAATTATAAATAAAAGCACAAAAAAATTAAACAGAAATATAATTTGATTCTTTTATAGTTAATTTGGTTAAAAAATGTTCCAAAATAAAATTTTAGATTTTTTCGAATCTATATTTTCGAAAATATTTCTTGAAATAATTATATAATAAATATAGTAACAACTACATTATATTTCATTAAAATATTTTATAAAATCTTTTGTTATATTAGTATAATACTTTTTACATATGAAACCATTTTTATTTAAGAAATTTTATGGAAATTATCTCGATTACATGATACAGGATACCAGTGAACATCACCAAACAAACGACTACTAAAATAAGCATCAGAATTAAAGTGAAAAGTATTATTAATGTAAATAAATTATATATTTTTATACAATTCACTTAAAAATTTTTGTCAATACTATTCTTATTTATAATATGATAAATATATTTATTTAAAATGTGTCCAAGCACTTTGTTAACCAAATTTTATGCTTATTTTATTATTTGCCCTAAAATAATTATTATAATATTTAATTTCTGTTTATTTCTCTACTAAATGTAGTGGCAGATATGATTATTACTGTTATTAATATTAACACAAATATATGCTAACTAATTTCTATAAATTATTTTATTATTAATTTTTATTTTATGTATTACTTTCATTTTTGTAATAAATAATGATTTCATTTGAAATAAATAATGCATAATGATTATATATTAAATAAAAATGAAATGAAAGAATTATCATTGTGTGTATATATAATTTGTGTGTTTAAAATGGATCTTGGACCTATGCAAATACGACCAACAACAAAAAATGTAAAATTACCGATCGCTGTTGTATTTCTATACTATAAAGTATATATAAAGATCATAAAATGTAAGTTAGATCTTTGGCTTAAATTAATGAATTATTACACGGTATCGAGAGAAGAGAGAGAGAGAGAGAGAGAGAGGGAGAGTGAGAGAGAAGAGAAGAGAGAAGAGAATCACTCAGAAGCAAAGAAACGGAGGAGTATAATACTTGGAACTGTGGGAAACAAGATTATCATACCACAGATCCAGCTTAAAGTTTGCGGCTCTGGCGTCGCTTTCCGAAGAACAGGAGGGAAGAAAGGAGAAGGAGAGAGAAAGATGCTGAGACACAGAAGAGATTCAAGAGCAAAGCTCGCATCCTCGACGTACTTTTAACGAGGAAGACGTCTTGTTCCCCTGCCGCAATTGCGCATTACGCGGAATTATGCTAATTCTACAAATCTGCCACCCTTAAATGGTGCGACAGAGAAACTTGGACGAAGCCCACATTAGCAGTACTACGAGGTAACGATACCTAAACACATTTCCAACGCCTGTACAGTTCGTACTTCATAGAGTAATTTATGCTAAAAGCTTCAATATGTATATGCGTTCATATGCATTTGTATTGCTTAATGCTTGAATTTTTTTAATGCTTCTGTGTATGCACGATCTCAAGAATACTTATGATATCGATTTGGCTAGATATTTCGATCACTTATCCCGAAGGAATATTGAGCTTGAAAAAACATTTCATGATACGTTTTCGCCAATAAAAAAATAATGAAATGTTAAATAACACTATGGTGGTGATAATGGTGTTCATTACACTGTTGAGTTCAAGTAGTTCGAGAGAGTTCCCGTATTATAACTGCTAAGGGGCTACTTTTTGTTCAAGATTAAGTTTGAATTTGATGCAAAAATTGTACTGTCGAAAAGAATATTTTTATTCAGTATTTATACAGATTTAATTTTCAAATTAATATTTAATGGAATTTTAATACAATATTTTAATATCATTATTAGAAAAAAAGTTGTGTCTTCACATTCTCTAATAAGGTAATAGAAGAAATAATATAATTGAGTCGATGCTTGATTATTACACTACATTACATTCTACTGTAAAAATATTAAATCTTAACTTTCAAAATTAATTGATATAAATTCAACTGTATTTCATTGAAGTAAAATTATTATGCAAATTTATTTTGTATAAGTATATAAAGTTCTGTACGTGATATTATTATTATTACTTTAATTTTTTATTCTAATTAAAAAAAAGTAATATTATTTTTATTATTTTCACTATATGTTTATACTAATATATATTAGTGTTTAATTTCTTAATTGATATGTATTATTTTTTATCAAAAATAATTTTTATAGCAAATATAAATTTGAATTTTTCAACTTAATAAATTAGCAAGTTAAATTAATTTCTTTTAACGTCGATAATTATTCGAGGAAATTCAATGACTCATACTTTAATCATTTTAATAATTGCATTTCCATGAATAATACAAATTAGAGTAAAGAGAGACCAATAATGTAACGTTCTTACAAAGGGAATTAATTTTGGAATATAAATTATTTTAAATATTTATTCTTCTGATTATGGTTCATCTGAAAAATGTTATAAAATTTAATGGCAGTCTAATTCAATAACAATCCTTATCCGTTTAAAATTTGATGTAATTTCATCGATCGCCTGTCATTTCTATATTAATGTATAATTTCTATACTATAATAATAAATTTAAAAACAAGTGTTCATTTTCAAAACAATTTTTAATAAAATATTTAAAACTTTAATAGTACATAGAAATCATAATAATAATGATATATTATATCTATATTCAAACAATGATGTGATGAACGTTCATGGATTTGGAATAATCATCTCTTAGTCTTATACGAATTTTCAGCAAAATTCATTAAGAAACATACTAGTTGTAATAATTTACGTGTTAAACGTTTTTTAATTATTTACATTTCAAACTAAATTTTGTATCTTCCGTGCCCATAAATTTTGAACTATTTGTAATTAGCAGACATAGACATTCAAAACATTCAAATATAGACATTCAAAAATATATATCTATACGTAACAACTAATTTTTAACAATTTATATTGATTATGAATAATATATTTTATTAAAAATAATTTTTTTCATTATTAAAAATTAATAAACTATAACAATGAATAAATAGTTTTCATTCTATTGATAAATTCGCAGTATTCTATATGTAAAAGTATTTTTAATTTTAATTATTAAAATATTATAAATTTTTTATATTTATAAAAATTACATACTTTATAATAAAAAATGAACTCTTATACAATTTTAACTTCTGGCAGTGAGAATCTATTACGAGAATATACGAGCATAATTTTATCTATTGTAGTTTCCTTTGTGTAATTACTAATATTTTTTATTGTTCTCTATGAGGAACAGTTTTACAACATTAATTTCCTTACGATTCTAAATAATACATCTGTATAGAATTTAAAAATTTATTGTATATTTAATAAATATAGAATTAACATAGAAATATAGAAATAATAAGAATTATAAAAAATAACTTTTCTATCATAGAAAAAAAATATTAATGAAGCACAATTTATCTTGAATATTATTTCATTTTTTAAATTAATTCTGATATAGAATTCAAAGACGCCGAAATTACAATTCATCCATTTTTGTTTAATTAAAAATACATAATGACAGCTAATGCAGTTATATTAATCAATAAAAAATATAGTCGAAGTGGCAATAGATATCGATGATTGATATCCTCTCTGGCTATGTCCAAATCATGCACACACGCAGCTTCCACTTCATATTAATCGTTGCAGTTTACAGATAACGCGTTATTACTAAATTTACGGAATATAAAGTAAATTATTCGAAGGCACATAGTATCACATATGCTCACACATAACTCCTGATTTTTGTAATAAAAAGTGCTGGATCGTAAAATTTTCAAGTATTATATGGCATTTATTTATATAACAATATTTCGTATATTTTGCCTCTCACTCGCTCTCTCGTTACAACTCTTATATTCTTTTAATTTTACACTGAAGTATTACTTGTCAAATATGAATTACTGAATTCATATTTGAAATATTATCTTATTAACAATTTAAATTTTCATTTTTACACATGAATAAAATGAATAAAATAAATTCAATGTAAATAGTTATAACTAAAAATAAACAAGAAGAACGTTTAAAAATGAGACTAAATCATAATTTTAAATATTAAATAACAATAGTATTAAATATGTACAATTTATAACTTTTATATTTATTGTGCAAATCACCTTCACTAGTCTTAATTCGGTATATAATAAAATAACTTCTAACATATGGAATTTATATGAGTTAACTAATTCTCATCACCACTTGTTAGTATATAGCAATCTATATATTTTGTTTTAAACAAAATTTTAATAAAAGTTATCTTATAAATATAAGTATATAAGTACATATTCAAATGATTGTGTTTTTTTTAATTATATTTTTCACTGTTAAAAATAATATATATATATATATATATATATATACAATTATTAAATTATACAACAATATGAATAATAATAATAATAATAAATAAAAATATGAATATTACATGAATTTGAAATAGACAATATTTTTTTTAGAAATTTTTGAAGAAAAAATAAAATTAAAAACAATGAATTGCTTCGAATCTTATTGATCTCAGTTCAATAAGTAGGCAAAAAAATTTATCTTTGATTAAATAGCTAATTTTTCTATCCATTTACTAATTTATTGTGCAATATTTAAAATTCCTAAAGTATTACTTATAATAAATGAATTATTGATTTCATTGTCCAGAATCTTTTAATAACATCTTAAAAATAACAAATGCAAATGTGTTAAATTACTATGTTCTACGTAACAAGAGAAATATTCATTTATTATAACACTATTTACATTCTAATACTGTTCTTAAATTTTAATAATAAATAAATAAATACCTGTAACAATGAGAAAACAATGTTTAATGAAAATATGAATTTGTAAATAGTATATATTTCTTTCATTTTTATGAAAAATTTAAGTAGCAGAATTGATAAGGTAAAAATGTAGAATCGTACAAATATCCAACTTTTCCTATGTAAAAACATTCGTAGTGACTGTGTCACATTCAACTGCCATTCAACTGCCATTCAATTTCACTCAAATTGGTATGAACGCTCGACAATAGCACGCGTGACGCTTCATTTTCCTAAAAACTATTAAACATAGATAACCATTGACGCATCGATAATTACAGAGAGGCACGGGGTTGCATAAATTTTTGTTGGTTCGACACCGTTCTCGACTATTTTCGTGAATTTACTTTGACTCGTGTTACGCAACTTTATCGTTATTGTGCTGCCGGCAAAGGATATCGTCGCAAATTTCAAGCCAATGTAAATCGGATGCGCGCAAGCGCTTAACGTAGGTACGCATTCAGCTGGACGCATCATTTGTCCACACGTGCACATGAATATAGAAGTTGTATGCAACTCGAATTTCCGCTGTATAGGTGATTTTTTATGATTGTAAAGCGCAAAGCCAATACCCGGTGAAATTGAAGGGAGAAATTAATACAATGCGAGCAATTTTTCACAATACGATAATCAACGTCGTTGCGCGTTATTATTGTTAAGTTGCTCGTTATTAATGCAACTGATGTGACATAATTTCATGGATATTTAAACTTTTAAAACATTGTTTGATATAATTTACTGCATTTAACTAGAAAAAAAAATAAATAAAATGAGTAGATATACGATGGTATTTGTCTCATATTTATTCTAGATATTATATACTATGCGTGAAAAATATGATAAATTATAGTTATACCCAATATAGTTTTGATAATACAGAAAAAATATTATATAACTGAATTTCATAAAATAGATGTATTATTCAAAATAAGTAAATAAATAAATAAATATTTTTTCTTTAATTTTAAGAATGATGAAGTAATAACTTTTTAATAATATTAATTTAAATATGAATTTGTAAAATACGATCTCTTTATATGTTTTAGCTCGCGCAATTGTCACTGAAAAAATATTTTTACGCTCAATTATTAATAATTTTTATTAATATTTAATTAAGTTTTAAATGTAAATTAAGGTAATTTGTTAATCGAAGCTGTGTCCTCTACCTCACTCTCTTCCCCCTCGCCACTCTATAACGCCCATCTCTTTCTCTCTTGGAAGTGAAAAGAATGTATGAAGTGACTATAAATTGAAGAAAAATATTAATTATAAATAAATAAATAAATATATATATATATATATATATATATATATATATATATATCAATACAAGATGTAAGAGATCAAACAATAGTATTACATAAATAATTGAAAGTTCTCATAATATGTTTGTTAGCAATGTAATTTCATAATATTGCAATTATATTATATGATTCAAGAATTACGAACAAATAAAACTATTTCTATCTAAATTAATAATACGTTTTTTTGCATATAATATAGGCCATAAATAGTTCAAGAATTTTCCTTCAAGATATTATGTAATATTCTAATTTATACTACATTTGACATTGAATAAAATTTATCAACATTAATTTTACAAATTTTTGCTATTTAAGGCACACCAAAAACATTGAGATTTTGATACTTAAATGAAGATGTAAACTTTCACACACACACAAACACACAAACACACATACAAACATATTATTCCTCTTTTATGTTCTCTCTCATTCATTGTGATTGCGTGTTGTCTTGCAATTACTGTACGTACATACTTGCTAAAATTTTTTATTCGTAACGTATTTACTGGTTGAAGTAGCAATCAAGTTTCCACCTTCTCGCACATTTGCTATTTTTTTCTTTTCTTTTAATATTGTACTTTATTTTACTTGATCCCTGTTGTACTCTTTCTTTATGTTTAGTTTACCCCTTTCTTTCTTTTACTTTTGAAAAGGGTATATATGCAGTTATTTGTTGCATTAATACATTAAGAGTTTTTAATATATAAATGTTAAAACAATCAATAATTATAACAAGAACAGAAGAGTAGATTTTATTAACTTTAATTATCGCTTCATCTAAAAATAAATGTATAACGCTAATCAAATTTACTAATTTATACTAGATTTAAAACATTTTTTAAGTAGAAACGAAATTCATTTTTATTAACAAAAAGCATTTATTCATTAAGACATAATTTATGATATATTATAACATCTAGTTTTATTTATTTAAAAAAATTAATTAAAAAAAAAATTAGTATTTCGATTTAACGGTGACGGTATAAAAAATCCGGTCTTAATTGATCTGTTTTAAATTATGCTTTAAAAATAAACTTTCTTCTGAAAAATAATTATTTTCAACTTCAATACAAATACTATTAAATAAATATTTGATATAATTTAAACTAATGCTATTAATATATTAATTTATTAATATTAGTGTAATCATTATAATTACTTTTAACTAGAAATGTAATTACGGTTTAAAATTAATTTAATTTTTTTATAAATTTTCTAATATATCTATTAATGTATAATTTTAACTCGTTTATTTTTAGAGCAAGGATAATATAACAATCTAATAAATGGAAATTATCAGGAATATAATTTTATAATATATATAATAAAATCTGTATTAGTAAATTACACATCAAATTATTCAATACAAAAAAATTTAATAGACATAATTTAATTTTTACTTAATGAAAAATACAGAAATAACGGTTGTAATGTATTACAAATTAACAGCGAAATATCTGAGCAATATATATTAATATTACTATGATCGAAAAAGTGTTTTAAATAATATTGAAAGTGTTGTAAATAATATTGATAGTGTTATAAATAATACTAGAATAAGTGAATATAAATAAATCAAAGATATTTTGTTAGAAAATTATTAAACCTTGATGGGACATTATTCAAATCAGTTATTTTATGTTGTCAGTTAATGGCTAAAAAAGAACATGTCATCCTGAAATATAATTTTTTCCATTCGAGATTCGAACAAAACTATTGCAAGGAAATTAAAAATTTTTTCCAACTTTCCAATCCGCCAATATCAAGTCTCTCTATTACGTTACGTAAATAGAATAAAAAAGTAACGAATTCAAATACAAGGATACTTTGCCCTCGGAAATGAACTAAAGTGTGTTACTCTTCATTAGGGCATGCAGAGACAAAGAACACGTTCCTCGTTAACTCCGAGTTAGAATGAATCTGCCATCAATTATGTCGCTGATGCGATATGACACTTTTCGTTAATATTAGCATTTAATTAATCCAGTTTTACATTCCCTTCATCGTACCTCTTCTATTGAGCTAATATAACATTCTATTTTTAGCCTTCGACATTTTATCATTTGGAGATGACGAACAATATTGTGCGCACGATACTAGTCATTGTCCAACATTAATACTCAGTTTTTCACTCTTGTATTAGTCTAACAATTTTTTATTAATGAATTCTGCTCTTTATATCATCAGCTTTTATATTATTTAATTGAAAATGTTTGCAGTATCTCTATATGGACGAAGCCATGTAGATAAATAAAGTTTACAAAACCATAATCCGAGTAGCAATCTATATGTCATCGTCAAAATATTAAATTTTATTGAAATATAATTCGATCAAGTCAAGTTATAAATATTTTAAATACTAAAGTAACGTATGATACTGTATTTAAAATTATAATGATACTGTTCTTGTTAATCTATTTAATTACATTATTTCATTACTATTTTTATAAAAAGAAAAATTAAGAAATATACATTTTTAAAATTTTTAATATTTGACGCAATTCCAATCTTCAAATAATAGAATGATACAAAGAGCCAAATACGAACAACATAGTTAGTAACACATTTATAAAATATTCAAATGAATTTCAAAAACATCAAAACTACCATCGAATTGGATGGAAATGTCAATCAGACCCAATTAAAAAAAATAACTCGGTAATATATGTAATAAATGGAAACTCAAAAATACTAGATACATTACAATTTATATAAAATTTTTTTATAAATTTGGTGGATTAGACACTAGTTTAATATATCAAACGTGTGAAAACTGTCGAAATAGTCATTCATCGAATTTATATATTCATATGAGTGACATGAGAAAATGTTTGTAGCATAAAATATGTAGTAGTTATAAAAATATAGTCAATCTGAATTAAAAAAACTTTTAATAGTTATATAAAATATAATAAAAATTGTAACAACCGCACTTTTCCCTGCTATTTATAAAAAAAAAAAAAAAAAAAAAAAAAATTGACAAAAAGTATATAAAGCGATCTACTAAATCTTTATCTAATAAATTTGACAACTAATTTTCCGAAGCTATACAAATTTTTGTCCAATTTATAGAAAATTTACAGAAAGAATATAATAATCTAATGTAAATTTGAATGAATAAATATTACAAAATATAATTGATAAGGTTTAGAAAAAAAATAATTTCAAAGCTACATTCAAATGATTATACATTAATATCTGTATGGATAAAAGATAAAAGATAATTTTTATCATTATCTGAATTTTATGTTTGCCAATTTTTTACACTTTTGACATAAAACTAATTAAACTTAAATTATTATTTATCTAATTTTATATAGCAATTATTTAAGCACTATTAAAATATTTTGAAAAATATTGTAAAAAGTATATAAATTTATTTTAGAACAACGATACGTCACACGCTAAACATTTTATTAGATTTTTCCTTCTTATTTTTATTCTTTTAAGTTTGTTCAAGCCCTTTAGAATTAATCAAAGTCAATATTTTTGTATTTACAAAATAAACGATTACTGTTTTGGCAAAAAAAAACCGAATCGAATGGACCTTACAATGAAACGGAAGATGAAAACGGAAAGAAGAATAAGAATAAAATAAAAAGAAGGGAAAAGAGAGGTAAAATTTGCTCTAATCCATTTAACTCGTGATTCTTTATTCCTCCAACCGTTGCGTTTTCGCATACACCAACAAGGAAACGTCAACCTCCCTCAACTTCATCGGGTTATACTGTTATATAGTCTGTTTTTCTTGTTGACGGCAGGTAAATATGCTCACCTTACATTACTCTCTATCTTAGAATGTGTAAATTTAATACCAACGGAAATATATCGAATCTATTATAAAATAAATAGAAAATTTTCAAAACATCATGACCTCATACGTTTACGTATTTAAATTAAATTCTTCTCGTCTAAATTTTTTATGTATAAAATTTCTTAAGCATTATGCATGATATTAACAGTAGAAATGTATAATTCTTCTGTATTGTTAAATTTTATTGCATACTTTAAGAAAAATAAATGATAAACTATGAATGGAAATTTCAGTTTCACAGAGGGAAAAATATTTTAAGGAATATATTCAACCATGATATAATTTTATTATTTATTAAATGACAAAATGTTACAATAGTTTTCGAGTAAAAAGCAAAAGAACAATTTTATCCTTCTAGGATCAGTTGCATACACGCCATACGAGTAAACAGCCAGTAATATCAAATGAAGATCAACGATCACTTTACGTCGAGCCCAAACTTTTAACCTCAAGCATCTAAGTTTACGAGCGTAATAATAATACCTATGAGGGAACTAAATAACAAGGAAAATACCATAGTAATACTTGTACGCTGTGTAATATTAAAAATAAAACAAATGGTTTTCATAATAATATTATTAGCACACTGGTAAATATTATTAGCATGCTATCTATAATTGTTGTTAAAATTGAAAAAATTTGTCAAAATATTTAACTTCTTCGATAGAAGCAAAAGGAACTTGTAAAATCTTCCAGAAGATTCTAGACTCTACAATAAACATAATTAAATATGAATTCTATTTTTTGTTTCAAAAATTTAATTATAAATGCATTAAAAAAATAACATTACTTATTATACTTCAAGTAAGTATTATGAAGGTTTAGAAAGACTTATTATATTTGATTTCAACATCATTGAAATTACATAATACAAAACGTGCTTTCATAATTTTACACAATAAGAATATAATCGTAAAGATAATATTGATAATTAAAAATAGTATTAAGTATGGGATGAACATCATCAAAAATAAAGAAAAAAATAACTTGTAACAAATTTTTTAATTATATAACTTGTAGAACATTTTATTTCAATATTTATAAAAATATAATTACCTTCGCACATATATATTTTTATAAAATTTGAATGAATATGCACTGAATTTTTATAAAGTTTTTAGTCTTAATATTTTTGACTATTTCGTAACTATCTTTGAAAATAAAATTTTCTTTAGAAATTATAAATCATAAATAAAAATCTGAAAGTAAAATTATAATGAATACCAAAAATTTAATTTCTTATGTTGACCAATTAAATTGTACTATTTACTTAATAATTTATAAAATTTATTAAAACCATAAAAATATAAATAATGCATTCGTTCATGAAATTTTATTTTATTATGAAAATTTTTTTTAATTTTACAATTAGCAATTATTCTTAATTTCGAGGTAACTAATCGAGACCGCCTTAAACATACAAGCTTGAATTGATTCACAGACACGTAATTAACAAATTTAACCTCATCGCCATAAAAAGGAAAGTCAGTATCAATAAATATTTTATATAATTACTATAATAAGAAATAATAATCTTAATACATAAGGACTCGAACATTTACTTGGTTTGATTGTGAATAGGAATTTTTAATCGGTCTCGTAAAGGCATCAAAATATATCTCACCTCATATTAAGAGTATTACTGACCATGTAATTATATTGAAAAGCTCTTAAATTAGGTGAGTATATAGTGAACAATAATTGTAGGTATTATTGATACAAATGTGGTAGTAGATTTTTTTATTAAAACGAATATACTATTAAGACAAATATGTACAAATAGTATAGAAAGTATATTAGAAAATTTATATGTGAAAATGTTGAAATTTATACATATTTTATTATTATAAGCAAATAGATTTTTTATATTATTAAACATATAAAAATAATTTTATTATATTTTAATAAAACCAATTTTTTATACATAATAATTGGTTTAAATTATTTAATAATTATTATAATAAATTAAAATATTTTTAAAAATAATATAATATTATAATGTATTGCCAAAAGAATATAGTAATGTAATAATATTGAAAATACTGAAAAAATATTTATAATGAAATTTAAGGAACTATTAAGTAATAAGTTTTCCGTGAATTTATTACCATATAAGGTAAAATGTTAAGAATATCTAAATATTTTAAAGAAATATATGACAATAATATTTACATAAATATCGTATCTGAGAAAGATTTAAAAACTTAAAAATAAGTATTAGAATGATATTTTTTAAAACATTTTAAAAATCAGTATACCAAAATAAATATAATGTAATACAATAAAAGTCTATATAAAGGTAATGACAATAAACTGTTTAGTTTCATAAAATCCTAAAACTATGAAATTAAAAATAGTTAATATGGTTAATCAGATTGAAATCTGAGAATAGATCATAAAAACTTAAATGTGAATTATTATATCAACATGAATTTATAATATTGTATCCACTCACTTGACAATTAAATATTCATTCAATTAGAGATAAAGAAGAGAATGAAATATCTGAAGATTTATAGCAATATGGTAAAATAAATATTAATAAAGAAATAAATAATAAATAAATAAATAAATAAAGATTAAGAAAAGAGAGGGGAGAAAAAAGAAAGATATGAAATAAATTAAATGAAACAAAAACAAAAGGTAAGACGAAAGACAACAGGCATAAAACATAACCTGTTGTTACTCCAACAAATTTACGGATACAAGAATCTCGGAACACGATACAATCATTGTTTTAATACATATTTCGATATTTTTCGAAAAATAACGTTCCTGATAAATAAAATTATATAGAGGAAATTTTAAGTTAAAAATACATAAATTGTAAATGGTTTGTATATTTAAAAATATTGATGAGCTATTTAATAAGACGCCAATAGATTGCTATAACAAAAATAATGATTTTTTAATTAAAAGTTTAAAATAAATAACAATGTCAAAGTATTGCAGGATTTAAAGTATCTATAGATGAAATTAGTGAAAAAAGTCGTACACAGAACTCATAAAATGATTATATTCATCATGCAATTATTGAACAACTCCATTTACTTTTGATAAATCTACATAATACATATTATAATATTTATTATTGACAATCATATTGGTTTGTCACAATATATTAAAGTAAATCTTTCATTTCTCATTAATCGCTCTATTTTTTCTCTCAATTTAGTATTGAATTTCGAAAATTTATATATTCGAATACTACTAGATAAAACACATATTATATACTTACAATTCTTTTAAAAAACTCTTCTTTTTTTTTAACGAATAATTCACAGAAAAATTAATTGATTATAAATAGTACACGTGGGCATATTTGTGAATATTTCATTTGTAATGTTATATATCCGTAAATGCCTATTATATAGTCGCGGTTTTATGCATCATCGGCATCTTATAAAGTAAGAATTCAGTAGGAAATTACGAGTACTTTATGATCGTATTCATTGACTATAGCTGATATGAAAATATAAGTAGTACAACATATTGATACCGTCATGAAAACTAGTGAGGCATGAGTAAACAAGTTTGAACAGTTTTGCTTTTCGCAAGTTCATTACTTTATGCAGCACTGCCAATCTAATGCATCATTATCGCCATATGACATAAAATAAATAAAGATAGAAAAGTGAAGATTCGTTTCCTTTCTATTTATACTTATTTATAAGAAATTAAATTATTTACATTTTCCAAGTTAATATCTGATATAGAATCATTTTGATGTAATAACATATTTATGATCAAATCGTCTAATCTAATAGAATAACGAAAAGCACATATAGATTACTTCATAGTAATATATATTAATTAGAAATACATAATTTAAACAGTTTAACAAAATAGTTCCAAACATAATGTAAATTATTAGAATCATTTAGTCAAATAAAAATCATTGCTTATGTAAATAACTGTAAAAAAAATTAAAATAAATTAAAAATACTATTGATAAATAATCACGATAAAATATTAATTAACAAATGTATCAAAACTATTACTAAACTATCTTGAGATTGTAAGAAGTCTTAATATACTTCTTAATTATTTGATTTTTAAAATTAGTTTTCTTATTATATGAGATCATGTATAAATTAATTTTAAAAATCTTATATCGGAGTATTTAGAAGAAATTATGCGTTTAAAGAGTCTATTAAATAAAGTAACTTCATTATTTAAAAGAAAACATTTGACGAATAGCGCAGATGTTAAACCAAAAAAATTCCATTATCCAAAACGTTGATTTTAATAGAATTGCAAATATTATTAAAAGTATTGTGAATACTGTTAACATTCTAAAATAATAAGAGAAGAAGTTGATAACAATAATAATTTTCCAATCATGTAAATAAAAAAAATATTTAAATTTTATAATTTAGTCAACGTTAAATAGAAATTACTAGAATCATCATATTTAATCACGTAGTGATCTGACGTTTGGGATAAAATAAATAAAAGTAGAGACTATAGTTTAATAAAACTAATTTATATTTATTTTATAAAATTTTCTTCAACAATTCTTAAAATAATACATTATTAATCGCCTGAATTATTTTTACTACTAAATCACACAAACTTCCTGTATCACCAACTTTTCTCTAAATAGTTAATCGAAAATTAAATAGGTAAAAGTTTAAAGAGCTTCTTATAAACTTGTATTCTAGTATTTAAAATCTTGAAATATTTTAATAAGAAATGTAACACCTATCTCCACTATTTATAATACTGAAAATAAAAATTAGTGTGACGTTAATCGAAATAATTATTACTATAAAGCGTATAAAAGTATTCGCATTCTATAAAAAAATAATACAGTTTTTTTAGTTGTTTCGAATATAAACAAAATAATATAACTTGATGCCAACCTAAACCATTGAAAACTATATGAATTTATAATTAATTAGAATATTTTATACGTTATTTGACATGAAAATGTAAAAAAGATAATTACTAAACAGATAATTGCCCTACATTAATAGTATCGTACAAACGAGGTAAAGTGAAGTGTACATATGATGTACGAATCGTTAAGAGGATTACAAAGCATTTTTAAATGATTGAGTAATCAACTGTTCCAAATGCAAATAATTTTTAATAAATATACCGCACAAGTATAAAACCAATCAAAAAATTGTTTTTTGTTGATCAAAACTATATTAAAAAATAAATTATTGATTTTAATAAATAAAAAATTAAAGCAAATAAATGATTTGATTTTTTTTTAATAATTAGAATTAATTGTATAAACTTAATCGTTATATACAAAATGGAATTAGTTCTTTTTTATTTTTATATCAAGAGAATGCCGTTATTCTATAAATATTCTAAGAATAAATATGTCCGAGAATCCTTATATTATATCGGTATCAGCTACAAAAACTTTTATTTACTATTTAGTATACGTTATTATTAATTTTTAATTTTTTACTTTCAGTGGTAAAAACGAGATAAATTTCTATTCAATAAAAAAAATTGGATTCAGGTTTTGTTTTTGTTTTAAATTAAAGTTCATACTTTGCTACGATTTACTTATTCTTGAAATAAGTTTTTCATTTAAAAGTTTTGTAACTTCAACTAGGCACCAGGCAAACGAATTACTCATCTCGCGAATTTTTCTTATTAAAACAATTCTTCAACAAAAATATATCCTTCTCATTTTAAGTTCCAATAAATAGTACATTAGCGCTCTAAGATAGAATAATCTTTTAAATATACAAATGAAAATATCTTCAGCAATTCTCGAAGCAGCATTCATATAAATAGTGGCCAGTAAAAGATGTACAAGTATACATAAAAATGTAGTAAATCAATATTATTATGATAGTTGAAAGTTTGTTAAAGGTCATGGGTACCAATAGACAGCAATAATTAAATAAACAGTAGAGAAGATGATTGAAGCAAAAATACTGAAGAGTTTAAGATAGGACAAAAAAGAAGGAAAGAACGGAAGCATCGACGATAACTGAAGTAAATCAAGCATGAAATCATTTATCTCTGGGTAAGTATAAAATAACGTCATTCTTTCTTCTTAAACTGGTCTAAAATTTCTTTCATTTTTTTCTTTTCTCTCACTATCTCGCTCTCTCTCTCTCTCTCTTCCTTTGTCTTTTACTATTCCCAATCACTCTTTCTTACTTCTTAACTATACGTTATTGTTATGTTTTTATTATTTGCTGCTTCTTCTACTCTATTCCTGTATTATACATAAACAATATTGTCTAAATATGCCAACAACACTATTTTCACATTTTATAAACCATAAGTGGTAATATTTTTGCATGTTTTAAGCAAAAGAAATCTCGATTAGCTCACCACGAATTATATTGAAGTTTACTTTTTATATTTATATTCTCTTTCATCTGTAATTCTAAGCTCTGTATTTTGAAAAATTTTAAACATTTTAATGGATTATACATAAAATAAAATAACATTTTTTAATGTAGGAGTCTGACATAATTTGTATAAATATCGACACATATTATATTTTCACAATCTTATTCAATCAGATTTTAGTTTTATGTGTAAGATTGATAATGACTCAAAATAAATCACATAAAATTTCATAAAAATATAAAGATTTTTTTAAGAGATCTCATTATCTTGTTAAATATAATATAACATCATTTAAAGTGAATAAAATAGTTTTTCCTGTATACTTCAACGTAACTCAAACTATTCAAGTACTTATATATTTCATATATGATAATAAGATTAACATGTACTCTACTGAAAATCTTTGCAAATTCAAAACCGTACACAAACATATATCAATAAATCAACTTCAATCAATCGAAATTTTAACTGCGTAAATAAAATAACTTGTCAATAGAAGTCGAGATGGGTTTTTTTATCAACTCCATAATTTTCTTTTTAAAAACAATTTCCATGAAAATGTAACATTATTTATAATTTCCCTTTCAAAACTATGCAAGTCATAAGAAATCTATTATTAATTTTTTATATACTTTAAGACTTATTCCTATCTAGGAAGAAAAATTAAAAATTTTTTATTCACTATGAAAAGTCAAGTGAGAAATATTTATACCAAACCATCTTTTACATTGATTATTTTCTATGCATTAAAATTCCTCTTACTAGTAGAAATGAAATTATTTTAAAAACATATCTTTATTCTCTTAAAATATGTAAAAATCATTAGAGATTTCCTAAAAGACTTAGCTTTTCATTAATAACATAAAATTTCGAGTGAAAATATTATACAAAAATAGATTATTCAGTAGTTATAAGATTAACAGTACTAAATAATTAAATAATACATTATTTTTGGATAATTTATTGTTTAAGCATCATTAAATTACTTTAATGTACTTTCTAGAGTATCATTTTTAAATTAATATTCACTTAGTCCACACTAATTTGCATAAAACAATTAATGTACTTTTATTAAAAAATGAAATTTAATATTTCTCAGTAACAAAGTGATTTCACAATAAAGAATAATATACTTTAAAATAATTCGACTGAATTTAAAACTACCATGTAAGTAAAACTATATAAAAAATATCTATTTTATTTAAAATCAGTTTTTAAGCATGTAAAAACGAAACTCACAGATTAAAATGAGAAAAGCAGCATTTGTATCGTTCAGACAGTAAAATCGTGTCTCCACCAACTCATGCGCGAATACTTAACTCGAGTGTGAAAGCCCACGGAAATTATCGCCTATTCCCCACAAGCCATTTCGTTTTTCACGCGAGGGCAAGACAAGCAGCTCTAGAGCGGCGTTATCTGTACTTGGCAGAGAAAACTCGCACGGCAAGACAACAATGGCTCGCGGCTCCCTCGCAATCCATCAACTCGTCTCCCGCTCTCCCGCCATCGTGAAAATTACCACGCTTGTCCTTTCTGATACGAGTCTTTCTACCAGCAGCCATACTTGTAATATTATTTGCTTGCGTTATTCTAAGCTTAACAGTGTTACCCCAAACTACTTATATATATATATATATATATATATATTGACATACACAGCGGTTGATGGCTTACTTGTACTAACAACCATTAATATATATATATATATATATATATATATATATATATATAATTTTTAATATTACATACTACAGTTTCAAGAGAAAATTTAAGCATTTCTAAAATTATGAATGGACTAATAAAATTTTTTACTATTGGTATTATTTTTTCACAGAACGAAACAAATTCGCAATCTTACTCAAGTATTGTATTTCTTGAAAATTAACTTGAATATTACTTTCCTATCCTCCTTCTAGCCTTATTGAAAAATCATTTTCTATGCTAAACATAATATGCTATTACTTTATTTTTTATTTCAATTATATCTCAAATTCATCTTAGCATACATAATTTAATTCCGTCAACCGCATTCATTGGAGTACAGACCTCTTATTCCTAAAGATTATCTAATTTTTGTATTCACCTGTTTCTTCATTTAACTTTTTCTGAAATTCTTAACTATATATTTTTTATATTATAAATTTGCTTATTTTTCAATCTAAACAGTTTTATTTTTTACAAAATGATCTTCGATAGTTATTATTTTTAAACCGTTATACTTTATCTTAATAATTCATGCGTTGCATAATTACTCTATACTTCATAACTGTTAGAACGAATAATTTATTATATAGTAAACTTTTTAATCACTTATGTAGAAATTAGACAATACAAGGTAAAATAAAAATTAAATGTGTACAATATTTAGTTTAGGCAGACTAAGATTGTAACAACATCCGTTATCACGACGTAGAAACACTCGAGCAAGCATTTTTACATAATCCTGCATCGTGTACTGTAATGAAAAATAATTTGCTTTACATTTAAACACTGCTTTACTTCATTAATAGCTAAAATAAGATATTATACAAATTACATTTTAAATGAACTCGAATAGTATTAAAAAATATTTTACTATATAGTCATCTTTATATAAACTTTATAAATAATTTTATACATTAGACATACCTTTGGAAAAAGTGAAAAAAAAACTCTGAAAAGAATGAAATTTTATTATTTAAAATCTTAATTATTTATCGGTATTGTTAGATATTGTCGTTGATGAATAAACAAGTTTTATTTAAAAAATTCGTTTTAATCAGAATACATATGCTGACAATTCGAAACAAATTTTAGATAGATTAAATTACATTATCAAAGGTCAATGTTTCATAGGGAACATACTATAATAAGCAATTAAGCACTACCAAACTAGAGACAAGATCTAATTATCTTTGTCTTACAGTAGAAACACAAACGCACAATAGCATTCTATCTCTAAACTATCTAATTGAAATGTTATATACGTGTTCACTAATTTTTATGTTTGTCATATTGTTCCAAAAAAATGTGTTCATTAGATATTACATAATTAATTAATTACAATAAAATTAATAATACAGACAAAGCTACTACTTATATTTTCAATACTTTGATGAATTTATATGTAATATTCATTCAAAAATAGGATTACACTTATTGTGAATTTCTATAACTTTAATTACATTTAAAAATGTTCACTCTTTATTTTCTTTACTTTCATTTTTAATCCAACAATGTTAACTATTTCATTAGTAAAATAGTAATAATAACCCTTTAAATAATGCCATTGAATCTCATAAATATATCTCATAAATATTTAAATTTTGTATATAGAATATTCATTTTTTTTGCCAAAAAAAGTGTTATTGAGGGAAAAAATGCAATATACACCAATAGTTATGATAAATTCACAATGTATAAGAGGCCAAGACACAAACGCGCGAATTAGCAAATTCATTACCGAGATGTACATTGCACACTACATCTTATGCATCCTGACGAATATCAATGCATAGCGACGGGAGATTCTGGGGGCAAGCAAAAGCGTCACTCATAAGGGAGCACTCGAAAGTAAATTGCAGATAAATTACGAGCGAGTCGAAGGGATTGAAATGCCACGTAGCTATGCCACATACTTTATATGTGCCCTTTAAAGATGACAGGGGTGCCTGCACGCAAATATAATAAACGGAAGAATATACGTTATTTACTAAAGCCATAACCGTAAAATGGATTCATACGACACAGACAATTTTATAATTTAGCCGTGAAAGTTTACGTCTTTGAGTGAAGAGATATGCAGGATGTCGCTGTTCCTTGTAAGAAAACAAAGTATTACAAGACGAAAGTGGATGACAAATTACCAAATCAACTAAATTACGTTTTAACATTATAAATAAATATTTCATATTTACACTATATATACGACACCTTATTATGAAATAAAAAAAAGATTTACTGAGATACAGATAAATTAATATATAATTCATGTTTCTATACATTAAATTAATTAAGAATAAGATAAGGATGAAGAATACATTGCTAAAAAATTTTTACGAACTTGAAAGCTTAAACACCTATCAACAAATAAGGTAATTTTCTATTTTTTATAGTCAATAAGATTTACGAGATACTTAGAAATTATTAATTTGATTATCTACAAAAATAAAAGCAAGCATAATCCGAAGCAAAATATATCTAAGGGTTTCCTTCTCTGATCGCAGCACAAAAATATTATTTAATATTATTTAATTTTTAGTAGTATTTTTTAAGTATTTTCATCGTATTTATCATATTTTTTTGTAAGGAATAAGCTTTCATATTTAATACGAATTTCTTAATTTGATTCATGCCTTTTTAAAGAATAATGAAATTATAAATTATTAAAGTTAAATTATTAAATTCATCCGAAAATCATCGGTTTACTATTAATTGCAGAATTATAATCATCGACAATATTTAATAATAGGCTATAAATATTTATTACAATTTTTATAATAAATAAGTCATTTTTAATGATTACCTTAATTATTTTAAAATTTTAATGAACGTATTTAATGATCGAGTACTGCATTAAAATATAATTTATCACTCATATCAATATTGTAGGAATCGAAGAATTAAAATGTCATTCAAATATTACAATACTGACAATTAACCAAATTGCTTTGCTAATTATTTCATAATAAATAGCTGTGTCAATTTATAGTCTTGAAGAATAAAATTACTCATTCCTATTATTTATTTACTATATTTATATATAATATATTAATATATTCATTTAGTTTATTAACTTATTACTAATATTGTAAAAATATTGTAAAAATTAATTAAAAAGCATCCCCATATTTATATTCATCTATCTAATATTTATAAATTATCTCTGATGTATAAATTTTTTCCATTGAATTATTTTAAACACATAAATAAATTCTTATGTAAATTGAATCTACAAATAAGTAATTTAATATATAATTGATTTTTAAATTTGCTAATTTTTTTTTTTAAATATGCTCTTTACAGCTTCTCTATTTTTCATTATGTGAAATTATACTAGTAATTAGTAATAAATTTATTTAAAAGGAATATGTAAAATCTAAAATTTGTAATTAAAAATAATGAAGAGGTTGAATTTTTTAAATTGCTTAAAATTTTAATTTTGTTATTAAAAATTGTAATTTTATATTTTTCCTGATTATCCAATATACGTTCAAGAATTATAAATGATACACACGTCCAATGAAATAAATCGACGCAATTAAGTTACTTAAACAAATTCACATATATAAGAATGAGTCTAAAAACATCATGAACTGTGACTTCTATATCCTAATTGATCTAGAACTTATATCCACTTAACTTTTGGGTTTTATTGTAAAAAAACTGTATAATCTTGCTAGTGCACGCGAAGAAAAGTCACATTATCGTCCGTATAGTTATACCCACGGGCACACGATGTACTTTTTCTTCGCTTTTTCTTATTCACGAAGTAGTGGAGAGAGGCAGGGGAGAGAAGAGTGAAACTTTATCAGATTTTCTGCTTTACGATTTCCGGTCGTTAACACGTCTTGCCCTTTCATTCTGTTTCTGTTTCGAACGATTCCATTTCTCGTTTATCTTCTTTATCTTATCGAAAATAGAGAGTAACCAATATCAAGCTGTGAATGAACAACTTAAAAAATTAATGTTACAATGATTATTGCATTTCCTTATAACATTTATATATTAAATTTCAATGTTGTTTCTCGAAGTAAGTAGATTTTGAAAAAGCTTGAATTGAAAAACTAATAATCTAAAATTAAATCTTTAAAATCTAAAACATCAAGAAACGTGGATTTAAATAGATTTTTCTTAATAGAATAAGCTGATATATAATTATAATAATATCTTTAATATTATTAAAATAATATCATAGAATTTATAAACAACATTCTTTCATATATATAGCTACACAAAATCATACACAACATATTGGAGAATTTTATAATTAATTTCAAATAATTAACAAAATTTATAAATTAATAATTCATATTTGTATTGTAGAGTTGTTTTGATAACCTTTTTTTTCTCTAACAATGAGTAAGTATTAACAAAGTGTCTTTTTTTAATTTATTTCAACTAATATAGTATTATACTTTCCAAGTATATATTTATTTTGATAAAATCTTATGTAAGCATCAAGAATACTAACGAATAATCTCAAGATATTTAGAACTAAGAAAAAGATTATTCAAATCATGTTTCATTCTAATAAACAAAGTGCTTTTAATTTCAAGCATATTTCATTCAGAACGATTTTTTCTACAACAATCAAAGCATATCGAAAAGAAATTCTGCAAATCATTACGATCATGGAAAAAGTGTTTCTACACCTACTTTTCCTTCCTCGCGTACAACTTATTCTCCCCTCCCTTTTTACTCTCGTTCTGTCTCTCTTTATCTTATATCCTTTTTAATTTTGCTGCCTCATTTCGCCTATTTCTTTCTCCAGCCATCCTGTATTCATAGGTATGTATATTTTAGTAAAACTGGTTTTTATTACGACCACATATCAGCTTAATTACTCGGAGTCTTTTTTTCTTCCTCGGTCATGTGCTCCTGTCGTATTAGATTTGGATGACTTCGTCGGAAAACCTAGCCTTACTTGTTTTACTGATAAGTAGAAATATAGAGATTGGACAGTAAAGAAGGTAAAAACAAACGTCAAGCACAAGCGAGAATGTGGTCAGCCAATCGTTGGCTTTCACTACGCGAATGACACTTGTCCTTCGTAGTAATGCCGTTGTGTGATAAGTTCGATATTCCCTAAAGCATCTTTCCATTTATTAATGTACTTTAATTTTTCAAAATTCCTTCATTATGACACGTAAATATTGCGGAAAAAGGAAATATCTAATATTATATTAAATGATCATTTTAATTGGTTATATTGTGTATAATGATATAAAAATATCTTATATCCAATAGTTACACACTTTTATTTAATGTAATTGATTATATACATGGTCGTTGAAGTCTCAAAGGTTAAAAATACTTTTAATTAGGATGCAATGATATATAAATTTTAAGATTTTTCATTTATATGCTTCACTATGTGTGTTTTATCTTGGTCGATTGGTTGGAAAAAATAAAGTTAATATTGGTGCATGAATGATCGGTACATCAATAATACCGTTCATTGTAAATTGCAATTATACATTACAAGCAAGAATCTGATTGTTAACTTTCGCTAAATGAAATAATCCCAATTTTTAATAGCTTGCAATCATTCAAATATTTAAATTATTTATTTTTTATTTATTTTTTAAATAAATAATTTTAATGATCTATAATTTGTATATCGAAATAGCAAAGATAAAAAGATAAAACAATTTATTAATTATAAGTAAATGCGTGATATAACTACTTAATAACAATACTTATAGTTGTTTAAAAAAATATAAGCCAATAATAATAATGTATAATAGGCATTTGATTTATTATACGTATTATATATTATTTTATAAATCATTTATAAATATTTCATTGAGTATGTAAGGTGTCGACAACATTTTCCTTAATTCTATTAACTGACAGATTTACATAGACACTGGAAGAATAAACAGTAAAAACATAGTTAACACTAAAATTAATTTAGTCGCAGTTCTTTTTATATTAAACATTGAGCGTATGCAATTAGAGCTTTAAATTCTTAAAATGCAGAATTAATTAGCTTAATACAACGTAAAAGTTATTATGGAAGCAGAAGAACCAAGTATCTAGATTAGTATTCAAAATTCAATGAAGTAATAATTAATTCAAGAAACATTCGGCTTGATTCGCATTATATTCGTCTTCTAATATTCGGTTGACAAATAGCTTTAACTAATTATTCATCTAGTCTTTGATAATTCAATCGCAATGAAGCGTCGCCCGACATCGAGCATCGACATATTTTACATGAACCGTCCAAGAGCCAAGAATTACGTACGTAGTGCATATTATAACGGAAGAGC